>NC_081330.1:133575858-133900108 GCF_026419965.1 Kogia breviceps
CAGTGCAGCCCTGGGGCAGGGTCCTGGTTCCCCCTCGAGCAATACACATGACAACATTTTTGAGCTCTTTATAGCACTAAAACCCCCCCAACAAATGTAAGCTCTCATCATTCTTCATTCCAGAGAAGACCCCCTGAGGCCAGATTAAAGGGACCAGAGAAGTTCATCAAGAGATTAGCTGAGGGACTTCCCTAGTGGTCAGTGACTAAGACTCCATGCTCCCAATGGAGGGGGCCCAGGTTCGACCCCTGGTCAAGGAACAATATCCCACGTACTGCTACTAAAAATTCTGCAGGCCACAACTGAAGATCCTGCATGATGCAACAAAGATCCCGTGCGCCAAAACTAAGTCCTGGTGCAGCCAAACAGATATTTTTAAAAAAATAAGAGAGAGAGATTACCTGAGACCAGATTAAAGGAGTACAGGCCCTGCATACACCCTGAGCCTTATCAGCAACCCCACCGTTGAACCATTTCTACAAAACTCCTCACTACCCCCCCCTGCAAGTTGGAACACACAGTTTTGAGGCACGAATCCACTGTGTCCCCCCCTTTGCCTGGCAAAGCAATAAAGCTATTCTTTTCTACTTCACGCACAACTGTCTCCAAGATTTGATTCAGCACCGGTGCACAGAGGCTGAGTTTTTGGCCTCATTATGCTTTTACGTAAACTCTTTCTTTCTTCCATTCCTGTCCTAAACTTCCCATTCTCAACCTTTCCATTTCCCCTTGCTACTGTCAATCAGGAACTACGAGGTGATGACTCCTGGCGAAACCAAGTCGCCGCTGGTACCGAGTTCCCCTGCCGAGTTTAAGATTAACCTCTCCATCCAAAACTTTATTGCCTGCCTTGTCCTGTCCATTTCCCCTAAGGTGTGAGGAATATCAGAGAAAAGGAGGCACTGAAAATGAGCAGGACTCCTTGCCCCCCCCCCCCGGGGTACAGTATCTCCTCTGTGTCCCGTCTCGCGTTTGTAGAAAAAGGCTTTCGTGTCCTAGGCCTTCCCCACGTTCCAAGGAGCAGACTCGAGCAGTTAACGCTTAGAATCATAGCGTCACAGCTCTCCTAGTCCCTCCTGAAAGGATGGAGATAACGATCTGACCCATATCTCTGAGTTGTTCTGCAGAAACCAAGACCCCCGCCCCGTGGAGGACGGGGACCACGTGCTGACCACAAGCACTAGACCCCCAGGCTTGTTGGAACCAGGAGGCTGGTGACTGAGATTCGCAATAAACGCTGTACTTTCTTTCGCCACTTCCCGGGGTCAGTAGGTTGGCTTCACCGCACCTCTGGACCCACGTGGACCCAAGTGTGGTTCGGTAACACTGGTACCCTCAATGTTCTTCTAGTTAAGATTCAGGGCCGTCATAGGATGAAATGATCTATGTGTTCAGAATTTAGGGAGCAGTTGAAGGTGTGGTTATGCCCTAATTATTGTACAGCCCTTTGGACCTTGTTTGATCTGTCAGGAGCTACTGAAAAACAGAACTATGTCATGGTTTGTCTCTATCCAATGAATACACCAAAAATGAAAAGGTAGACACAGGTAGCATCAGAACATAAGCAGGATAGGAATTTTTGTCGTGGATGCCTAGAACAGTCAGCATTTCCGTCAATGCTGGGATATTCTACCTACATAACAGGACATAAGG
The DNA here is from genome assembly GCF_026419965.1 of Kogia breviceps. Classification (NCBI taxonomy): domain Eukaryota; kingdom Metazoa; phylum Chordata; class Mammalia; order Artiodactyla; family Physeteridae; genus Kogia; species Kogia breviceps. Next base: position 133,577,512 of record NC_081330.1, read on the forward strand.
GTTTATGTCCACGTATGACTTTACTTGGAAGTGATCATAGCGGTGTATGATTTTAGAGCCAAAAGGGGACTGTTGGGACACATCCCAACCTCAACAGGAGCCAAGCAAACTAAAGACTGAAGATGTGAACTGCTTGCTCGTGGTCACGGGAGCAGCAGGAGATCAAGGACGAAGGTCTCGGGCTCTTTGCTCCTCCTCTGCGACGCTGTTCCTGTCCCTCACCTACCACGGGATGAACTTCTTAGCGAGCGAGTGACGCTGCTTCCCCCAAATTCCTCCTTCCTGTTCCTTCTCAGAACAAGCACCTTTTCCTCCATCCATAAATATGCTTCTCATGCCTGGACACCTCAGTTTTCTCAAGTCTGAAATAGTAACACCTTCGCCTACAATAGCATAATCTCCTTTTGGTCAGTAAAGCATAATAAAGCATGCAAGCATATTAAACTGCTGGAGTGAAGTATTACGATTTCCATTGTTTCTAGGAATTGAGTCCATACAGATTGCGTACGTCAGTACAGTTATGACACGTGGACAGACGCAGTACAGCCGTTCTCTGCCGGAACTGTCCCATTCTGTTTATCCTTGCAAACCTGATTTACACAGCTCCCTTAGAGCCTAATTTACTCAGTGGAATATGTTAAGTGGGATTAACTATTAATTAGGTAGTCCTCCAGAACTGGGGGACATTAGATGTACACAGTGCAATGCTAAGAAAATGGTATCTTAACCCTTTTCTCTGACTGTCAACTTATATTAAATTTGATACTGCATGTAACCATTATTGGATTAGATGCTATAGTTTGAAATTAGTTCTATTTTTTTTTTTTTTTTTTTTTTCCTGTACGCGGGCCTCTCACTGCTGTGGCCTCTCCCGTTGCGGAGCACAGGCTCCGGATGCGCAGGTTCAGCGGCCACGGCTCACGGGCCCAGCCGCTCCGCGGCACGTGGGATCTTCCCGGACCGGGGCACAAACCCGCGTCCCCTGCATGGGCAGGCAGACTCTCAACCACTGCACCACAAGGAAAGCCCTAGTTCTGTTATTGTGGTAAATGTGTGTTACCTCTAATTGCAAATGAGTGATTCAAAGTTTCATATTGATTAGATGACTTCAAATAGTTAACAATGGATATTCAGAGCATTATAGAGCTTATTTGCATTATGGAAAGCAAATGCTTCTTCTGGGCTAATACTTTACCTTATCAAATTGTTATTAAATTCAGTACTCATAACCATTTTAATAATGGCTATGCAGTGATGGTAAGAATTTATGAAAGTCATTAAAATGGGGCGTTTTGTATTCCCAAGAGGAACGCAAGCCGCTGGACACCTAGTGAGCTGCTTCCGTTCATACACGGAAGTGCACGCGTCTATTATCTACACCTGGACATCATGTTCCATGGTGATTATTGCATCATTAACCACTGTTATGAGATGAAGTACTGTATGTTGTACCTGCCGGGTACACTAGCAGGATACAAATGCAACACCAAAAGGACGTGCTGAGAACAACTTTCTCGTGATTACTTAGAAACGGATTGAAATTACACCCTGAAAGACGACCTAGGTCGTATTCACCACTTTCGTGAGACACTTCCGGGACATATGTGAGCCCCACTTTCTTCATCTAAGAGGATTCAGGGTGCTTTATGGATTTACAGGTTTCAAAATATTTTCACATAGACCATGTCATTTCATTCCCTTGCACACACATGCACACACTACAGATTAGCAATGTAACCTATTTTGAAAAAAAAAAGACTAACTCATTGAAATTATAAACATGCATACATAACTATTAAATTGAGATAAATTGTTTTCACAAGGAATATTTGTCACTTTAGAAAATATATAGATAGATGTAGCGGATTGTGATTAACATAAAAGAAAGGTGTAGGTATAAATATTATAGAGGTAGATAATCACCAGTATCTCTCAAGTAAAACTTTTGCTTTTATATATAGGATGCATAAACAAGATCCTACTGTCTAGCACAGAGAACTATATTCAATATCCTATGATAAAACATAATGGAAAAGAATAGTAAAAAAGAATGTATCTATATATATAAATGAAACTGAATCACTTCATTATGTACAGCAGAAATTAACATGACATTGTAAATCAACTCTACGTCAATAAAAACGTCTGGGCCTTCCCTGGTGGCGCAGCGGTTGAGAGTCCGCCTGCCGATGCGGGGGACGCGGGTTCGTGCCCCGGTCCGGGAGGATCCCACGTGCCGCGGAGCGGCTGGGCCCGTGAGCCGCGGCCGCTGAGCCTGCGCGTCCGGAGCCTGCGCTCCACAACGGGAGAGGCCACAACAGTGAGAGGCCCGCGTACCACCAAATAAATAAATAAATAAAATTTAAAAGTCTGTGACAAAGTTTCCTCTGAATGAATTAGTTTGTGCACACAGGAAGTTAAGAGGAAAGTCACTATCAAACTCTTGTTGTATATGATAAGTTTTCTTTTTACCTTGCCAATTTCTTTAACTTACTTTCAGACTGGAGGTTTCACTTGAACTTTCTCTGCACCGCCTGAGCCAGTTTTTTGTTCATGCCTTTTACTCTACAAAAATTGTGTCAAGCCTCAGAGGTCTGGTCCTGGTTCAAAACTTTGCACCCAGCTTTTAAGATATTCACTGTACTTAAACAGCTGGGCCTAAGCCTTGAAAAGGAATCTAAGAAGAAATTAAGCTTTGACGTAACACCTTTTCTTTATCCATTCACCTCTCAATGGACCTTTGGGGTGGCTTCCAGCTCTTGGATATAGTAAATAATGGTGCAGGGAACACAGGTGTGCAAATACATCTTCAAGATCTTGCTTGAATTCTTTTGCATATACACCCGTAAGTGGGATTGCTGGGTCATACGGTAACACAATTTTTAATTTTTCGAGGAAATTCCATACAGTTTTCCATAGCAACTGCACCATTTTACATTCACACCAACAGTGCACAAGTATTCCAAATTTGCACCCTCGCCAATACTTGCTCTTTTCTGTATGTTTTTGTTGTTGTTATTGTTTTGTTTATAGCAGTCAACCTCATTGCTATCATATCTCATTGTGGTTTTGATTTGCATTTCTCTCATGATCAGTGCCAGTAAGCATCTTTTCTCATGCTTATTGGCCATTGTATGTCTCTTGGGGTGAAATGTCTATTCAGGCCCTTCGGCCCTTTTTTTTAATCGAGCTATTTGTTTTATTGTTGTTGAGCTGTAGAAGTTCCTTATATATTCTTGATAATAACCCCTTATCAGAGATATGATTTGCAATGATTCTCCCATTCCACAGGCAGCCTTTTCATTCCTGACTGCTTCTTGTGATGTGCTAATGTTTTGTTGAAGTCCCACCTGTCTATTTTTCCTTTTATTGCCTTTGCTTTTGGTGTCCTATCCAAGAAATTATGCAGCCTTAAAAAGGAAGGAAACCCTGTCAGCTGCTAAAACATGAATGAACTTCAAGAACATCATGCTAAACAAAATAAGCCAGGCACAAAAGGACACACACTGTAAGACTCCACTTGTATGAAGTATCTAAATGGTTAAACTCATAGACACAGAAAACAGAACAGTGTACACCAAGGTCTGGGAGGATGGAGCACAGGAAGTTGGTACTGAATGGCTACAGAGGTTCAGTGTTGCAAGACGAGAAAGTTCCAGAGATCTGTTGAACGACAGTATGATTATACTTAACACAAAGAACTGTATACTTAAAAATGGCTAGGAGGGTAAATAATAAAAAAAGAAATTAAGCTTTAGGAAAAAAATTAAAAAGAAAGCACACAAAGAAAACTTTGGAAATAATAGTGTGTGCTCCCTATTTGCATTCCTGGATGCAGAGATCTTAACATCACAGGGGTTTAACCATCACACACATAAAATACAAAGGATACAGATCATCGTAATGGGACCATTTTGAAGGGCATATTCCTAGGAAACATGATACTGAAGCACTTTTAAGGCAGTTACACCAGTCGATTATGGTTTATGAAGGTTGCCAAAGCAATAGTTAGAACATCAGAGAATACAGTGTTCAGTGAAATCACTTTCTTTAGGAACAGCCTAGCTCCGTCGATTAGAGAAAAACTCGAAGAACTGAGTGGCTTATACGGCAGTTAAAATAGTTGCGTTGTTCTAGTAAAGAGCAATCATTTGATATTAAGTTGGCTATTAACAGATATTAGTTTGTGCTTTTAGATTACCAGTGATTGAGATAATTCATTCTTCACTAAAATAATTCCCTATTATTAGAGAACATTAATTTATGTACAGATTTTATTGTCCCACTTTTTAAAAATTGGAGTAGAGTTGATTTAAAATGTTGTGTTAGTTTCAGGTGTCCAGCAAAGTGATTCAATATTTATGTGTATATACAGAAAAAACTGGGTCGGACAAATAGTCCATTCAGGTTTTCCCGTAGCATCTTATGGAAAAACTCAGATGAACTTTTTGGCCAACCCTATATATATATATATATATATATATATATATTCTTTTTCAGATTCTCTTCCTTTATAGGTTATTACAAAATATTGAGTTCCCTGTGCTATACAATAGAGGCCCTTGTTGTTTATCTATTTTATATATATTAGTTTGTAGCCGTTAATCCCAAACTCCTAATTTATCCCTCACCTTTGGCAACCGTAAGTTTGTTTTCTATGTCTGTGGGTCTATTTCTGTTTTGTAAATAAGTTCATTTGTATCATTTTGTTTTAGATTCCACAAATATGCAATATCGTATGATACCTGTCTTTTTCTGCCTGGCTTACTTCACTTACTATGATCATCTCTAGGTCCATCCATGTTGCTGCAAATGGCGTCCTTTCATTACTTTTCATGGCTGAGTAGTATTCCATTGTAATCCAGATATACCACAACTTCTTTATTTTTTAATTGAAGTACGTCTGATTTACAGTGTGGTACTAATTTCTGCTCTACAGCAAAGTGACTCAGTTATACCCACACACACATTCTTTTCTAATTCTTTTCCATATGATTTATCACAGGATGTTGAATAGAGTTCCCTGTGCTCTACATTAGGACCTTGTTGTTTATCCATTCTAAATGTAATAGTTTTCCAAATTCCCACCTACTCGTGTCTTGTTTCTGCTGTCGTCGTTTTGTGGGCATTTAGATTCCTCTCTTGAGATCAAAACCCTACCAGGAGCCGTGATGCATTCCTGTTTCACAGTTTGTCAATATTAACTGTCATCTTCACGGTCACACTGAAGATTGCATGGTGTACTTTCCAGCAGTTGCCAGAGAACGTACCTTTCATATTTTGTAAATGGTCTCCACGGTTGTTTCTCCTAAAGAAATAGAGAATTTTCTCTTTTTCCATCAAAGAGACTGAAGAGTGTATTAAAAATATTCACATATTTTGTAGAAACTCAGGCTGGAAGATTTGAATGTTATGATCGTCTTGGAAATAATCAAATTGCCAAAGACTTTGGCACGTTAAATGTTGCAAGGTGATTTGGCCCTCTTTGAAAAAACCAAAAAAACACAAAAACTTTTCATCAGCCAACCCTCTCAGAGGAAGATGTCTCTATGGAGAGTCTGAATTTCCTGTTTGAGGAAAGCAAAGTGTTTGAAAGTGTTTGTGTCCACTGTCTGGTGTGATTCCTTACTCTGGAACTGTGCATTATTTCTTTGATCTGTAGATAAATACTAGCAGCCTCTGTACTGCTGAAAGTAATTTTTTCAGCTTTATTCATTTATTTCTCAAGCAGTGATTATGTAGAATCTCTGGCATATTCACTGTCAGCAGTAAAGCTGGTATTCTGAGTTTGGTGGATTCAAGGCATTCTTTGGTATTTCACACACAAGGGGAACCCTGTTTTGCTCATCTCGAAAACATCAAAATGGTAGTCTTAGGTCAGAAATCGCAGTTTTTCGATACAAGTAACCATCACCAAAAAAGCTGTGGATTCCACCTATTGAAAATGGAATCTAAATGTGAATTAATTGTCTCTGGTGAGAAGTGATGGCTTTCCTATTAGCTATATGGATAGTGACATACTTGATTAGAATAAATTTGGTTTCTTTCCAGATTGATCTAGGAGAAGAATATGCTCCTTTTCTATTGTGCATTTTTCAAGATATAAAGTTCTCTGTATGAATTTAGGAAGGCAAGTTATGAACCTCAAATATTTCAATCTATCTTTATGGGCACAAATCTGTGAGTCTTTGAATTTATATTCAACGGCTTCCCCAAAGGATATGTGAGTTACACTGAAACTCAGTGTCCAGCATGTTTCCTGGACAGTTTGTTCACAGCCTAACCAACGTATGATCAACGTTGAATGAATTTTACATATAAAATATGCACTTGAAAATAAAGATATAACCAAAACCCCTGTCTTTCTCCTAATTAAGGTTGCCCACGGATTCTGAGGTAAACCCTACAGAGCCACAAAGATACCAAGAATTTACACAAAGGATTTAACTGGATCAAGTCTGCACCCCGTGACTTAATGAAGCAAAGGAAGATGAAGCTGTGTACCAGAAAGCTCTGGTTGGAAGAAGAGACCAACTCAAGAGCCACTGCTCCTGGGGTCCATATTTATGTCGGGATAACACACGCATCTCATCCGTTCTGCGGTTGTGTCCTTTACCTACCACGTACGCTGAGCTGTGACACATTGTTTCATTGGTGGCGTTTCTTCTAGTTATGATTTCACGTCCCTAGTGACTCATCAGGATCCCAGACGTCTCGTGACAAAAATCTCAGGCAACCAGAGAGAAGGAAAGGTTTGTGATAGACACTGCTGAATCCTTGACTTATGAAAGGCTGTCAGCCCTGCCCTGACATCCTCAAGCGGCACTGCTACCTGTGTTCGAGTCCCTTGGTTCTTTCAAGAAAATATCAGAGAATCCATATCAGACAGTGTCATTGCTGGATTTTTCTACCCCCAAACAGTAGAGATTCTGCTGATATGCATTAGAATATAAGATGGGCACTTAACAGGTAGGTCATGACACTAATCATCTAATAACTTACTTAGCTGACTCAGATTCCCCTGGGAAGCGGTCTCCTCTCCTGGAGATTCAGGATACAGGTCCTGGCACATCCTCACTATGTCGGTGACGCAAATCTGGATTAACTTGGAGCTGCCAGTTGCCTCACGGGTCCCATCTCCATCACTAACCACCTTCCTGGCAACCTCCCCAAACCGGGTGCACATGCCACTATCGCACACAGACACCCACACGTAGAGACACGCCTGCACGCATACAGACGACAGAGATTCAGACGGAAACACAGAGAGACAGACTCACACACATACCTGCGGAAACACACAGACACGTAACACACAAGCGAACATACACACACACAGACTCAGACATGCAAACACGCACAGAGGGTGCACGCGCACAGTGCCTGAGTTCTGTAGCATCCAGAAAACACCATCTTGCCTTCTATTTACCCACGTTCAAAAACTAAAGATTTCTTTATACCCTCCCATTTTTTAAATGAAAATACAGTTGGCAGTTAACAAAACATATGCATCTGAACAGGTTTTGTTATGATTCTCACCACTTAGGATATATGTTATATATACAGTTGGGTATATACTCATGTACTTGGGAATACTTGGGTATCTGTTATATATAAACTTTGGTAGATAGATAGACATAAGTGCTTGTTACAACTCAACTTGGTGTTGAGTTTGCTTGGGTTGCTGTAACCCAGACTTGGTGGCTTACGTAACAGACATGTATCTCTCCCACTCCTGGAGGTTAGAATCTGAGATCTGGGTGGGGACCAGCCCTCGGCAGGGCTAGTCCCTCCTGAGGCTTCTCTCCCGGGCGTGTAGACGGCCCTCTCCTCCCTGTGTCCTTCCAAGGTCGTCTCTCTGTGTGTCCTGATCTCCTCTTATTAGGACCCCAGCCCTACGGGATCAGGACCCCCCCTTGTGACCTCATTGTACCTTCATCCCCTCTTTAGAGACCCCATCTCCAAATACAGCCCCATCCTGAGGTCCTAGGAGTCAGGGCGTCAACATACGGGCTGTAAGGGCTCATAATTTAGCTCACAAGCCTCCCATCTTGCAGAGAAAGTAAAGAGGCTAGTGATTTGCATAAGGGTGCACAGAGGCGGGAGGGGGTTGGAACCTGGCGCTCACAGGCACAGCTCACCAGCCCTCAAGAGGAAAGCACCTTTCGATTGGCCTGGAAAGGCTTGAGGCTGGGCTGTCTCTTCTGCGCCCAAGATCTGAAGGTTGGACATGGCGATGGCGATTGCATTCCTGTTGCAGGAACCGCCCCCTGGGGCTTTGAAGTTCAAATGCAATGCAGAACCCCTGCCCAGACAAGCCAGCAATTCAGCCTCAGCCACCTTGACCTCGGCGCAGAGCTCCTTGGCCGTGCATTCTTTTTCAGGCGTTATGCTTGGAGAGCCTGGCTGGGTGGCTGAAGAAGAGCCAGAAGTGATGAAAAGAGGCCATTCAGGAGCCCGCACAGAGGACAAGGAGGGAAAGGGAGCCGCCACTGTATCTACCGAGATGAAGTAAAGCCACATTGTCTACGTAGGTACACAAACCATTTCAGCTCCAGCATCTGCTTCGGAGGGAAGCAGTGCACCGCACCTCTGGATCCATCAGAACGAGACGGTAACTGATTAACAAGCTCCTTACCGTGTCCCCGGAACGTAAGCCACGGTGCATCTGAATCCCTGCACCGTGTTCCACATGCCAGGATGCTGGCAACGAGGGGGGAGCCCTGCAGAGGCGTGGGGTCGCACCTGACGGCTGACCCAGCAACCCTCCTCCATCTGCTTTCTCACGGACGGAGCCGGATGGGGCAGCAGGTAGAGATACTGCTCCCTTTGGGAGGTGAGCCGCAGACACTTGAGTTCTTCTTTCCCGGAGCCTGCAGTCTCTTGGGGAGATAATCAAACAGTCCTGAAAATCAACAGGTTGAAAAACAGATCCTTCTCCCTACGTCACTTCTCATCTGTCCTAGTCATCAAATCTTCATTAGTCGTTGTTTCCCTGAAAGTGACAGCTATCCCCCTGCTTAACTTCCTTGGATTCTGAGTTTCCTGTGACAGACTACTCTAAGAAGGTACCAAGGACTTGGTAGCTTAAAAGAACAAAAATGTGCCGTCTTACCGTTTTAAAGCCCAAAGCTCTATAATCAAGGGATCTGTGGGCTGGTTTCTTCTGGAGGCTCCAGGGGAGAATCTATTTCCCGTCTCTTCCAGCTTCTGGAGGCGTCTGCCATCCTGAGCTTGTGGCCCCTTCCTTGATGATCAAAACGAGCAGCTCAGCATCTTGTCATCAAAGACTCCTCTGACGTCCTCTTTACAGGGACCCATGTGATGACACTGGACCACCTGTAAAATCCAGGTCACCTGTGCATCTCAAGGTCCGTAACGGGACCCACATCTGCCAACTCCCTTTTGCTACATAAGTTCACATATTCACAACGTTCGTTCGGATATTAGAACATGGACATCTTTGGGGACATTATTCAGCTGACCACAGTGAGTGTCTCGACACTGATGCCTTATGCTGTTCTGTGCTCTCACTCAGCTCTGGACTTGTTGGTGGATTCCCCCAATCTTCCTCAGTTCTTACACTGTTTTACTGTATCTTTAAATAACAGAGACCAGAAATAAACCCACACACCTATGGTCAATTAATATTTGACAAAGGACCCAAGAATACACAATGGGAAAAAGTCTCATAAACTAAAAATGGATTAAACATAAGACACGGCACCATAAAACTCCCAGAAGAGAACACAGGCAAAACATTCTCTGTCACAAATCATACCAATGTTTTCCTAGGTCAGTCTCCCAAGGCAATAGGAATAAAAGCAACAATAAACAAATGGGACCTAATCAAACGTACAAGCTTTTGCACAGCAAAGGAAACCATGAACAGACAACCTACAGAATGGGAGAAAATACTTGCAAGCAATGCAGCCGATGAAGACTTAATTTCCAAAATCTACAAAGAGCTCATACAACTCAACAGCAACAAAAAACAACCCAATCGAAAAATAGGCAGAAGACCTAAACAGACATTTCTCCAAAGAAGACATACAGATGGGCAACAGGCACATGAAAAGGTGCTCAACATCTCTAATTATTAGAGAAATGCACATCAAAAGTACAGTGAGGTTATCACCTCACACACGTCAGAATGGCCATCATCAAAAAGTCTACAAACAATATATGCTGGGGAGGGTGTGAAGGAAAGGGAGCCCTCCTGCACTATTGGTGGGAATGTAAAGTGATACAGCCACTATGGAGAACAGTATGGAGGTTCCTTTAAAAACTACAAATAGAGCTACCATACGACCCAGCAATCCCACTACTGAGCATGTACCCTGAGAAAACCATAATTCAAAAAGATACAGGCACCCCAATGTTTATAGCAGCTCTATTTACAATAGCCAGGTCATGGTAGCAACCTAACTGTCCATCAGCAGATGAATGGATAAAGAAGATGTACATATATACAATGGAATACTACTCAGCCATAAAAAAGAATGAAATAATGCCATTGGTAGCGACATGGATGGACCTAGACTTTATCATACTAAATGAAGTAAGTCGAAGACAAATACTATCTGATATCACTTACATGTGGAATCTGAAAAATAATACACATGAAACTTATTTATGAAGCAGAAACAGACAAGACATAGAAAACAAATTAAAGGGCAAAGGTGGGGGAAGGATAAATTAGGAGGTTGGGATTAACATACACACACTACTATATATAAAACAAAGGAAAACGAGGACCTACTGTGTAGCACAGAGAACTCTACTCAATATTTTGTAATAACCTAAATGGGAAAAGAATATGTACATGGATAACTGAATCACTATGCTGTATACCTGAAACTAACAACACTGTAAATGAACTATATTCAAATAAAAAATATGTACGAAAAGCTGAGTGGACTGGAGAGTAACTTCCATCAGCAGATTCTCGTTTCTCTGATCAGGAGAGCAACAGATGATCCATTAAATGGGCGAGTAGAGGGGGAGAGTGTGGTGGGTGTTCTGATTGCCTGCACTCCATCCCTGTCAACCTCTGCTCCTTGCCCCACAGGGCTCACCGTGGGTCTGCCTGCTGGATGTGGGCAGAGATGCCCAGCAGGAAGGGAGAGAGATGTGAGGGGCACGGAGGTGAGGGCTGTCCACCCTCGGCCCCATCTCGCAGGTCAGCTGAGACCCTCCACCAAAAACCACTGCTCCCAGGGGACTTCCCTGATGGTCCAGTGGTTAAGACTTCACCTTTCAGCGCAGGGGTGTGTGGGTTCAATACCTGGTCAGGGAGCTGAGATCTCACATGCCTCGCAGCCAGAAAACCAAAACATAAATAGTTAAGTCCAGGAAGCACAGAGATTCCCATTCAGGATAAATCCAAGGAGAAACACACCAAGACACATATTAATCAAACTATCAAAAATTAAATACAAAGAAAAAATATTAAAAGCAGCAAAGGAAAAGCGACAAATAACATACAAGGGAATCCCTATAAGGTTAACAGCTGATTTCTCAGCAGATACTCTACAAGCCAGATGGGAGCGGCATGGTGTATTTAAAGCGATGAAGGGGAATAACCTACAACAAAGGTTACTGTACCCGGCAAGGATCTCATTCAGATTTGACGGAGAAATCAAAAGCTTTACAGACAAGCAAAAGCTAAGAGAATTCAGCACCACCTAACCAGCTCTATAATAAATACTAAAGGAACTTCTCTAAGTGGGAAACACAAGAGAAGAAAAGGACCTACAAAAACAAACCCCAAACAATTAAGAACATGGTAATAGGAACATACATATTGATAGTTACCTTAAATGTGAATGGATTAAATGCTCCAACCAAAAGACACAGGCTCACTGGATACAAAACCAAGGCCCATATATATGCTGTGTATAAGAGACCCACTTCAGACCTAGGGACACATACAAAGTGAGGGGATGGAAAAAGATATTCCATACAAGTGGAAATCAAAAGAAAGCTGGAGTAGCAATAGTCATATCAGATAAAATAGACTTTAAAATAAAGAATGTTACAAGGGACAAGGAAGGACGCTACATAATGATCAAGGGATCAATCCAAGAAAAAGATACAATTATATATGCAGCCAACATAGGAGCACCTCAATACATAAGACAACTGCTAACAGCTATAAAAGAGGAAATTGACAGTAACAATACTAGTGGGGGACTTTAACACCTCACTTACACCAATGGACAGATCATCCAAACAAAATTAATAAGGAAACACAAGCTTTAAATGACACAATAGACCAGATAGATTTAATTGATATTTATAGAACATTCCACCCGAAAGTGGCAGAATATACTTTCTTCTTAAGTGTGTATGGAAAATTCTCCAGGATAGATTGAACCTTGGGTCACAGGCCTCAGAAAATTTAAGAAAATTAAAATCGTTATCAAACATCTTTTCTGACCACAACACTGTGAGACTGGAAATCAATTACAGGGGAAAAAAACTGTAAAACCCACAAATACGTGGACGCTAAACTGTGTGCTACTAAATAACCAAAAGATCCCTGAAGAAATCACAGAAGAAATTTAAAAATACATAGAAACAAATGACAGTGAAAACACGATGATCCAGAACCTATGGGATGCAGCAAAAGCAGTTCTAAGAGGGAAGTTTATAGCAATACGGTCTTACCTCAAGAAACAAGAAAAATCTCAAATAAACAATCTAACCTTACACCGAAAGGAACTAGAGAAAGAAGAACAAACAAAACCCAAAGTTAGCAGAAGGAAAGAAATCATAAAGATCAGAGCAGAAATAAATGAAATAGAAACAAAGAAAACAATAGCAAAGGTCAATAAAACTAAAAGCTGGTTCTTTGAGAAGATAAACAAAATTGATAAGCCATTAGCCAGTCTCATCCAGAAAAAGAGTGAGAGGACTCAAACAATAAAATTAGAAATGAAAAAGAAGTAACAACGGACTGCAGAAATACAAAGCATGCTGAGACTACTACAGGCAACTCTATGCCAATAAAATGGACAACCTGGAAGAAATGGACAAATTCTTAGAAATGTATATAACCTTCCGAGATTGAACCAGGAAGAAATAGAAAATGTGAACAGACCAATCACAAGCACTGAAATTGAAACTCTGATTAAAAATCTTCCAACAAACAAAAGTCCAGGACCAGATGGCTTCACAGGCGAATTCTATCAAACATTTAGAGAAGAGCTAACACCTAACCTTCTCAAACTCTTCCAAAAAACTGCAGAGAAAGGAACACTCCCATAATCATTCTATGAGGCCACCATCACCCTGTTACCAAAACTAGACAAAGATACTACAAAAAAAGGAAATTATAGACCAATATCACTGATGGATATAGATGAAAAAAATCCTCAACAAAATACTAGCAAACAGAATCCAACAACACATTAAAAGGATCATGCACCATGATCACAGTGGGATTTATCCCAGGGGTGCAAATATTCTTCGATATACACAAATCTATGAGTGTGATACGCCATATTAACAAACTGAAGAATAAAAACTATATGATCATCTCAGTAGATGCAAAAAAAGCTTTTGACAAAATTCAACACCCATTTATGATAAAAAGTCTCCAGAAAGTGGGCAGAGAGGGAACCTACCTCAACCTAATAAAGGCCATATATGACAAACCCACAGCAAACATCATTCTCAATGGAGAAAAACTGAAAGCATTTCCTCTTAGATCGGGAACAAGACAAGGATGTCCACTCCCTCCACTATTATTCAACATAGTTTTGGAAGTCCTAGCCACGGCAATCAGAGAACAAAAATAAAAGGAACACAAATTGGAAAAGAAGAAGTAAAACTGTCACTGTTTGCAGATGACATGATACTATACATAGGGAATCCTAAAGATGCCATCAGAAAACTACTAGAGCTAATCAATGCATTTGGTAAAGTTTCAGGATACAAAATTAATGCACAGAAATCTCTTGAATTCCTCTACATTAATGAAGAAAAATCTGAAAGAGAAATTAAGTTAACACTCCCATTTAACACTGCAAGAAAAAGAATAAACTGCCTAGGGATAAACCTACCTAGGGAGACAAAAGACCTATATGCAGAAAACTATGACACTGATGAAAGAAATTAAAGGTGATACAAACAGATGGAGATATACACCACGTTCTTGGATTGGAAGAATCAACACAGTGAAAACGACTATACTACCCAAAGCAATCTACAGATTCAATGCAATCCCTATCAAATTACCAATGGCATTTTTTTACAGAACTAGAAAAAAAAAATCTTAAAATTTCTATGGAGACACAAAAGACCTCGAATAGCCAAAGCAATCTTGAGGGAAAAAAACGGAGCTGGAGGAATCAGACTCCCTGAGCTCAGACTATACTACAAAGCTACAGTAATCAAAACAATATGGTACTGGCACAAAAACAGAACTATAGATCATTGGAACAGGATAGAAAGCCCAGAGATAAACCCACGCACCTATGGTCAACTAATCTATGACAAAGGAGGCAAGGATATACAATGGAGAAAAGAGAGCCTTTCCCAGTAAGTGGTGCTGGGAAAACTGGACAACTACACATGTAAAAGAATGAAATTAGAACACTCCCTAACACCATACACAAAAATAAAATCATAACATCAGAATGGATTAGAGACCTAAGTGTAAGACCAGACACTACAAAACACTAAGAGGAAAACACAGGAAGAACACTCTTTGACATAAATCACATCAAGATCTTTTTTGACCCACGTCCTAGAGTAATGGAAATAAAAACAAAAATAAACAAATGGGACCTAATGAAACTTAAAAGCTTTTGCAAAGCAAAGGAAACTACAAACAAGACGAAAAGACAACCCTCAGAATGGGAGAAAATATTTGCAAATGAATCAACAAAGGATTAATCTCCAAAATATATAAACAGCTCATGCAGCTCAGTAGTGAAAAAAAAAAACCCGATCAGAAAATGGGCAGAAGAACTAAATAGATATTTCTCCAAAGAAGACATACAAATGGCCAAGGAGCAAAGCTGCTCAACATCACTAATTATTAGTGAAATGCAAATCAAAACTACAACGAGCTATCACCTCACACCAGTTAGAATGGGCATCATCAGAAAATCTACAAACAACAAATGCTGGTGAGGGTGTGGAGAAATGGGAACCCTCTTGCACTGTTGGTGGGAATGTAAATTGATACAGCCACTGTGGAGAACACTATGGAGGTTCCTTAAACTAAAAATAGAATTACCATATGACCCAGCAATCCCACTACTGGGCATATACCCTGAGAAAACCATAATTCAAAAAGAGTCATGTACCAAAATGTTCACTGCAGCTCTATTTACGATAGCCAAGATATGGAAGCAACCTAAGTGTCCATTGAAAGATGAATGGATAAAGATGTGGCATATATATACAATGGAATATTACTCAGCCATAGAAAGAAACGAAACTGAGTTATTTGTAGTGAGGTAGATGGACCTAGAGTGTGTCACACAGAGTGAAGTCAGTCAGAAAGAGAAAATCAAACACCATATGCTAACACATATATATGGAATCTAAAAAAAAAAAGGTCATGAAGAACCTAGGGGCAAGACGGGAATAAAGACACAGACCTAGTAGAGCATGAACTTGAGGATATGGGGAGGGGGAAGGGTAAGCTGTGACAAAGTAAGAGAGTGGCATGGACATACATAGACTCCTAAATGTAAAACTGATAGCTAGTGGGAAGCAGACACACAGCACAGGGAGACCAGCTGGGTGCTTTGTGACCACCTAGAGGGGTGGGATGGGGGGATCGGGGGGGTGGGATAGGGAGGGTGGGAGGGAAGGAGACTCAAGAGGGAAGAGATATGGGGATATATGTATAACTAATTCACTTTGTTATAAAACAGAAACTAACACACCATTGTAAAGCAATTATATTCCAATAAAGATGTTAAAAAAAAAAACAAACCTAAAAACAGAACTACCATATGATCCAGCAATCCCACTCCTGGGCATATACCCAGAGAAAACCATAATTCAAAAAGACACATACACCCCAATGTTCACTGCAGCACTATTTACAATAACCAGGGCATGGAAGCAACCTAAATGCCCATCGACAGACGAATGGATAAAGAAGATGTGGTACATATATACAATGGAATATTACCCATAAAAAGGAACAAAATTGGGTCATTTGTAGAGACGTGGATGGATCTAGAGACTGTCATACGAGTGAAGTAAGTCAGAAAGAGAAGAACAAATATCGTATATTAACACATATATGTGGAACCTAGAAAAATGGTACAGATGATCCTGTTTGCAGGTCAGAAATAGGCACAGACGTAGAGAACAAACGTATGGACATCAAGGGGGGAAAGCAGGGGTGGGTGGTGGTGGTATGATTTGGGAGATTGGGACTGACATACATACACTAGTATGTATAAAACTGATAACGAATAACCTGCTGTATAAAAAAATAGAATTCA
Source organism: Kogia breviceps (assembly GCF_026419965.1). Taxonomy (NCBI): domain Eukaryota; kingdom Metazoa; phylum Chordata; class Mammalia; order Artiodactyla; family Physeteridae; genus Kogia; species Kogia breviceps. The sequence continues at coordinate 133,593,990 of NC_081330.1, forward strand.
AAAATTCAAAAAAACAAATAAAAGCTGACTTTTCTCATAGGTGTTGAATGGATGGAGTTTGATGTACCGAAGGTGTTTGCTTTTTTTTTTTTTTTCTCTCTTGGGTGGGTTTTATTTTTCCAGGAGCTCTGCTGACGGTCTCGGCTGGGGCTCCCCAGCATGCAGAGTCTGCGATGCAGATTTGGGAATATCTGGGGTGAGGGAAAGGGATGGGGGGGACCAGGGCTGTGAACGAGGCCAGGCAGCACAGTGGGCCGTTTGGACTTCATTGCTCTGGAAACCCCGGGGGCCTGTACAGCCCCTGTGAGCGGGCTGCCCGAGGGGGCTGGTGGCTGTGGATTCCCTGCACTGCACTGATCTAGGGCGGCCAGTGGCCTTGTGGGACCAGAGGGAGGCTCAGTCACGGAAGCCCGGATCTGGCAGCTGGGATGTGGGCAGCAATGCCGAGGAGAAGGGCTCAGGGGCACAGCAGGGGCACCCTGGCCTCAGGGAAACGAAGGGCTCTACAAACGTGGGGAGCAGTGTGGGGGGGATTGTTCAACTAGCAGGCTTCTCAGCCGTGTTGGGTAAGGTTCCCATTCAGGAACGGAACGAGGTAGAGAGCTGAGATGCCCCTGCTGGAATCTGACCATCCTGCATGCTTACCTCAAGCCACGTTGCTATGGACGGATTTATATGCCCTCAAAATTCATATGCTGAAGCCCTAACCCTTACCCAGAGCTGCTGTATTTGGGGTAAAGAAGTAATGAAGGTGAAATGAGGTTATAATATGGTATGGGGTCTGCCACACTTTCTGTCTCTTCCTCTTTCTTCCTTTGTCTCTCTCTCCACCACACGAGGACACGCAGATAAGGTGGCATCTGTAAGCCAACAAGAGCGCCTCGCCGGGAACCGAGTCTGTCCATGCCGTGATCTCACACTCCCAGCCTCCAGACTGTGAGAAATAAATTTCCATTGTTTACGCTGCCCAGTCTGGGGTGTCCTGTTACAGCAGCCTCAGCTGACTGATACCCACACCTGCATGTTGTACGATGATAAAGCCTGATGTAAAATCAGCGGTCTGACTGACGGACGAACACAGAGTGACATTAACTTAATATTGCAATCGTACGGAGGAGTTTTTGGTTTGGATTTCCTGGGTTTTTTTTTTGTGTGTGTGGCCGTATGATGCACCCCATGTGGGATCTTACTTCACCAACCAGGGACTGAACCCACGCTGTGCATTGGAAGGGCAGAGTCTTAGCCACTGAACCACCAGGGAAGTCCTATACTGAAGATATTTTATGAGTGCTATATACTTCTCTTAGAGCATCTATTAAATTCCCCCTGAGCACACCCCACCAAGTCCCACGATTTCTCTGCATCTGTCTCTCTCCAGTCACACAATAAACCTCTTGTGTGTGTACACACACACACACACACACCCGTATCATTACACTCCTGTAAAACTGTCTTTTACAAGGATTGTGCTACGCCTTCTGGAATAGTTGCCAGGAGCATTTTACAAAATGCTCTTCCCTTAATCCAATTTTCTTTGGATTGGATTAAATCCTTGCTTTTTTGCAAGACTGATTTACATTGTTGGCAGGAAAGACCCAGATGTCTCTCTCTGGTAAATACTGAGCCGGCTTTGCTCACAGCACTGTTAGGAAGCAGCCCACGGCCAGCACTCCATGCTTCTCTGATGCGCCCTCCTGGCCACTGGAACGTCAAGGGGAACGTCTTCACTTATTTCCCAGACGTCTGCTGCATAAACATCCGACCAAAGAGGCTTTTCTGTGTCCAGTAACATCAGCACTCCCCTTTCTACGAATTTCCAGGCATGTGTTTCGGGCCCCCAGGCAGCCTGCAGCACAGCTCTGTGGTGATCAAGAAGGGCCCTTCCTGGGTGTGGAGGAAAAGGAACCCTCCTGCACCGTTGATGGGAATGTAAATTCATGCAGCCACTGTATGGAGGTTCCTCAAAAAACTAAGGATAGAGCTACCATATGATCCAGCAATCCCACTCCTGGGCATATATCCAGAGAAAACTATAATTTGAAAAGATACATGCACCCCTACGTGCACTGTTTACAAGAGCCAAGACTTAGGAAGCAACCTAAATGTCCATCAACAGAGGAATGGATAAAGAAGATGTGGTGCCTATACACAATGGAATATTACTCAGCCATGAAAAAGAATGAAATCATGCCATTTGCAGCAACATGGATGTACCTAGAGATGGTAAGTCCGACAGAGAAAGACAAACATAGGATATCACTTATATGTGGAATCTAAAAAAGAATGATACAGATGAACTTATTTACGAAACAGAAATACACTCACAGACACAGAGAACAAACGTATGGTTACAAAAGGAGAAAGGGAGGGCGAGGGATAAATGAGGAGGCTGGGGTTAGCAGATACACACTATATATAAACTAGATCATCAACAAGGACCTGCTATATAACACAGGGAACTGTACTCAATATTTTGTAATAATAAGAAAAAATAACCTGCAAAAAACCAAAACAGACTGACTCACTCTGCTGGACACTTGAAACTAATGCATTATTGTAAATCAACTATAATTCAATAAGAAAAAAAGAACTCCTCCCTCTGACATGAGCCATCATCCAGCCTCCAGGCTTACTGCCTCCGATAACTGGCATCTCACTGTGTCAGAAAAATCCTCTGAGATGCTGGACTTAGTCCGAGGATGTGTGGTCCCCCCAGATCTGCATCCCCCATGTGCCAAAAGACCGTGCAGTCACGACAGGGCAAGGCAGAGATACAGGGATGCCCGCGTGGGCACTGGGCCCACCACTCCCGTGTCCAGCTGGATTCCCATGACGGCTTCACATTCCCTTTCCCAGAGGGGCCTTTACGGGCTGATGGTCTGGAGGCTTTGATCTCATTTATCGGTGTTGATCAATTCGGGATGAGAAATAAAAGAAGCCACAAGTCAAAGCTTTTGCCTTTCTTTGCTGGCTGGACCTGGGCCGGAGATGGAAAATATGCCCTTTAGAATAAACTGGATTTTTAAAATACTGCTTAATAGCTCTCCTAGACATCCCTCACGATGAGCCAGTGCTTTCCAAACAAATATTTATCCCCAGCGTTTTTACCTGGTGCAGCTGGGTGGTTCTGGTCCAGGTCTGCTCTCGAAGGCCATTGCTTTTATCCTGTCCAACACAGATTAAAAGCAAATCAGATTATGGAAATGGCTATGCTGCCTTCAAAGTAGTTAGGATGGGGGGTTTGGCATATGCGTACAATATGGGAGGAGGGGGGTGGTTTGCAGGCCCTGTGGAGCTTGAAGACTGCATCAGGATTAGGGCTGGCAGGAACAGAAACCCTAAAACAACAGGGCTCAAAAAGGATGGAAACGTGATTCCCTCTCCCATAAAGGTGACCCCGAGGAATGGGGCCAGGGCTGGTGTCAGTCCTCAGAAAGCAGGGTCCTTGCATCTCCCTCCTCCTCCACCCCTAGGTACGGCCCCTGTCCTCATGGTGCAGGAGGATGGCTCCCCGTTTCAGGGGGGCAGGTAGAAGAGGAGAGGAGGAGAGGAAAGGGCAAGCCGTATCTGTCTTTGAAGGAAGGTTCCTGGCATGTGGTAGGGGGAGTGGGCAGAGAGAGCTTTGCTTTGGGAAGGTCTGTGTATGAGTGATGGCTGTGATGAGGCTGAATGAGACAAATGAGCTAAATTATACAGTCCCTTGAAGATTATCATGTGTTCTACGCATGACAGTTGTATAGGTGATCTGCTTCTGATGAACGTCTTTATTTTCTTGAAGGCTCACACTGCAAGACAACCTACTTCAGTTAATTAGAAGGCAACTATTCATAATTTGTGTGCATGTGTGTTTCTGCATGAGGAGATAAATGTAAATATATACCCATTGCATTTTATATAAAGACAGACATTCAAAGACACCACTCAGCATGCAAATCAATGAAGTTAGAACACACCCATACCCCATATACAAAAATAAACTCAAAATGGCTTAAAGACTTAAATATAAGACATGACACCATAAAACTCCTATAAGAGGACTTCCCTGGTGGCGCAGTGGTTAAGGACCTGCCTGCCAGTGCAAGGGACACGGGTTCAAGCCCTGATCTGGGAAAATCCCACATGCCGTGGAGCAGCCAAGACCATGCGCCACAACCCCTGAGCCTGCGCTCTAGAGCCCGCGCGCCACAACTGCTGAGCCCGCGCGCCACAACTACTGAAGCCCACACGCCTAGAGCCTGTGCTCCACAACAAGAGAAGCCACTGCAATGAGAAGCCCGTGCACCGCAACAAAGACCCAACGCAGCCAAAAATAAATAAATAAAAGTAAATTTTGAAAAACTCCTAGAAGAGAATACGCAAAACATTCTCTGACATAAATTGCACCAATGTCTTTTTAGGTCAGTCTCCCAGGGCAATAGAAATAAAAGCAAAAATAAACAAATGGGACCTAATCTAACTTACAAGCTTTTGCACAGCAAAGGAAACCATTAACAAACGGAAAAGTCAACCTATGGACTGGGAGAAAGTATTTGCAAACGATAGGACCGACAAGGGCTTGATTTCCAAAATATACAAACAGTGTATACAACTCAACAACCACAAAAAAACAAACAACACAATCGAAAAATGGGCAGAAGACTTAAAATAGACATTTCTCCAAAGAAGACATCCAGGTGGCCAACAGGCACAAGAAAAGACGCCCAATGTTGCTAATCATTGGAGAAATGCAAATCAAAACTACCATGAGGTATCACCTCACACCAGTCAGAATGGCCATCATCGTAAAGTCTACAAACAATAAACGCTGGAGAGGGTGTGGAGAAAATGGAACCCTCCTACGCTGTTGGTGGGAATGTAAATTGATGCAGCCACTATGGAGAACAGGATGGAGGTTCCTTAAAAACCTAAAAACAGAGGTACCATGTGATCCAGCAATCCTACTCCTGGGTATATATCCAGAGAAAACTCTAATTCGAAAAGATACGTGCACCCCTATGTTCATAGCAGCACTACTGACAATGTCCAAGACATGGAAACAACCCAATCAACAGATAAATGGATAAAGAAGATGTGGTACATATATACAATGGAATATTACTCAGCCATGAAAAAGAATTAAATAATGCCATTTGCAGCAACATGGATGGGCCTAGAGATGATCATACTCAGTGAAGTAAGTCAGAGAAAGACGAATAGCGTATGATATCACTTACATGTGGAGTCTAAAAAAAAGACACAAATGAACTTACTTACAAAACAGAAACAGACCCACAGACATAGAAAACAAACTTATGGTTACCAATGGGGAAAGGGGGGAGGGAGGGATAAATTTGGAGTTTGGGATTAACACATACATACTATTATACATAAATAGACAAGCAACAAGGACCTAGTATATAGCACAGGGAACTATGTTCAATATCTTGTAATAACCTGTAATGGAGAAGAATCTGAAAAATGTATACAGATGTATAACTGACTCACTTTGCTGTACGCCTGCAACTAACACAATATTGTAAATCAGCTCTACTCCAATGAAAAAAAAAACACTGCTCAGAAAAGACAAGTTTTATTTTCCCGAACTTGTCTTCACATCAGACAGACGGGGTGCAGTTTTACACCGTATCCCGATTATTGGCTGCATCTGTTCACCACGCTTTGGGTGGGAAGTACTAGTTTCTGTCTCCCTGGTACCTGGGTGAGTGTCTGACGCCTACACCCCGCTCCACAAAAGCCTTGCGTTGAATTCAATTCTGCAGTAACTGTTAATGAGCCACATCACGGCGGTGGGTCTGGGGGAGAGCTGGAGAATGCGAGGCGAGAGAGCGAGAGGCAGCAGGACCATCCAGAACAGGGTAGCCTCAGCGAGGGAAAGAGAAGCCCGGATAACCACGCAGGTTCCCTCCGTCTGTTTTCGCCCGTTCACATCAGCAAGTCCCCAGTGAACCTGCTCCTCACCACCCCACCTCCATCCCCTGCCTGGTCCGAGACGCTGGACACGCGTCCCCGGGCAACTCCAGCATCAGGACCTGCCACCAATCCCTCCTCCGTCCGCTGTCCACGCAGCAGTCAGACCGATGCCGTGTGCACCCAGGTCAGGTCCCGCAACCGACCTTCCCCCAGAAGCAGAGCCTGGGTTGAGGGCTGAATGCAGGGAGGGGCAGGGAGCTCCAGGAGTGGGATGGGGAGGTCACACAAGGAAGGAGAGCAGCCAAGGAGGGGGCAGTCATCAGGCCAGCCACCTCCAGGTAATATCGTTAATGTCACCTGGATGTGCAGTATCGGAGCGTGACATCATATGGTGATGCTCTGAGAAGCACCGTAAAACACGTTCCTCGGGTGATCCTGGCTGAGAGGCGTGTGAGCTGGGGTATTTATACCCCGTGTTCGGTAGCTGCCAGCGGGGCTATGTGCCTTTCCCAGGTTTGCAGCTCGTCTCTCCCACGGGCCCCCTGTGTCCCAGCAAGCAGGGTAGGTATCCAACCGAGAGTCAGGGCTTGCATTGGAACACAGGTCGCCGTTCACGGCAATGACAGGGAATTCCCAGCAGTTGTGGGTAGACCACCACCACCATCGGCTCGGTCGAGAAAAACCTCCAGTGGCTCCCATCTCACTCATGGTAAACTCCAAAATCCAAGTAAGATAACAAGACCTGCCCCGTCCCTCTGACCTCAGCCTCCCGCACGCCTATCTGCTCCAGCTGCCTCCCTCCGCACCGGACCGTCCCTGTTCTACCATCCACACCGTCTGCTCCTGGCTGGGGCACAGCTGTCCTCTCCCTTCCTCACCTCAGCCAGGTCTCTGGACAAATGTCACCCCGCAGAGAAGCCCTCTCCGGCCACGGTGCTGCAAGGGCTCCTCTGGTCAGTCTGCCCTCTCCCCGCTCTACCTCAGAACGCTCACGACCACGTTGTCAAAAGACGCACTGCGTTTCATCTACGTGCATCTCCGCTCACTGTCTGCTTTTCCCCCGGGATGGACATTAAGCAGGGCCTTGACCTGTCTTGTTCACTGGAGCCAGAATGGTGACCAGCACAGAGAACCCCTTAATAGATAAATACTTGTGGAATTAATACATGAAAGAGGGTGAACCGAGGAAGGAGGAAGAGAAGGTCTGTGGGACCTCAGGACTAACGAGGTTGATTCTGCACCATCTTGGATCTGGAGGCAGGTGCGTTTAGACGCTTTGTTCCTGGAACCGTGGTCACCAGGTGATCACAGAAGAGGATGTTGGAGTCTTTCAGGTAGACAGGAGAAGCTCTGCCTCTGATCAGTGGAGGGACCCTGACTTGATTTACTGAACCTCTCTAAACCTAAGTTCCTTCAATAGGAGATGCAGCGTCCCGTTGTCAACAGAGCGTGGTGAGCGTTTAATGGAGCCACGGGCACTCAGTGGGCATGTCACCCACACTGGCTTTTCACCCTCCATTAGCTGCGCATCCCTGCGACTCAGGAGGGGGCTGGGGGGGTCGTTTTCTCATGTTGTTTTTGCCAACCTCAGATTGGCCCTCGCCGTCTACCTCCACGGGGATTAAACCAGGAGCCGCTGCAGCCGCTCCCCTTCAACACCCCCCGGAAAGGAGCTCAGGGTGGAGAGCAGGAATGAGGAACTCTGCGCGCTGGGGAAAACTGGCGGGACGGGTCTTCAGATGTTAGATATTTTCAGGAGACGGTCTTATGAGCCCAACGCTTGCATCTCCTCGTATCCACAAAAGCACTACAATCCTTCCTGGTGACGTCGGTTCCTCACGAGACCAGCAGAAACCTTCTGCAAAAGTATGTGCTCGATTGCATGGACTCCCCCTTCACCAAAATGCCATATATATACACTGACCTCCCCCCTCCCCTGCTGCCTCTTTGGAGCAGTTTCTCGGAGCTCTCTGAGGTGCTGTCTCCCAGGCTATAGTCCTCATTTTGCCCCAAATAAAGCTTAACTCACAACTCTCACGTTGTGCTTTTTTTTTTTTTTTTTTTTTTTTCCAAGTCGACACTTTCTACGAGGAATATTGGTGATTGGGCGTGGAGCACACAAAGGAAGCAGGGTTTGTGCCCGCTGCAGGGGATGAGGGCTTCTCTCCTTGCTTTGTGCGCTGAGTATCACGTAGCCAACTTTTGGGCGTGGGGCCAGCCGGATCCAGGCAACGACCCCTCCCTTTCCTTAGCTTCTTAGTGGTTAACGCATAAGGCGTCGGGGAGCTCTGGAGCCACCAGAAATCACAGCACAGTTTCCCACCAACTGTGAGGTGCCGGCGTGCCTTTCACGAGTGGCGGCCTGCAAACCACACCAGAAATGCTTCCAAAGCAAACCTGTCCGAACACACCCGCAAGCCACCTGCTGAAAGTAGCTCCCAGTGAACACGGAGAAATCTGTACCCCGACTTTTCTCCTATTTCTCACCACAAGCATTTTAATCACCAAGTTATCGTCTATCAGTTATAGTCTATACGAGCTATGCTTGTATTTACGTGATACTTCCCTCTGCTGAGATATTTATGTTGGGTATTTGTTTTCCTGGGGCTGCTGTAATAAAATACCCCAAACGGGGTGGCTTAACACAACAGGAATTTATTCTATCCCAGTTTAGGAGACAGCTTTGGAGTCATATATATTTATTCCCTCTCAATTTTGGAAAGCATATATATATATATTTATATATTTTATATAAATATAAATAAATATATTAAATATACATACTTATAAATATATATATATACACACATGGTACCCATAAAATGGTAGCTCATATAAGTTAATTATATTAATAGCTAATATAATTTAATTTTCACATGCATGACTACGGAATCTAGAGGAATAGAATTTGAGGTTAATTTTAGGGTTTTTCAAGTCAGCAGTGCCAGGTATACGGGCTCAGAGCTCTAGGGGTTGGCCATGGCCTGGTCCACATAAACCAAGACAGACTTCCACACAGCCCACCAAATTCTGATTTCATTATTTTTCCTTCCTTGAATTTGGTCACGGGCCTCTGCCGTCAGCTGTCAACTGAAAAAAGTGCACGACCTAAAAGGTGAGAATTATGTTTCATTTAATGACCTTCCTGACGACTTAAGCCCGGATACAGCCTCTCAGGTAGCTCTGGGGGACTGTTCCAAAGAGGTCACGGAGCAGCCAGGGCACACAGGAGATTTTGCAACAAAACCAAGTAGTCCGAATATCCGAAGATTATTAAAGAAACCAGACATCTCGAGAGAACGAATGTAGCGCTTTTCTGTGTATGGGAAGATGCAAGAGTCTGGGCTCACTGAGATCCTTCCTTTGACGCGCGCCTCAGCTCTCCGGGGCCAGGATCCTGTTCTTCTCCATCCTGAATCCCCTCGGGGGCGCCACTGGGCGCGGCTGCAGCGGCTGAGGGCTCGATGGCCTCAGCGTCCTTTGTTTACTGATATGGCAGGTGACATATTTTTGTCCACAGAGCCCTGCCTTCTGTTTCTCTTTTCCACGCATCCTCTTCGAGACCAATGCATTGAAGTAATTCTGCAAAGGCAGGAGTGGAAGACACACTGGAGCCCTTTGGTTGGTTGTGAACGAGGCCCCGTCAGTGAAGGCTGTGGAGGGCGTAGCTGGGTGTTACGAGTGGTTTTGTGGGCCTGGACTTTGACAGCAGGTAGGAGTCTGTTTACTTAAGTTGTGCCTCCATCCTGGCTGCCTGGCTCATTGCCTCTTCAAGCCACACCACGAGAGCATTTTCATCGGGGCGAATACTTTGGTGGGAGCCTTGGGAACGTGCACGCGCTGGCCATAATGTGACCTCGTGTGCTGAATGAGCTTCTCGCCTGACTACACAAAGCTAACACCCCAGAAGACACCCTGGGTGCCCACAACTTTCCAGCGCACCTGGCCTCTGGGAGCCTGGGAAACACCTTCCTTAGAGGATACACACGGACTTACAGAAGCTCAGGTGAAGACGTTCCATAGAGACCAGAAATCAGGAAGCGTGTGTGTGCCTGGTTCAGCGTTGTCTGGGGTTTCGGAGGACGAAGGTCTCTCTGCTGAGGCTCCAAGTGTGCTCCACCACACACCAGCACCGTCAGCCTCATCCGGGAGCTTGTTAGAAATGCAGGGATCTCAGCCCCGCCCCAGACCTGCTGGGTCAGAATCGGATTTTCACAAGACCCCCCAGCGAGTCATGGACACAGTAAAATTTGAGAAGCCTGAAGCGGTCTCCGATATCTTTTGCCTCATTTCCGCAAAAATAATCCGTGGAGAAAAACTATGTCTTGTCACAAAATGCACTAGGGTGCGCCATCATATTCTTCAGACTTTATGAGGAAGGCTGTACATGGGTCCATTAGGATACAGAACAGGTGGTGATGGCTGTACCTTTAAGCAACTGTAAAATGCCCAGTAAATGAGGCAGAAACAGGTGGGAATTTTACCAACTCGGGCATTTGGCTTGGAATATTGTTATGAGGCCGAGGCCTAGCCCTGCCGAGTGAGGAAGCACAGCAATGAAGTGTCTGTCTGAGAGGTTCGGGCTCTTTGCCCCGTAGCCGAGTCTTCAGTCATTCTGTCATGGCTCTCTCTCTTCCTGAATGGGTAGTAGGTATGTGACGGCTGATTTTATGGGTCAGTGTGGCTGAGCCACGGTACCTAGATCTATGGTCAAACATGATTCTGGATGTTTCTGTGAGAGTGGTTTTCTGGTATGAGACTGACTTTTAAATTGGTGCACTTTGAGTAAAGCAGGTTGCCCTCCCTAGTGTGGGTGGGCCTCATCTAATCAGTTGAAGGCCTCAAAAGAATAAAGACTGGATCGTCCCTGAGCAAAAAGGAATTCTGCCAGCAGCCAGTCTCTGGGCTTCGGCTGCAACATCAGCTCTTTCCTGGGGTCTTCAGCCTGCTGGTCTACCCCGGAGATTTTAGACTTTCCAGTCCCCACGACTGCCAATTCCTTAAAATAAATCTCTCTCTCTCTTTCTGTAGATAGATTGATATAGGTACAGATATAGATAGATGATTGATAGGCGGGACTCAGTGAACTCACTCCACTGTGGGCTGGTATCAGGCAGTATACCTGAAGGGGTGGCAGATGACCCAACTGTAAGGATTCCAGCCTGAATATCTCCCAGGTACAGCCAGAAACTTGACAACTGTCACTTGATAGGTTAAGACTAAAGGACTTTAACGGCTTAACGTGGATAACCAGCCACTCGGTGATAGAATCCCTGCCTTTTGCCCAAATTTCGTGTCTCTCTTCTCCCAGCTATGCCCCCTCTATGATCCCCACTCCCCACCCCCAGACCCTTCCCTGCATCTGCCCTGAACCAGCCTGAACTTCTTCAGATTCTTAAGAGAAGAACCGGTCTCCCGTCTGGACCCGCTACTACTCTCCACCTTGTGGCTGGCTACTTCCTGCTCCCCTTCAGGTGTTAGCTTAGCTGTCTCTGGAGAGCCTTTTCTGACCCCTGAATGCAGAGGACTGTACCTGTAAACACCTGGGCCGTTATTCCAAACTTAAAAATCCATTTACTGATAATTCACTTTTCCAAAATTTTAAAGCAAACACCAAAAATGAGAACAAAACAAATCCACCCAGGATTCACTAGCCCTTACAGGATAGGGAAAAAAAGAAAAAAAAAAAAAAAGCCCTACATAGAATGCCTGCCAATGTTTTTCCTTATTCTTCATGTCTGAGCTGTTGCACTTTTCCAGGGTTGGAAGACCCGTGAGGGTTAATTTCGTGTTTCAACTCGACTAGTCATGGGGCACCCGGATATTTGGTTAAATATCATTCTGGGTGTGTGACACCAAAAGGCCCATTTCTCCCACCCCAGGGGTCTGTGGGCAGGGCTCCAGGGTAAAGAAAAAGACATTACATTGGAAATGGTTCCAAATGCAAGAATCCGGCCCTTTGGGGAACATGCGATAATTAATCACCATCTTCTTAATGTCCCACGTTTGCTACGTTGGAACGATAAAGAATAAGCTTTCTGACCTCACCTGTCCGGGGAAAGTTGTGTATGATAAATCTTTCAGAATACACTGAGACAGGTTGTCCAATGAGTAGATGTAAAATATACTTTTACTAAATGTACTTTAATAGTTATGCTTTTAATAAAGTATAACAGACAAAGTATATTTGTGTGTGTGTGTGTATATGTCCGTATAAGTGTGTGTGTGTGTGTGGTGGAGGCATGGATGTTCATATATGTATTTGTGTGTTATACACACAGAAACAAACGCACCTACAACTAACAATTCCACACGTCATGTAAGTGCATAAATCCAAGCCCAGCGGTCACTGAGATGTTCTCGGCATTAAGAGGGCTCAGATACGGTCGTGTTACCGCATATCTCACGGAGCTGGTATGGACTTTTGTTTTTCCATCTGAAAATGGGGGTCCCCGAGGTCCCTCACGGTCAGGCCACCTGTCATCCTGGTGGACACCAGGGAGAGGATCTAAGTCATAAGCGACCTGTATCAGGAAGAGGCAGACTCCCTCGGGAGCCGGCCCTGCAGAGGTCATAGCGCTGGGTAGAGCAAACAAGACGAAACCAGGCTCACCTTGTAGAGAGCACACAGGGGAGGGGGTGGGAGGTCTGCGACCAGGCTGCTTGCAGGCACCGGGTACTGAACTGTGATGCAGACGGGTCTCCCGTGAGGTTACAAAACGAGCTCGGCTCCCACAGATGCTGTACCATCCTCAGGCTGCAAAACTCCCTGGGGCTCCCTGGCTGTGGTCACTGTGGTCACGAGAGCTGTCCAGGGCTGAAGGAAGAATTGCAAAGCTGCACTGAGAGCCCATCTGGATGAGAGCCCACCCCTAATGAGCAACGGCTTTCTCGTGGGGTCTCCCTGCCCCTCGAGAAGGAGAGGAATGGCATTTGGTGGCGTCGGCTTAACCATCTTCTCAATGGTTTCTCACAATCCTTGGATTCAAACATCTCTTTCATAGCAAACAAAACCTGTAGACTTTTCTCCTGGAGCATCCAAATATAGACACACGTGCATCATCCATAATCTTGAAGGTGCGTGTCTTTGGAGGTGATTTCTTGCCCCATTTCTCCTCGGACGTGATGGCCCTCAGCGGTGGAGAATTCTTTGAAGACAGGAAGCATGCCTCCTTTTGTGTTGTTTTGGGTTTTTATTTTTCTTTTTTAGAAAGAGTGTTTTAATTCCTTATCTCTCCTAAGCAGGGCCAAGCACAGAAGATGCAGGGGTGAGACTGTGCCTGGTACCAGCTGTGCGACCTTGGGCAGGTCCGTCCGCCTCTCAGAGGCCGGGATGGGTCACATAAAGGCACGGCGAGGGTCCACTGAGTTCGGCCGGTGAGAACTCCTATGGCTGCACCCGACCCCCAGCACAGCTTACATGCGGGACTGTTGTTAGCGATGACGGTGTGGAGACTACTGCACGACCACACTGAATGCTGCAACTAGTGCTAGTGTAACCACTATTCCAACTATCGCATTTACTACTGCAACTGTAGCATTTACCATTATGACAACTACTACTACCATTACTGCTGCTACGATTGTGACTACTGTTACCATGACTGCAGCAATTAGTACTGGTGTAATTACTACTACAACCATGAGGTTCACTACTACAACTGTACTATTTGCTGCTACAACTACTACTCTTGCTGCCGCTACAAATGTCACTACCACTATAATGACTATAGCAATTTGTACTACTACAACTGCTACTATTCTTATTCCTACAAGTACAGCAATTCCAAAGACTACAACAATGACTGCTACTACTGTCGAAGATACTACTATCACAGCTACTATAACTTTTGCTACTGCTACGCCTACTGCTATTACAATTAGCACTGCTACAACTCTTACAGTCTCAACTCTTATTACTACAACAGTTGCTACTGCTATAAAAGGTACCCCTCCTACAACCACCACTACAACTATTACATTTACTGCTACAGTTACAATTACTACAACTACTATGATTACAAACACTACTATAATTATTATCAGTGCTATAACTATTACAGCAATTAGTACTGGTATAATTACTACTACAACTCTTAGAGTTGCTATCACAACCGTAACACTTACTACTACTACAATTACTACTACCACCGCTGCTACAATTGTGACTATTGCAACAATGACTACAGCAAGTAGTGCTACTACAACTGCTGCTATTATTATTACAAGCACAGCAATTCTGACGACAACTACTACTACACTTATTGCTATGGCCACAGCTACTGCTGTGACAGCAAATGGTACTACTAGGACTACTACAGCTACTACTCTTACTATCACAACTACCACAATTATTGCTACAGCTACAATGACTGCTACAACTATTAGTATCATAACTCCTATTACTACCACAACTACAACAGTTGCTAGTGCTACAAAAACTACTATTATTACAACCACTACAATTATTACTACTGCTCCAACTACAATGATTACAACTAGTACTACTACAACCATCACTACAACTATTATGTCTATGACTACAATTTTAACAATTACTGCAATACTACTACTATTACAAACACTACTATAATTATTACTAGTGCTACAATGGCAATTTTTGCAACAGTTACTGGTACTACAATTACTACTACAAAGATTACATTTACTACTACAATTATAACAATTACCAGTACCACTATTACTACTGTTACAATTGCTACTGTGGCTATAACTACAATTACTACAGCAACTAGTTCTATGACAATGATTACTACTAGACCTAGTGCTATTACTACTGCTAAACTGCTCCTATAATTATTTCTCCTCCTCCTTCTCCTACAACTATAGGTACTACTTCAAATACTACTACAACTATTTTTACAAGTATCGCAACTACAACTTATGTAACAACTATCAATACTACTATAACTAGCATTGCTACTACAATGACTACGATTATTCCTACTACAACAATTATTGCCCCTGTTGTTACTACTGCTACTAAAATTTGCTACTACAACTATTGCCACTCTGTTACTGCTGCTAGGATGACGACTACAAGTATTGTTGCTATTAATACAACTATTGCCACTATTGTTACTACTGCTACTATGACTACTACTCCTATTCCAATCACTGCTACAACAACTACTACTGCTATTATTACTACTACTGTTAAAGAAAAACCAGAGCAGGACAGAAAAAGTGGTACAAACAGACTTCATTCAGGACTATTGCAGTAGGGCAAAGAGAGCTCAGTATAGAGCCAGACTCCACTGCAAAGGCAGCGTGGGCAAGTGGGGATTTATAGCCATGGAGCACGTGAGGGTCAGTGGAGGGAAAACTACTAACAGGAAAATTAGGGGTGAGAGGATTCTGGCTAAACTGACCTCACAGGGTTCCTGCTGAAGGCAGGGAGGGGTGACCAGACATCACCTGGGGGGTGGGCATGGAGGATAAGGAACCTGAGCAGATAGATATTGAGATGAGCAGATATGAAGTAGACCAGACACGGAGATGACCAGATATGAAGGGTGTGGGTTCTGGTTAAACCGACTAAGCATGGCTCTTGCTAAAACTGGAAGACCCTCAAGTCAGATACCAGTGAGGTGAGAACCTTGGCTGCTACACACCGTTCTGTGACCGCTTCCCTGGGCACTTCCCGGCAGAACCCAGATGACTCTCCACCAGGGCTTCTGGGTATTTCTTCCCTAGCAGGCATTTCTGCCCTCCCTGTCTAAAATTCTAGACCTTAGGGGTTTTCCAATAGATGGTGACCACGTCTGGAAATTACCCATTGGCCCCAACACTTATATACAAGCCATTTCCTTTTCCTGTGCCTGATACTGTCTGAATTAGCATCCAGACTCTACCACGTTTACAAACTGTGTGACCTTGATGCTGACTCAAGCATTGTGCCTCAATTTTCTCATTTATAAATATCGGCCAGAAGACTGTCTTCCTTCAAGGGCTGTAGTGAAGATGCTGCAAGTTAAGACATGCCCTGTGCCCTGAGCAGGGCTTAAATCCTAGATATCATGGTCGAATATTTGATTGTATTCTGTTCTCAATTTGTGCCTGACTCTCACATATAATTCATGTGCAGCAAAGTCTCCACGGACTGGCTGAACTGCTCTTGACCCAGCTATGACTCAGACCCAAATGGGCCTCAGGTGGCCCTGCCATATGGTACCCTTCCCCTCCTGGTTCTGAGTCCCAGTTGGACCCGAGAAAGTATGTCATAGGGAAATCCTAAGTTGAATCTCTGTCTCGGAAGACCCACTGCAGAGGACGGTCACCATGAATAATATGGCAGGGGATTACCTATCTTATCCCCTCAACACCTGTAGGTCACGGTCAGTGTTAAGAATCATATTTTCCACTAAGCAGCTCATGAATACACACACCATTTACTGAGACGCACAAGGGCACTCACCAGGGTCTGAGTCGACGATCCTACAGGTGGCACGGGAGTTCGTCTCTGTGGATTTGGACCATTCCACTTCCATTTTCTGCGTATTCAGTAGGGTCTTCCATAAAGTCAAGGGACTCTGCTGAGTTTCTGAAATGATGAAAAGGATAAAACATTTCAGCAGATTCATGGATTCCTGGTTCTTAAAATATGCCATCTTAGATAGATCTCCTTCCCATACAATTGTAATTTTTTCTTTGTAGCACATGCCAGCTGAGGATTTTAGCAAATACTTTAATTCTTAGGAAGGTTTTCAATTCCAAATTTTCATGTGGGAAGACTTGTCCCCCTCTTGAAGGAGCACTAATCTACAGAGGAAAGGATCAAACACATTACCATCAACTCATTTTGATTTTGTCACTCAGAGAAGACTATGCATATTATTTAGTCATCGTCAGAAAATCCTATTAAAGATGTTTTATCCCTGTTCCATGGCTTGATAGATTTGAAGACAAGGATGACTTGGCTGTGCCCTGATTTTTGAAAAACTTTTGAAAATCATCGTCTGTTGGATTGGAAGAATCAATATTGTGAAAATGACTATACTACCCAAAGCCATCTACAGATTCAATGCAATCCCTATCAAATTATCAATGGCATTGTTCACAGAAGTAGAACAAAAAATTTTACAATTTGTATGGGAACACAAAAGACCCTGAATGCCAATCTTGAGAAAGAAAAACAGAGTTGGTGGAATCAGGCTCCCTGACTTCAGACAATACTACAAAGTTACAGTAATCAAGACAGTATGGTACTGGCACAAACACAGAAATATAGATCAACGGAACAGGATAGAAAGCCCAGAGATAAACCCACGCACATATGGTCAGCTAATCTATGACAAGGAAGGCAAGAATATACAATGGAGAAAAGACAGTTTCTTCAATAAGTGGTGCTGGGAAAACTGGACAGCTATATGTAAATGAAGTTAGAACAGTCCCTGGGACCATACACAAAAATAAACTCAAAGTGGATTAAAGATCTAAATGTAAGACCAGACACTATAAAACTCTTAGAGGAAAATATAGGAAAAACACTCCTTGACGTAAATCACAGCAAGATCTTTTTTGATCCACATCCTGAAGTAATGAAAATAAAAACAAAAATAAATAAATGGGACCTAATGAATTTAAAAGCTTTTGCACAGCAAAGGAAATAAACAAGACATAAAGACGACCCTCAGAATGGGAGAAAATATTTGCAAATGAAGCAGATGACAAAGGATTAATCTCCAAAATATACAATCAGCTCATGAAGCTCAATATTTAAAAAAACAAAAACAAAAAAAACCCAATCCAAAAATGGGCATAAGTCCTAAATAGACATTTCTCCAAAGAAGACATACAGATGGCAAAAAGGCACATGAAAAGATGCTTAACATCACGAATTATTAGAGACGTGCAAATCAAGACTACAATGAGGTATCCCCTCATGCCGGTCAGAACGGGCATCATCAGAAAATCTACAACCAACAAATGCTGGGAAGGGTGTGGAGAAAAGGGAACCCTCCCGCACTGTTGGTTTGAATGTAAGTTGGTGCAGCCAGTGTGGAAAACAGTATGGAGGTTCCTCAAAAACTAAAGACAGAGCTACCATATGACCCAGCAATCCCACTTCTGGGCATACACCCAGAGAAAACCGTAATTCAAAAACATACATGCACCCCAGTGTTCACTGCAGCTCTATTTACAATAGTGAGGACGTGGAAACAACCTAAATATCCATCGACAGATGAATGGTTAAAGAAAATGTGGTACATATACACAATGGAATATTACTCAGCCATAAAAAGAATGAAATTGGGTCATTTGTAGACATGTGGATGGACCTAGAGTCTGTCATACAGAGTGAAGTAAGAAAGAAAAAAATGATCATATCTTAACGCATATACGTGGAATCTAGAAAAATGGTACAGATGAACCTATTGGCAGGGCAGGAATAGAGATGCAGAGGTAGAGAACGAATGTGTTGATACGGGGGGAAACGGGAGGGTGGGATGAATTGGGAGATTAGGATTGACATAAACACAGTACCATGTGTAAAACAGCTGGCTAGTGGGAACCTGCAGTACAGCTCAGGGAGCTCAGCTCGGTGCTCTGTGGTGACCTAGCTGGGTGGGAGGTCCAACAGGGAGGGTATAAAGGTGTACATGTAGCTGATTCACTTCATTGTACAGCAGAAACTAACACAACATTGTAAAGCAACTATATCCCAACTTTAAAAATATATGTAATGTTTGACTAGAAAAAAAATAAAATGCAGAATTCTAGATCTTTAAGCTAAAATTTTTGGTTTGAAAAGATACATGCACTCCAGTGCTCATAGCAGCATTAGTTATACAATAGCCAAGACATGGAACCAACCTAAATGTCCATCGACAGATGAATGGATAAAGAAGATGTGGTACACATATACAATGGAGTACTACTCAGCCATAAAAAAAGAATGAAAATTTGCCATTTGCAGCAACATGAATGGACTTGGAGGGCATTATGTTAGTGAAATAAGTCAGACAGAGAAAGACAAATACTATATGATATCACTTATATGGGGAATCTAAAAAAATACAACAAACTAGTGAATATAACTAACAAGAAGCAGACTCACAGATATAGAGAACAAACCAGTGGTTCCCAGTGTGGAGAGGGAAGGGGGAGGGGACTAAGAGATACAGACTACTATGTGTGAATTCAATAAGCTACAAGAATATATTCTACAGCACACACACGGAATATAGCCAGTATTTTATAATAACTACAAATTGAGTATAACCTTTAAAAATTGTGAATCGGTATGTTATACACCTTTAACTTACATAATATGATACAGCAACTCTACTTCAACTAAAAAAATAAACAAAAATTTTGAAAGGTGACCTTTTCCTTTCTAAATAACTGATAGAACATTTTGGGAGTATGCCTCAATACGCAAAGTTGACGGGAAATGCCAGGTTGGATTGATTACAAATAACAACCAAAATAGAGTTTTCAGCCTCAATTAGGTTCTGGGGTTTTCTGCACAGATTTAATGACCTGGAAACGTGCCCATCTCCTTGTTTTTCTTCTGTGCTCAGACTCATGTTGGCCCTCAGTGGGGGGACCGTCTTCTCCCTGTGAAAGCAGGAGGATGGGGGCTTCTGTCCATGACTCTCCAGTGCTGTGATGGGTACCTGCAAACCCACAGCCGTGAGCTGCACAGCTCCGGGAAAACGAACCTGGTGTCTGCCGAACTCATTTACAACAAAAACAACGCACCAAGTCGCCTATGAGAAGTCCCCTGCGTGTGAATTTTGTGCAGGCATAAGCTTGTTCAGAGAATTTTAAAGGAAATTAGATGAAAGATGAAAAAAACCTTAAGAACTCCAGACAGTTCTCCGAAACAGAATGTGATTTGCAAAACTTGGGCAGCGGCTCAGAGGAGCTGGGAGCTTTGCCTCAAGAGTGCTGAGTATTGTGTAGACAACAAAAAATATTTGCATTTTCCAGATAGGAGCACAGATGGGAAGGGTTCTCCAGAGAATAAATGAAATCCCACCAACCGTCTGGAAAATCAACCAATTTCCTAGAGCCCTTTTATACCCCTAGGGAACTAGAAATCACATAATAATAAAGCTTGCATCTTTCAGTAAGAGGTAACATTGAGCTAATTTACTTGTGTAATTAAGACAAATTGCTCGAGTTGGATAAACCAGTAATCCAGAACTCCGGGTTACAAGGCAGAACCTCCCGATCCACTTTGCATAGTCACTGAAGTTTTTAAAGGGCATCTCCTCTGTCCAAACTCTCTATATTATCAGGTGTACAGATTGCAAATATTTTCTCCCATTCTGCAGAGATATTGTCTCTTTGCTGTATGCTTTGTTTCCCTTGCTATGCAGGAGTGTTTTTAGTTTGTTGCAATCCCATTTGTGTATTTTTTGCTCTTGTTGCCTGTGCTTTTGGTGTCAGACCTATGAAATCATTGCTGCCAAGAAACTTCCCATGTGTTTTCTTTTAGGTGTTTTAGGCTTTTCAGATGGGATGCTGGAGTCTTACTACATTTTGAGTTAATTTTTGTGTATGGCATGAGATAAGGGTCCAGTTTCATTCTTTGGCATGTGGATATCCAGTTTTCCCAGCACCGCTTGTTGACAAGAGACTGTCCTTTCCCCACCGTGTGTCCTTGGCCCCCTTGTGGAAGGTCACTTCATGGTGTCTGCATGGAACCCACGACTGAGTAATGGGTAGACCATTCTCCTGTAGCCGGACACAAATAGGCAACAGGATGCCAGAAATTTCCACATGGTCCTTGAACCCATGTCTACAACTGAATTCACCAAGTCCTGCCCCCAGATCCTCCCCAATCCCTCCATCCCTGTCTTTCCTGTCTGGCCCCAGGAAGCCCAGGCTAACAGTTGAATGCGGCTCTTCTCCACCACTTCAGCATCTGCACTCACCCAGAGTCTTGGCTGTATCTCTCCAAAGTTTATGCACGTCTCCCCACTCTGTGGTTGCCCCAGGGTCAAATCCATTCTCTGTAGCCATACCAGAGCGGTTTTTCCAGAACGCTCACCACCCGCACCCAGGAGACCCTGGTTCCCTCAAAACAAAAACAAACCCATATTTTTTAAAAGAAAAGAACACCTCCAAAAAACTGTCTACTTAGCGCAACTTTTAAAAATGTTTCCACAAATAATTTCCTGCATCCCGTATAGATTCTGAAAGAACCAGCTTTTACTTTTTTTTTTTTTTTTTTTTTTTCGGTACGCGGGCTTCTCACTGCCGTGGCCTCTCCCGTCGCGGAGCACAGGCTCCGGACGCGCAGGCGCAGCGGCCGTGGCTCACGGGCCCAGCCGCTCCGCGGCACGTGGGATCCTCCCGGACCGGGGCACGAACCCGCGTCCCCCGCATCGGAAGGCGGACTCCCGACCACTGCGCCACCAGGGAAGCCCTACTTTTTATTTTTTAAAGAAAAATTTTAACATCTTTATTGGAGTATAATTGCTTTACAGTGGTGTGTTAGTTTCTGCTTTACAATAGTGTATCAGTTATACATATACATATGTCCCCATATCTCCTCCCTCTTGTGTCTCCCTCCCACCCTCCCCAACCCACCCCTCTAGGTGGTCACACAGCACCGAGCTGATCTCCCTGTGCTATGCGGCTGCTTCCCACTAGCTAGCTATTTTACATTTGGTGGTGTATATATGTCCCTGCCACTCACTCACTTTGTCCCAGCTTACCCTTCCCCCTCCCCCGTGTCCTCAAGTCCATTCTCTACGTCTGCATCTTTATTCCTGTCCTGCCCTTAGGTTCTTCATGACCTTTTTTTCCTTTAGATTCCATATATATGTGTTAGCATACGGTATTTGTTTTTCTCTTTCTGACTTACTTCACTCTGTATGACAGACTCTAGGTCCATCCACCTCACTACAAATAACTCAGTTTCGTTTCTTTTTATGGCTGAGTAATATTCCGTTGTATATATGTGCCACATCTTCTTTATCCATTCAGCTGTCGATGGACACTTAGATTGCTTCCATGTCCTGGCTATTGCAAATAGAGCTGCAATGAACATTGTGGCACATGACACTTTTTGAATTATGGTTTTCTCAGGGTCTATGCCCAGTAGTGGGATTGCTGGGTCGTATGGTAGTTCTATTTTTAGTTTTTTAAGGAACCTCCATACTGTTCTCCATAGTGGCTGTATCAGTTTACATTCCCGCCGATAGTGCAGGAGGGTTCCTTTTCTCCACACCCTCTCCAGCATTTATTGTTTGTAGATTTTCTGATGGTGGCCATCCTGACTATGGTGAGGTGACACCTCACTGCAGTTTTGATTTGCATTTCACTAACAGTTAGTGATGTCGAGCAGCTTTTCATGTGCTGAGTGGGTTCTACACTGGAGGCCTGGAGGAGATGGGAAGCCATTTAGGGAGGTATGGAATGGTCCAAGACATAAGTGGTGTAGACGGCAAATGCAGACACGAACGGAGCACCAGCCTGAGAGGTTGGGATAAAAGTACGTGGGATGCAGAATCAAGCATTCTTGGAGGATGGCTGCTTATGCAGATCAAGGAGACTTCCAAATCACTCAGTGAGGTATTTAAGGGACAGAGAAAGAGGAATACTGTATGATATCGCATGTGTGTGGAATCTGAAAAATGCCACCAACTAGTGAATAGAGGAAAAAGAAGCAGACTCCCCGATACAGAGAACAAACTAGTGGTGACCAGTGGGGAGAGGGAAGGAGGGTGGAGCAAGATAAGGGGAGGGAAGTAAGGGGGGCAAACTATTATGTATAAAATAAGCTACAAGGGTGTATTGCACAACACGGGGAAGAGAGCCAATATTTTATAACAACTACAACTGGAGTATAACCTTAAAAAATTGTGAATCACTATATTGTACCCCTGAAATTTATATAATATTGTACAGCACCTCTACGTCAACAAATTTAAAAAAGAAAATCTGGACGGTTGACAACAGGAGGAGAGACGGAGCGGGGCCAGGGAACAGCAGGAGCCAAGTCTGTGCATCGTGCTGGGGAAGAGGCTCAGAAAAGGAGGTAACACTGAACGGCACCGGCCCCGGATGGTAGAGGCAGCGGGGCAGGAGGACGAAGCTCGTGCAGGACACACAACGCCGGGCCAGTGAGGTGCAGACCCTGGGCTGCCTCCTTGTCTCCTGGTGCATAAAGGGTCCCTCCCATGGCGTGAAAGCACAGTGTCCTCATTACCCCGTGGCTCACGTGGATTTATTGTCAGTTTTAGCTGGCTTGCTTCACTGTCTCTGACCATCTGGTAGTAACCGAAACACAGGAATGGAGTCATTATTAAAACTGTCAAGACCATTAACTGTGGCGTCATCTCTCAAGGTCTGAATGGTTTATGGGTACGGGGCTCGGAAACGTTCTAGCCAGCACTCCAGAAACCTGGAGAACTGCGAAGTCACGCAGAGGGGGCAGGAAGCAAACCAAGGGAGAATAACGGACCCAGGTAGCGAGGTGGAAGAGGCAAAGCTCACTTCTGTGTCTCCAGACCCTCCCCAATGATTCACACGGTCTTCCTTCCTTCCCTTCCAGGTCCCCTAGATCTACATCACAGGGAGAAGATCAAAACCCAACAGACAGGGACTTCCCTGGTGGCACCGTGGTTAAGAATCCGCCTGCCAGAGCAGGGGACACGGGTTCAATTCCTGGTGCAGGAAGATCCCACATGCCACGGAGCAGCTAAGCCCATGCGCCACAACTACTGCGCCTGCGCTGTAGAGCCCATGAGCCACAGCTACTGAAGCCCACGTGCCACAACTATTGAGCCTGCACTCTAGAGCCCGCAAGACACAGCTACTGAGCCCATGCACCACAATTACTGAGCCTGTGCTCTAGAACCCACAAGCCACAACTACTGAGCCCGTGAGCCACAACTACTGAGCCCGCATGCCATAACTACTGAGCCTGCACTCCAGAGCCCGCAAGACACAACTACTGAGTCCATGCATCACAACTACTGAGCCTGCGCTCTAGAGCCCGCGAGCCACAACTACTGAGCCTGCATGCCACAACTACTGAAGCCTGCAAGCCTAGAGCCCGTGCTCCGCAACAAGAGAAGCCACCGCAATGAGAAGCCCATGCACTGCAATGAAGAGTAGCCCCCACTTGCTGCAACTAGAGAAAGCCCATGCGCAGCAACAAAGACACAACACGGCCAAAAAACATAAATTAATAACCCAATGGATGGAATCTGGGGCAAATACCAACCTCTGTACTTTTTATAGTTTATTCATCTGGAGATTCTCATTTTCTGAGTTACACTGTAGCAGTTATCACCGAATGGAAATACACATACATACTCACATCCACACACACGTACATATGCACACGGAGTCTTTGTATTTTTGCTGGATGCTTCTGTTACATTTGTTCCTTTATTAAATGCACTCCTAAGGTGTAGCCAGTTGGGAATGTCTGCGGGAAGTCAGGGGTGTGGAAAGCTGATGGTGTGCGACCACCGTGCCCCCTGGGGCAAGACTCAAATGCCGGTCTCTTTTCCTTCTTCATTTTCTTCTTTTTGTCTTTTTATTTTTCAAACAAATAGTGGGAGTTACCAAAAACATGCCCTTCTGGCCACAGAACCTGTAGATTTATTTTAAAATCATAACAGATCTGGAAGAAAATAGTTAAGTTCCAGCAACAGTTCTGAATACTCTGAAAATGTTGGATCATGGGTGATATTTACAGCAGTTTCTAATCAAATCCATAAAATGTGTTTTGGCCGTTGACCGGCAAAGTACACGTGATGTTTCTTCAGCATATGGGGTGATAGTTTGAGGCTGTACCTGGGCGTCTGCGTGTTCCTCAAGAACACGTGACTCTACTTGATCACATGTCATACTCAGCCCGGCTTCAAGGCGGCACTAGACCACAATCCACACACGGATCTCAGCTTGCCTAGCCAGGTGAACCGACGATGCATCTCCATGCTTTCATCCACCATTCTGTTATCCGTAAAATGCAGCCTGGGCGCACCCACGCGTCTGGTTCTTCTTAGCTCTAACATTCTCTTCTTCCTCCCCTTCTTCCTCTTCTATTCCTCCTTTTTGCTCCTCTATTCCTGATAAACAACATCGCATTCCTACTAAGTAGGTGCCGTTTATCAGGGCAACTCAACCTTAACTATGCATGTGCATGTCCTGGAGATACTGCACACATGTGGATTCTGACTGAGTAATTCGGGGTGGGTCCTCTATCCTGTGGGAATGCTGTTAACCTGGGCTTCGTGCTTCCAGGAGCAAGGTGACCGATGACACGATGCTAGAGTAACTTTTTCTTTGTGAATAAATATAACACGTAAAGATGAAAACACATTCACGTGATTGGAAACTCTGAGTAGGGAAACAATGCAGTGATATTGTAATTGTGTAAAAGGAAATGCTGCTAACATTACAGATTGTTTTCATTAAACAAAAATCCTAGGTAGTACGAATATTCCAGAAGATGAATAAAAGATGAATGGTGTCTCACCTCAACAAACTCCAAGCGTGAGTCAGATTCTCTTTGTTATTATGAAACAGTCCAAAAGTGGTTAAGACTCAGAATTCTTTGTGATAAATATTTTTTAGGGAAGGCACTTGGTCTCCGCTAGAAATACCTTCCTTTTTACCTAAGTCTTTTACACAGAGATTAAAATTTGCCTATTCATTGGAATCTCCTGGGGAATCAAAAACTCTCCTCTGCCTGGATTTCACTTCAAGAGATTTTTATTTAATGGCCAGGGAAGCAGACCTGGGTATTGGGATTTTTGCAAGTTCTCTCGGTGATTCTAAAATATACAGCCGGGACTTCCCTGGTGGCGCAGTGGTTAAGAATCCTCCTGCCAATGCAGGGAACACGGGTTCAAGCCCTGGTCGGGAAGATCCCACATGCCGCGGAGCAACTAAGCCCGTGTGCCACAACTACTTAGCCTGAGCTCTAAAGCCCGCGAGCCACAACTATTGAATCCCTCGTGCCACAACTACTGAAGCCCTCGTGCCACAACTACTGAAGCCTGCACGCTCTAAGGCCCACATGCCGCCACTACTGAGCCGGGGAGCCACAACTACTGAAACCCGCACACCTAGAGCCCGTGCTCTGAAACAAGAGAAACCACCGCAATGAGAAGCCCACGCACCGCAACAAAGAGTAGCCCCCGCTCGCCTCAACTAGAGAAAGCCTGTGTGCAGCAACAAAGACCCAACAGAGCCATAGAGAAACAAACAAATAAATAAATAAAGTGTACAGCCAAGTTTCAGAACGGCTGCTCCATGGGGTCAAGTGAAATCATGAAATTCTCCCTGGGGTCATCCCATAAAAACCAGAGCCCAGACTTCTTCCTCTTCAAAAGCGAGAGTGCTGCTCTCTCCAGAAGCAGGAATGAACATATTCAAACCGCTCTGTCCACAGCGAATGGCTACACGGAAGGAAGCGCATTCATTCCGCTGATTTTTGATGGGCTCTTGTTATGTGCAAGTTTTGAGAGTGCAGGGTTGAAAGTCACAGAGCTTGTTCTCAAGAAACTCCCCTCTCAGGGAGGGGTGGGGGGAGATAAGAAGACAGTCAACAAAGCCCACCCCTATGACCAAGTGCCGGGAGCAAGGGCTTCCAAGCCATGGAGAGGAAAGTTTATCAGAGTTGCATCAGGGTGTCCGGGACGGGGAGTGGCCGGTGGGAAGGTATTTCTCCTGGGGAAGAAGAGAGTCTGCAAAGGGGCTACTGCTTAAAGGGTCTGGACCTGCTTAAAGGATCCGCCTGGACCTGGTGCAAATGCACACAGAATGGGGGCATGCAGGGTATCTCAGTTATTTTATTTTGTTTTGGAAAAAGGGATGAGGATGGGGGAAGCATGGGGCTAAAAGAAGATGTTTAACGCCTGGGGAGGCGCAGGGAAACACAAGTGTACGTTTAGGAACAGCAAACGTTCCAGTGCTATTTGATTCCTCTTAAATACAAGGTTCACTGCTACCAGTGGGACCTACCATTGATGGTGGCCTTCATCACCTGGCTGAGGTCGTATCGGTCACGTGTCTCTACTGTCAGGTGACCCTTCCCCCACTCCTCCTTCCGGAATGAAGTTCACTATGGACAGCCGTGCTTAGGGCATGGGAATTTGTGCTCCACATCCGTGAGGGCCGACTGTCCACATAAATTATCCACCTGTTCTTCTCCCGTAAGGGAGATTTATTTATTCTCCCCATTATATACTTACTCAATCATTTATTTATGTCTGCAGAGATTAATGGATATTTACTTTATACTTTGGGTTACAATCCAACCCTACTTTGTTACTCAAAAAATAAACTATCAATTATATCTTGCAAAACCCATAAGACCTTCTATATTTTTACAGGGCAGGACTGTAATGGAAAAAAAAAAAGGCCACAGTTTGGCCTCTATTCAGTGCTCAGTATTTAAAATATGATGTGACATGTTCGGTCAATTATACCACAATCAATATAAGGAAAAAATAAAACATGATGTGACAAACTCAGTAGCTGGGAGCCCATCTGATAAAAATTATTAACATGGAAGGTTTCCAAGGCTCAAGGTTAAGATCAGACTCGAAGAATGTTGGTCATAAAACACAAAACTATAATATAAACATCTCCAAGACATTTAAAAAATAGCTATTGACATATCAGCCAACCAAGAGGGAAAATAAATACATATGATTTTAAAAAGAAAAAAAAAAAAAGGTTTTCTAAGCCTTCTGGGTAGACCAGAAGTCACTGTCCTGACCTTTCTCTGATGACTGAATTTCCATTACTGTGGAAGGAGATGGTGGCCTCTGGAGACCATCCAGCTGCAAATTTACCTACTAGTGAGTTATTTTATAAGTAATCTTTTAGCCAGCTGGCAAAAAAAAATCAGTCTAAGAATAAGATAGGAATTTATCATTTATGCAAATAGGAATTTATGGGTTTAATGTTTAGGAGAACTTTTAAAAATTTATTTTAATTGATGCATAGTTGATTTACAATGTCGTGTTAATTTCTGCTGTCCAGCAAAGTGACTCACTTATACATATGTAGATATTCTTTTTCATATTCTTTTCCATGATGGTTTATCTCAGGAGACTGGATATATATATTCCCCAAAGATATGTGAGTTACACTGAAACTCAGTGTTCAGCATGTTTCCTGCACAGTTTGTTCACAGCCTAACCAACGTATGATCAACGTTAAATGAAATTTACATATAAAATATGCACTTGAAAATAAAGATATAACCAAAACCCCTGTCTTTCTCCTAATTCACTCCCAAGGTTGCCCACGGATTCTGAGGTAAACCCTACAGAGCCACAAAGATACCAAGAATTTACACAAAGGATTTAACTGGATCAAGTCTGCACCCCGTGACTTAATGAAGCAAAGGAAGATGAAGCTGTGTACCAGAAAGCTCTGGTTGGAAGAAGAGACCAACTCAAGAGCCACTGCTTCCCACTGAGATAGAGTAAAAAGAGCGCACAGATTGATGCTTTAAAGATATGATTCAAAATGTTTAGGGACTTCCCTGGTGGACCAGTGGTTAAGACTTTGTCTATCAATGCAGGGTGTGCGGGTTTGATCCCTGGTTGGGGAGCTTACATCCCACATGCCTCGCGGCCAAAAATCAAATCATAAAACAGAAGCAATGTTGTAAGAAATTCAATAAAAACTTAAAAAAACAATGGTCCACATCAAAAAAAACCAAACAAACCGTTTAGGGGTTTGTGTAAATAAAAAGTATCCCTAGAGGTAACTGAATAGGAAAATGGACATGACAGCAAACTAAAATATTCTGGGATTTGAATGCAGCGATTATCCTATAACACAAGAAAAAATATATAATTAACAACAACAGCACTTAAGGAGTTTCAGCCCTCATGTTATATTCTGAGCTCATTTAAAATACTACAATGAAACATATTCTGATTTTAACCATCACTGAATTAATTGAAAAGAATTCCATTGGTGATACCTGATTTATTGGCCAGACCATCCAATATGAACATATCTCAATAAAGAGAGAATGAGATAGTGGGGAATGAAACATCTAAATAGATAAGGTTACAATCTTTGAATGACTTAGGCAACTACCAAAAGAGAATTCGTTTTTTCTAACTTAAAAAAAATTTTTTTTATTGAAGTCTAGTTGATTTACATGCTGTGCCAGTCTCTGCTGTACAGCAAAGTGACCCAGTTATATGCATAGAGATATAATTTTTTACATTCTTTTCCGTGACGGTTTATCACAGGATACTGAATGTAGTTCCCTGTGCTCTACAGTAGGACCTTGTTGTTTATCCATTCTATATATGATAGTTTGCATCTGCTGACCCCAAACTCCCAGTCCAACCCTCCTCCATACATATATATATGTAACTGAATCACTCTGCTGTACAGCAGAAATTAATAGTACATTGTAAACCAACTATACTTCAATAAAATAAAACTTCGAAACTCCTGTCAAGTTGCATAGCAGAAACGTGAAGTTAAGTACAATTTGTCCCTCTTTCATAAGTGAACTCTCTCACTCAATCCTCACTCGCCTGACGACGTGTAGTATGTGATGCTATGAAGAGGAGGATGATTATAGTGATGACGGTAGTGCTGGTGGCGGTGAGGGTGGTTTAATGCCTATATGGCTGCCAGGTATCTCGTTAGGTCCGTAGTTTTCGAACTACAGAACGTGCAAGAATTGACTGAGATTTTTTTTTTTTCTTTGACCACTCCACGCAGCTTGCAGGATTTCAGTTCCCCGAGCAGGGGGTCGAACCTGTGCCCCTTGCAATGGAAGTGAGGAGTCCTAACCAGTGGACCGCCGGGGAAGTCCCTTGCCTGAGATTTTAAAGAAGCAAATCACAGGCTTTCCTTCTACAGATTATGAATCTGCAGATCTGTGAAGCCCAGAAATCTCTCAGTCATTATGGTGGATATAGTAGACAGCCCTTACATAAAGAAACTCTCCAGAGAAAGTACCCTGATATCCTTTAACGACTAATATTTAAAAGAAAACACAAACTATAGTTTCTCCGGGGATGTCCAAAGACTTTTTACATCGACTACTTTTGGTCACTTTTTATTTGAAGGGAAGCCGCTAGTTTTCAACTGATGTGAAGCTAATTCACCTCGTGTTTCTCATATAAAAGACATCCTTCCTCACTGCTAGCTAAGTATCAAATCTCAATACTTATGAGTCGGTTCTCTCTAAATGTTCTCTCTTCATCCTTTGTCCACATGGAGCTCAGAGGGATACTTTTGAATTATGATAGCTTCACTGAATATCAGATAAAACCCACCAGAATTACTGGACCTAGAACACAGTGTGAAACATGGATCTTCGGGAAATCCAGTCTCAAACATAAAGCGTTTTTTCTTCAGATGCTTATGATCCAGCCTCCAGAATCCAGAACTTAATGGTTTCAACTCACAGGTCAGGAAAGAGAAAGACAATGTAGGACGATGTCAGTGCTATTATTGGTTAGTTTGGGTTTTTTTTTTGCAGTACACGGGCTTCTCACTGCCGTGGCCTCTCCCGTTGCGGAGCACAGGCTCCGGACGCGCAGGCTCAGCGGCCACGGCTCACGGGCCCAGCCGCTCCGCGGCATGTGGGATCCTCCCGGACCGGGGCACGAACCCGCGTCCCCTGCATCGGCGGGCGGACTCCCAACCACTGCGCCACCAGGGAAGCCCTATTGGTTAGTTTTGTGAGCACAGTGTCCATCCATGGGTCATTGGATAGAACCCAATCACATGCCATCCCGAACTGTAAGACAGGATGACAGATGTGATTTCTCCGTGTGACCAGAAGGTAGAAAGAATGGGTGTGGTGCTTCTCCACCAAAGCTGGAGAGAGACTGATGTGAAATCTGCATCACAAGCTTTCTAAGTAGCCCAACGTGACTGGGGCCTAACA
Source organism: Kogia breviceps (assembly GCF_026419965.1). NCBI lineage: Eukaryota > Metazoa > Chordata > Mammalia > Artiodactyla > Physeteridae > Kogia > Kogia breviceps. The sequence goes on from NC_081330.1 coordinate 133,624,783, forward strand.
CACGTGTAGACACAGAGGATGACAAGACTACGAAATACACGAAAGGGAAAAATCACAGAGCCCCTCGGATGTAACGGCAAGGAGTTTGACTTGTATTCTATAAGCGGAGTAGAATCAGGGAATAATACGCGTCTTAAGATTAAGGTCTGTTTTTCCTGAGATGACCCTCAAAACCTTTTCACTAAGGTGCTGGGAAACTCTGAAGTGTGCAGCAGTGGATTTCCTGAAGAGACTTGTAATATGGTACAGCCTGGACCCTGCATACATTTCTATAAGCCTGTAAGAATTGGTAGATCTATAAGAATTGGTAGATCTCCTAACAAGTGAAAGAAAATCCCAAGGTATAAGCTTGGATAACAAAAGCAATTGGATAACCATGTTCAGTGCAGCCTTATTCACAAGAGCCAAGCTGTGGAAACAACCTAAGTGTCCACCGAGAGATGAAGAGAAAAGGAGAATCTGCTAGATCCATACAATGGAGTACCATTCAGCCTTTAAAAGCAGGGCAATTCTGCAATATGGGACGTGCGTGAACCTTGAGGACACCAAGAGAAACAAAAGGAGCCAGAGAAACACAAACGCTGCACGATCCCACTTATGTGTGGAATCTAAGACAGTCAAATCCACGGGCTCAGACTGGACTGAGCTGCCTGGGGCTGGGAGGAGGTGGAAATGGGGAGTTTGGAATCAAAGGGCACAGAGTTTCAGGTAAGCAAGGTGAGTCGAGTGCTAGCTCTGCTGTCCAACAGCGTACCTCGAGTCAACAATACTGTCCACTTACATTTTTGTTAAGAGGACAGACCTCACGTGAAGTGTTCTTGCCCCAATAAGAGTTTTTAAAAAAGAAAGCAAATCCCAAGAACCCCAAACGATGCAAAGCCAAAACAACAAGCAATGGAAAAGAAAATCCGATGAGTTGAAACCAAAACGTAGGCTGTGGGCAAGGTCAGGTTTTTTGTTTGTTTGTTTAGTGTGTGTGTGTATGTGTGTGTGTGTGTGTTTGGGATTAAATACGAACCCTGTGGAAGGAACCTGGCGAGTCAGGCCGGGGCCCATCAAACAAGAGCAGAACCCGGGAGCCCTCTAGCAGGCAGCAATCTTGGCAGAGGCTAAACTGGTTCTAGGTCAATATTTATCTTGGCTTCCGGCAGAAGCCAAAGCAAATATCTCTGGAAGAAAGCAATTCCCACTGAGGGCACAGATGCTGCAATTATGCTGAATCAAAGATGAGATCACAAAATAAATAACCAAAATCCAAGAGGAGAAGCCTCTTTGAGTGACAAAAGCAGAGGATTCGGGAACGCAAAGCCATACTCTAATTGGGATTAGCACACAAAGAGTATAAAAACCAGGTCTGGAATGTTTAAAAGCATTCAGAGGATAAAGAAAAATCTGAGGGTGTGAGTATCACTTTTGAAAGCAATCGGTGTAATGTGAAAAAGAACAAGGCTGACATTTTAGAAAAGCTTTGAATTCAAACATCCAAAAGATGGATGACAATCAATGTATCTATAGCTTAAGGGAACGAATATGAAACTCAAAAAGTACTGAAAAATGCAGTTCAGGGATATAATATGAGAAAAATAAATAGGACGTAGAGAATGTCAAGATCTGACACACATCTAATCAGTCACAAAAGAAGAAAATACGCAAATTAGGAAATAGGCAATACTCAAAGATTTAATGGCTAAGGATTTTCCAGAACTGGAGAAAAACATGAACCCACGAAAATGGAAAGGAAACCCCAAAAAAGCAGTAGATAGACTCATGAAACTGAGATAAAACAGCAAAAGGGAAGATCTAAAAAAGACCAGGAACAAAGGCATACTCGACTAGTTAGACTCACGTCAACTTACAAAAGCAACAATTCGACCGGATTCTACCTTTGCCTTGGGGCCATTTAGAGCTATTGCCCGGCATCGCATCGAGGTTTCAGAGGATCCTTAATCACGAACCCTAAAAAAATAACTTGTATAGATTTTGTTTGGTTTCTGCTTGTTTTGCTTTACAGGGAGAGCGCCAGTTCCGAGACAGTCCTGATTTTGCAGGACTGATGATTTTCACTACTTGCTTTTTTCTTTGTTTTGGTTTCTTTTCTCTCAGCAACGAATCTCCAAGGTGTATCTCTCTCTCTCTTTCCCCTGATTCCTTCCCCCAAGGGCCCCCGCCTACTAAACCAAAGTCAGTATCTATAATTACTTGCATTTTGCTGTAAACATGCAATTGAACAAAAAATAGATAACTTTGGCATCAGAGAAAAACAACAAAAGAAGTATAAAGTACCTTGACTATTTCTATGAGTATTGATACACATTTTTTTAATGGAGACAATTCTCACATGTAAGGTAGGACATTCATTTAATTGGTTAATGAAATGATTCGGGAGGAGAGATAATTCTCTGGGTCTGCGGTGCTTCATGCTATTTGGGGGGATTTTTCTCTTATGATTTCTTCTGGTCGTGCCGCTAACTGTCAAGGAGAATTTACTCCTAGGGGCCCTGACCACACCTTTGAGAAGAAGGGAATGTATCGGAGCTCCTGACAGCAGCCTCGTGGAGTCGGAAGACGCGATTCCGAGATGCAGGAGCCCGTTCGCGTGCAAGAGGCATAGGTGTGAGATGAGGGTACAGCTGACGAGAGACGGGAGGTTACGAAAGAGGAACTAGAAAGTGCGGTCGGCAATGCTGAGCTGGGGTGCCCAGTGTCCCCCCGGAGTCCCCTCATCCCAATCCTTTCTTTCTAATTCCCAAGGCATGTTCAGCAACACAGGTGTCACTGACAGCCACTCCCAGGTCCATTTCTAGCCCAGATTTGACAACGGTGAGGCTCTGTCCCAGCTGTGCTTTCAGTCTTAGAACTGGGCAGAAAAGTAAAATCTAAACAGATGAGCAGTTCTATTCAAAGTATAAACATGTATTAGGAGGTTGGGATTGACACAGACACAGCGACTATATGTAAAATAGACCACTAACAAGGACCTACCGTAGGGCACAGGGAACTCCACTCAATATACTGTGATAACCTACAGGGGAAAAGAATCCAAAAAAGGTATATATATATATATATCACTGAATCACTGTGCTGTGTGCCTGAAATTAACATGACATTGAAAACTAACTATACTTCAATCAAATATATATTATTTAAATGACACACCACACAGTTTTACAACAGGTAGTGGTGAAGAATGAAATAAATGATGTTGAGGGAAAAAGGAAAAAATCCTTGACACAGAATTAAAGATATTTGATATTATGCCTACTTCTATTACTTTGTCTAAATACATAATTTCCTGCAGGTAAACAGAAATGATACATTCTGCCTTGCCTTCTGTTTCTATGTTTTTACTTTTCTTAATCACTAGCTTCCTAAAGAGAACACACTGTATTTCAAGATATAAATATGGGTGGAAAATAAGAAATGCAAACTGTCACCCTGACATCAAATATTTTGTCTCATTGGCACTTAAAAAAATGACTACAGTCAATGTCCACATTATATGTTTTGAAGTGAAACAGAACAGTTTTCTTGGTGCCAATAACGCTCTTGAACCCAGACTCCAGAGCCACGTCTAAAAAGGAGTCTCAGTTTTCCATAAAAGTTCATATTATATTCATTGGTTACATTTCAAATAAGAACAGTAATAAGAAAGACACTGTTAAATCATTTCTGAAGACTTAGGAGAAACATGGATAGCAGATAGTGCAAATAGAATAAAACAATATAATGCCAGGTATACTTTAAATATTTGCTACGCAGTCCAAGCTTTCTGTTGGTTTCCCACTAGATGGTAATGCTTTTCCCTTTAGATAAAGTGTGGTGATTCTTTCAAATTAGTAACCTGCCTCTTCTGCCTGCTCGGTATTAAAAATAGGTCCGTAATGACCCTCCTTTACAGATAATTCTTTATAACTGAAAATAGCAGCTCTCCTTATTCCAAGCTTTCCACGTTCATCTAATCGTTCACGTGCTTTAAAAAGTGGTTGGAGTGTGTCATACAGAGTGAAGTAAGTCAGAAGGAGAAAAACAAATACCGTATGCTAACACATATATACGGAATCTAAAAAAAAAATGTCATGAAGAGATTAGTGGTAGGACGGGAATAAAACACAGACCTACAAGAGCATGGACTTGAGGATATGGGGAGGGGGAAGGGTAAGCTGGGACGAAGTGAGAGAGTGGCATGGACATATATACACTACCCAAATGTAAACTAGATAGCTAGCGGGAAGCTGCCGCATAGCACAGGGAGATCAGCTCGGTGCTTTGTGACCACCTAGAGGGGCGGGATAGGGAGGGTGGGAGGGAGGGAGACGCAAGAGGGAGGAGATATGGGGACATATGTATACGTATAACTGATTCACTTTGTTGTAAAGCAGAAACTAACTCACCATTGTAATGCAATTATACTCCAATAAAGGTGTTAAAAAAAAGTGGCTGTAAAGAGACACCGTTCTACACACAGTGAGTTTGGGTTCATTAGAATTGCACACATCACAGAACGCCTGCGGATGCCTTTATACATCTAATTATAACATTACCTGGAAGAAAGGTGTGTGTGTGAGTGCACAAATATGTAATGATATCCTTTATTTGAAGGATACTGTTCTTTTATTTAATTGAAGTATAGTTGATTCACAATGTTGTGTTGATTTCTGCTCTACAGGAAAGTGATTCAGTTATACACATACATACATTGTGGTTTTTTTCTTGTCTTCTCTTCCATTATGGCTTATCACAGGATATTGAATACAGTTCCCCGCGCTATACAGTAGGTCCTTGTTGATTACCTCTTTTACCTTCAGTAGTGTGTATCATAGGGTATTTGTCTTTCTGTCTTACTTCATGCAGTATGACCGTCTCTAGGTCCATCCACTGTTGCTGCAAATGGCATTATCTCATTCTCTTTCATGGCTGACTAGTGAAGAATGCTGTTCTTATACATGGACTGCACTGTCCTGCACAGTGACCACAACAGGAACAGATATTGCTGGGGTGCAGGCAGGCCACCCCCAAATGTGCCTCCCTGGCATACTGGTTATTTTGAATTAAAGTTACTTAAGAAACAGCCGATGCAGTAGGGACACGCTGACCCTCCTCTCTGTCCCCCTGAGGCAGGAAATACATCCCCCCTGGGAAAGGTTCCCTCCCTGCATCTGTACACAGAAGGACATCCTTACAGCCAGAGACAGGGAATTCGGGCTGAGAAACCTGTTATTTCTTTCACTAACTACCTCAACCCCGAACTCTGTTTAGACTCTTCACTAACTAAACGCCAGTGTTCCTTTGTCCTGTTAATTCCTCACAAATGGATTGTTTCTTTGTCTAAAAAATATAAAAGCCGCCTGCTTTGGCCACTTCTTAGGTCCCATTTCTAGGAGACCTCTGTGCACACCAATTAAAATGCGTTTCTTTTTCTCCTGTTCATCTGTCTTGTGTTGATTTTACTATTAGTCTAGCCACAAGGACTCAAAGGGGTAGAAGGGGAAATCTCCCCCTCCCCTACAATATTATAAGAGATTAAAGGTAACAGGCAACCATTTTCCTCAAGTTTTCTATAAACACATCTCATCACATGATATTGACAGTCAGAGTCATTTATTCAGCACAACAAATACGCATAAAAACGCTCTGTTCTGAAACAGCAAATATTTGCCTAAGAAATACTAATACTTAATCACACACATAATTCCATCAACGCTCCTGACACATGGTTTCGGATCTTATACTTAATGGAATGTGATTTTTTTTTCCCTAAGCTGAAATTATGTTTGTAAAAAGAAAATCACTGTTTCATTTCATTTCAATTCTATTCTGTTCAACATTACTGTGTCGTAGTCAAGTAGAGTTTTTGAAAGCGAAAGGATATAAAAATAGTCTTTAGGCAAAAGCGACTGAGAAAAGTAAATAAAAGGTCTTCTCATAGATATTAGCAATTTTATCACATAAATGCATTAGGTGCTTTGTTTTACTGGTCACAGAAAAGCAAGGGTTCATGCTTTACACACACACACACACACACACAGTCACACATGAAGACATCAGTTTCATTTACAAATGTAAACATCTTGTTCTTTCTGTGTCTGAAGGCTCACAATCCACACCTCATTTCCTGTTCATGAGCCTGGCTGTTACAGACCCCTGAGCGTGGCTGCCACGGACCAGCTGCCGTGTCCCCTGCGTTGGCAGGCGGATTCTTAAACCACGGAGCCACCAGGGAAGCCCCCTTTGGTCATTTTTTAAAATCAAGTTACTTGGGGTTGTCTTTTGCTGTTGAGTTGTGGGGATTTCTTACGCTTTTATGCCTTTGTATTGCCTATTTGCATTGCTAATTCCTCCAACTTCACCAATGGTAAACGTTGGTAACAGTGGTGAGAATAAGCATTTTGTGTGTTTTTCCTCGTTTTAATGGATACTTCCCTTGGCATTTCCTCTGTAAGTACATGGTGCCTTTGGGCTACACATATTTAATTTGGTATCACTATTTTTTGTTGTTGTTTGGCTATTTTGGCTTTTGTTTAGCTTAGACATTTATGCATTTTTCCCTATTTAAAAATCAGGATTTTACTGTATTGAATATATTGAAGATTTGTTTGTGACTCATGTATGATCAGTTATTAATAATATTGCATATTACTACAGGGAAACTGAGGCCTGTGTAAATTTTAATACTTATAAATCAGTTTAATCTTTTTGCCAACAATACTTGTCTACCATGGCCAATACTTTGTCTAACTTATGACAGATTAACTGTCCTGACATAACATGGGTCTTCCCAAAGAGTGATTTCAAGTGTGATGTTATTTCTGACATTTTTGGGGGATTAGTCTGTAATAACCGATATATATAGCATAATTTTGGCTTTCTGTTTTCTGGACGACAATTATGCTTATGTTGGTCTTTTTGATAGATATATCCCTCAAAGTCATTTTAATGCCTTTTTATTCTGTTTCATTGCATTTATTTTTCTTACACCTATCCTCTCTGTCTCTTCATTTTTTTCCCTACAGGTTATATTCTTTCTTGCTTTTAATTTCATTGCAATTTCTGTGACTTTTACTCTGTCTTCATTACAGAGTTATGCTTGTTCATGACCACATTCTGCTGTCTTCTTGCCATCTTTTTCTTGACTGATTCTACTTTGACTTTGTTTTCTTCCTTCATGGGTGTGAATTGCTTTATTAAAGATGTAGAAGTGTTCTAGAAAGTGTATAAAGTTTATTGTTTTTAGCGGCTTCCCTGGTGGCGCAGCGGTTGGGAGTCCGCCTGCCGATGCAGGGGACGCGGGTTCGTGCCCCGGTCCGGGAGGATCCCACATGCCGCGGAGCGGCTGGGCCCGTGAGCCGTGGCCGCTGAGCCTGTGCGTCTGGACCCTGTGCTCCGCAACGGGAGAGGCCACAACAGTGAGAGGCCCGTGTACCGCAAAAAAAAAAAAAAAGAAAATCAAAATTTATTGTTTTTAAAACTCTTCAACCTTGTTTTTATATAAGCCAAGATCCTTGTCCTGAAGTAGGTTATACTGTTCCACTCATACACTTCCTTCAGACTTTAGATATTATTTCCTCATTATTCTCTATAGTTTCTCCTCCACCTCTTTCCTGTTTTGTCTATTATTACTGCTGTCACTCTAAAGTATGTAGACCTAGCCAGTATGGTCAGAGCAGACTTCTTACCGTGACACTTAATGAGCTTATGATTCAGTGGCAAAATTTAGTGGGATATTTTTGAAAATCTCCTGCTCAAAAATATCATCATTTTTCCCAGTGTGAATTAGAAGTAGAATAATTCAAAGGAAAGGAGATAGTTTGCAGGGTTGGGTGAGCTCTTGGTTCAATTTCGCTCTCGTTATGAACAACCTGGGTTAAATTTACGTTGCCATCACCCCAGAGCACTAAGGTGGTTTACTGCACTGGTGCTGATTGTAACAACTCTTTGCTGTGGTCGTCAGATGTTTCCCTGCCTCACTGTCCTGGTTCCGGGCAGTTGTACGGGTACTGTACACTTTTGTTCTAGTTAATAAATATAGCTTATTCACATCGAGGTAACTCCTTCAATCAATATCATTTCAATGATCAACAACATGAGAACCCTTAAAGTCCCACCACCAGGGACTTCCCTGGTGGTGCAGTGGTTAAGATTCCGCCTGCCAGTGCAGGGGACACGGGTTCGAGCCCTGGTCCGGGAAGATCCCACGTGCCGCGGAACCACTAAGCCTGTGAGCTGCAACTACTGAGCCCGCGTGCCACAACGACTGAAGCTGACACGCCTAGGGCCCGTGCTCCACAACAAGAGAAGCCCGCGCACCGCAACAAAGAGCAGCCCCCTCTCGCCGCAACTAGAGAAAGCCCGCAGGCAGCCACGAAGACCCAACACAGCCAAAGATAAATAAATAAATAAATAAATAATTTTTTTTAAAGTCTTATTTCAGGCAGGGAGATTCAAATGGAAATCTGACAAGCTCCTCATTTGTGCCCTCAAGTAATCAAGTGGTGGAGAAAGGAAAGTAATTATTTCATTACAATACTGTTATATTTTTAAGCAGGATGCATACATAGATAAAAGGGCTTTGTGAAGGGGAATAAAAGCGTAAGAGAATGTTCTGGAAAGAGACGACATAGGACTGGACGCACTGAGGATGGTAAGGCACCAACTAGGTAAGGACTGGTTGTTTGTGGCAGAGGGTGCAGCATGTATCTTGCCAAGGCTCTGGAGACCACACACGTCATGCACACAGTTGCTAGTAACTCAGGGGCCCCGGCCACGCAGGGGAGCGGACGGAGGCCGAGGCAGAAAAGGCAGGATGCTAACAGCAGCTGTAGACACGGCAGAGAGATTCAGAAGACAGCTGCAACGTTGCATAGCAAGTGACCACGAGAAAGCAAGACTTTAATTGCAAGCGTGGAAAGCAACAACGTGTGATTTGTGGCAAGAGACTTTTCAGCTGTGAGAAGGCAAGTTCATTTTGAGCGGGCTAAGGAATGATTGGAAGGTGAGAAAGCTGAGGGGCGAGATGTCGATGACTCCAGAGGATGAGAGATGTCAAGAAGAGGAAGAAGGATAAGACAACATTCAAAGCTAGGACACCGCACGACGGCTTTTCGTGCAGTTTTGCTCTATCTACGCTGCAGGAGGTCTGGAAATGGACGCGACCTGAAGAAGCACGTTTGGGGAACATTCGCGGAGGTCGATTCCCGAGAATGCGGAGCAACCGCAAGATCCCGATTATCGCAGTGAATTCTGAAAGTGGTAGAGAAATGATTGGACGGTGGGTGGAGAAAATTTCTTAAATTAAGGCCGAGCCCCAAAATGGACTTGGCCATTGGAATTCAAATCCTAGATTTGATGCCCTAGCAGAAGGGAAGTGTTGACAGCATGTCTGCTGGGCACTGACCACACTGTCAGCTTAATTTGTAAAAGGAAGATCATCCTTTTCTAATCTGGTCAATGGCCTGAAAGCTATGATGCTGAGAACCGACAGCTTTACATCCCTGGATATAATTCATCTGGACACCAATCCGCATTTTGAAATGCATGGCTGTTTGAAAAAACGCGAGCGTGAGATATTGCAACTATTACAGGTGAACTGGGCAAAAGTTAAGGGTTATCTGGGTACATAAATGATAAACAGATGATAGACAGATACAAGCTGAAAATTTTATACGTATGTGAAAATGAAGGCTGAATGATCTATTGTGTTCTGTCTTCCTGGAAAACTAATGCAGAGAATGCTAATCAGGATGACAATTACTGCTGGCTTGAACAGGCCGACAGTATGTATAAATTAACAAAACAAAAACGTACACTTAGTATATTCACTTGAGACTCTTCCATGTCTTTTTGTGGCTTGAAAGCTCATTTCTTCTCAGCGCTGAGCAAGAGTCCACTATGTGTGCATGGACCACGGTTTCTGTGTCCACTCACTCACTGCAGGACACCTCGGCTGCACCTGAGTTTGGGCAATTGTAAGTGACGGTGCTATAAAGAGTGCATGGTGTGTGACATTCTGGAAAACCCCAGACCGTGAGGACAACGAAAAGATCCGTGCTTGTCAGGGGTTAGGAGGGAGGGAAGAGCAGGCAGAGTGCAGAGGACTCTGAGGGCACCGAGACGCCCTCTACGCTGTCACCGTGGCGGGCACACGTCACTGTACACTTGTCCAACGCGCAACGCCACGAGTGAAGCCCAGTGCAAACTAGGGACTTGAGGTGACGATGACACGTCAATGGAGGTTCACCAGTTACAACAGCTGTGCCATCTGTGGGAGCTGCTGACACCAGAGACGGCCGTGTCTGGGTGGGAGTGGGGGGTATGGAAACTGTGTGTCCCGTCCTCTCGATACTGCTGTGACCCCAGAATGGTTCTGAAAAATAAAGTCTACACAAAAAATCGTCTAACCAAACAACAGAGCAATGCCCTTCCTATGTCCTTCCTCAAGAGAAACAAAAACCATAATCACACACGTATCTGTTCGGGTATACTCAAGACGGCGTAAACTGGAAAGAAAGTGGACATCCAACAAAACATGACGAGATAAAAAGTGGAGTCTCTACACACAGGTAGAATGGGACTCGGCTTTAGAACGGTTGGACACGTCAATACCTGCAATCTCCATGGGTGAGCGTCTAAATGACCTGCTGAGCCAGAAAGACAAACACAAAAAAACGTACCTGCTGTCTCATTTCCTATGTTTAACATTCTGAAGCGTGTATGGGTGACAGAAGACACGCCAATGGTTGCCTAAGGGCCTCAAAGAGCAGGAGGATCTGTCTGAAAAGGGGCATATGCGGGGGTATCTGGGGTTCTACGGGGGTTCTGTGCGTTGGCTGTAGTGGGCGTGTGGCTACGCTAATTACACAACTTTTCCAAACTCACTGAACTGTGCACTTTCAATGGATGTAGTCCCAAACCCCTAACAGAGACACACGACTATATATAAAACAGGTCAACAACAAGGACCTACTGTAGAGCACAGGGAACTCTACTCAACATTTTATTATAACTTATATGGGAAGAGAAGCTGAAAAAGAATAGATACATATATACATATACATGTATAACTATCACTTTGTGGTGCAACGGAAATTCACACACACTGTAAATCAATTACACTTCAACAACAACAAAAATATTTTTAAAAAATTAAGTGGATGTAGTCCATTGTATGCGTTATACCTCAATAAATTAGATGAAAAGTACACATTGACATAAACACATTCATACATCTATGTAACACACAGGACTCAGTAAAGGTTAAAATCCAACATCACGCTCCTACAAGAGATGCATATTAGTTACAAGAATCCCTTAAGTTTAAAATAAGTGGATTCGAGACTTCCCTGGTGGTCCAGGGGTTAAGACTCCACACTCCCAGTGCAGGGGGCCCAGGTCTGATCCCTGGTCAAGGAACTAAGACCCTGGACAACCGCATGAATAAATAAATGTTAAAATAAATTAAAATAAAACAAAATAAGTGGATGGGAAACATCTACTATGCAACACGAGGCTTAAGAAAGCTGAAGCAGCTGTGTTAAAACCAGACAGGATAGACTTCAGGAATACACGAGTATCAAGGATACCTAACGATAAGGGGTTAAATCATCAGGAAAATATAACCGTATTCCAGGTGTATATCTGCAAATAACAGAGATTCAAAATAGAGGGAGCACCATTCTGACAGATCTAAAGTCGAAAATGGACAAATCCACAGTTAAAGATTCCGAGTTCAACCCTCCCCTCTCAGTAACTGGTGTAACAAATACAATATCAGTAAGGGTAGAGGTGATGTGAGCCGCCCCCGCCGACACCTTGAAATAACTGACCTCTGCTGAACATTCACTCCCCCGCCATGTTTAGAACACATCCTCTCCTCAAGTGTGCATGAAACACCCACAAGGATCAGCCATACTCTGAGCCATAAATCATAGCACACTTTCAAAGACTGAAGTTCTATCAAGTATCATCTTTGATCAAAACAGAGTTAAGTTAAAAATCAATGAAAACATGGGCTTCCCTGGTGGCGCAGTGGTTGGGAGTCCGCCTGCCGATGCAGGGGACGCGGGTTCGTGCCCCGGTCCGGGAAGATCTCACGTGCCGCGGAGCGGCTGGGCCCGTGAGCCATGGCCGCTGAGCCTGCGCGTCCGGAGCCTGTGCTCCGCAACGGGAGAGGCCACAACAGGGAGAGGCCCGCGTACCGCAGGAAAAAAAAAGGAAGAAAGAAAGAAAAAAAAAAAATCAATGAAAACAATTACCTGGGAAATCCCTGAATATTTGGCAATTTAAGAAAAATAGTTCTGCTTTGTACATGAGTCACAGAAGGACAAGAAGTATTAAGAACCCAACCTATTAAAAATGTGAGATGTAGCTAAAGCAGTAGCTGGAGGGATATTTATGGCTTTATATGCTCCTAGTAGATTTTGTAAAGGATTAAAATCAACGTACTTTTTCTCTAAGAATCTGGAAAAAAGAGCAAACTAAACCCAGCACAAGATGAAGGAAATAGTAGATACATGGATATATGAAATCATAAATCAGTGAAAGAGGGCTTCCCTGGTGGCGCAGTGGTTGAGAATCCGCCTGCTGATGCAGGGGACACGGGTTCGTGCCCCAGTCCGGGAAGATCCCACACACCGCGGAGCAGCTGGGCCCGTGAGCCATGGCCGCTGAGCCTGTGCATCCGGAGCCTGTGCTCCGCAACGGGAGAGGCCACAACAGTGAGAGGCCCGCGTACCACACACAAAAAAAAAAAAAAAAAAAAAAAAAATCACTGAAAGAAATCAATACAGAATATATATGCTTTCAGATTAATTTTCACTGCTCTATGATTTCTTTAGAGATGCCTGACACCTGGGAAATGCTTCCTAATTTTTTAAAAAATTTATTTATTTTTGGCTGTGTTGGGTCTTCATTGCCGCACAGAGGCTCTCTCTAGTTGTGGCGAGCGGGGGCTACTCTTCGTTGCAGTGCGTGGGCCTCTCACTGCGGTGGCTTCCCTTGTTGCGGAGCACAGGCTCTAGGTGTGCGGGCTTCAGTAGTTGTGGCACACGGGCTCAGAAGCTGTGGCTAGTGGGCTCAGGAGCTGTGGCTCGCGGGCTCTAGAGCGCAGGCTCAGCAGTTGTGGCGCACGAGCTTAGCTGCTCTACGGCATGTGGGATCTTCCCGGACCAGGGCTCCAGCCCGTGTCCCCTGCATTGGCAGGCAGATTCTTAACCACTGCGCCACCAGGGAAGTCCCTGCTTCCTAATTTTAATAAAAGTAAAGAGGTAGGAAAGGAAGAATGAGTTTCAGAAAAAAATGGGCAGGATGAAGGTTTAAAAGATAAGAACGGGTACACTGTGGCACGACCCTTTCTCGTTGACACACACATCATCGCTAAGATTCCCGACAAACCTACAGGAGCAGGGGCCTTGCGGGAACCAGCCAAGGAGAAGTTTTCTGTATGAAGACGGCCCCGTGACACAGCAGCAGGCTCGTGTGGGGGCACCGGGGAGGTGGAGAGAGGCACGGGGACAGAGCTGGGGACCTTTCAGAAACCACGGCTTGAGAGCGGACACGTCAGAGGCCGGCCTTCTGCAAATGTCTACTGGACATTGTTATAAACATTGGTATAAAGTATTGAGGAAGCTTAGACGACCCTGCCTTCTCCTGCGGAGCTTCCCGTTCATCTGGGAAAAGCGGGCAAACAGGTAAATACACGTCTGTTAGGTCAGACGCCGATGAGTCGTGGCGCGCGAAATAAAACGCAGAGAACAGCTGCGACAGACTGGAGGTTTGAAGGAGGGCACCTTAAAACACTCGAAGGAACGCTGCTCCACACGGACAGAAGGGCGAGGGCAGACACCTTGGGATGGCCACGCTTCGGCCACTGGGAGATGAAGCGTGTGTCCCGGCGGGAGGGCTACTGAGCCTGTGAGGTCACGGAGGGTCTGGGACCGGGTCAGCTGTGACCTTGCAAGACTGACGAGGACTTTGGGGGAGAAGTTTTCCCTGGGGAGACGCGGGGATTTTCTAAGTGGCGGCTAACATCACAATAGTTGTACCTCTTCAGTGGTCACGATGCTTTGCTTTGTTTGCAACACTTCTGCACAGCAAATGGGTTGAAATGGAAGCGCTTTGAAAACAATTCAACAGTCTAGAAGATGGGGGCCGGAGCCTTTGCATTTTAGCCTGTGCCAAAGCTGTCCATTAATACTTTATGGAAATGGCAGGGGGAAATTATTTAGCCTATTTTGCACACATTATTGAAACCTCTGAAATATTTATTTTAAAAATAACAAGTGAATTTTTTTTTTTTTCTTTCTCCCTTTTGCAGAAAAATAAACAACCCTATTCAACCAACTGCTCCCTCCTTGGAAACAACTGTCTCAGCCACTTACCACCTCTCACGGAAAGTATATTATAAACAGAAAGCCAACAGGATATTTTAACTCAGCTTACAAGTGGAACTTATTTATCTTTTATCAGCACTATACCGGAAAATCAGGGTCTTGCAATGTCCTGGAACTCCTGCACAGAACTGATGAAAATTAGATGTGTTTCCTTTGAACTTCTGAAAATCTGCCCTTCCCCACATTTATAAAGAGACATGGGGTCGGTAGTTTCTCTGGTGTTTTTGTTTTGTTTTGCGCAACCGCAGAATGTGAATAGGTGAGACCCTCAGAGGATGGATTAGTGTGAGCTTTCATACCAGTAAGGATACATTTAAAATTTTCACTGAGTTTCTCTATGCATGCAAAAATACTCTGCTTTGTTCAACTTAAATTTTATATATAATACTTATAATCAACATGTTTATGTTTAATATGAAAGTATATTTTATATTATATAAAAGTATATATTATACTATTATACATTATAAAAGTATATGTAATATATAATATATAGTAAATATTTGTATGTATTTATATTAGAGATGTTTATTATATAATATATATTTGCTATATATCTCTCATATTTGTTCTGTTTCTCTGGAGAACCCTAATACAAGCTTCATGAGCAATTATTAAATTCTAAGGATGCTTTTTAGATTTGCAAACAATATGATGGGGTTTGAGAAACATGTATTTGCTCCATTTGATGGTTTCACTCTCTTCTGAATCATTTATTTGCTATACTGTTGATACTTAATTATTCTGATTATTCCTCCTCAATTAAAAAAGTGACTTTAGCACCTATTCCTCTCCAAATATGCCACGCTTCTCTCTTCTTCTCTTGCCAAATCCTTCAAGAGAGTTGTCTAGACAAGAGTGTACACCTCTCTCCTTTACACATCTCTCTGGAACGCACCTCAAAGCCGAGGGCAGGGTGGGGCTTGTGGATGTCAGACGGACATGAGCTGAAATGATGACTGACCAGGATGCACCCGCATTTCAACCGTCTCCACACCGTGAAGTGCGACGGATCACGTCAAGTTCTCACCTTACGACACGTTCTGCGGAGGCATGCCACGTGCCACCTCTGAGGAGAAACCTGCAATGTCATTGTGGGGTTCGGGGCAAACTCCTGTTTCCCCCTTGGCCCCGAGAATGGGCACTCCCCACAGAAAGAGCTATTTCTGCTCCGGTGTCCCGGAATGAGGACACATGGAGCAGAGCCCGCCACGAGCTGCTGCGTGCACGGCCGGGAGGCTGAAATCAACCTTGACCCGCGTCGACTACCGCCGACGCTGGGTGCTGGGGACACCAGCCAAGCGGGCCGACGAGGACGTCTGGTATGTTCTCACACATCAGGTGTCCACACACAGACGCCACCACGTGCCCCCAAACGACCCAAGGTCCATCTTCTGAGTCTTAGAAGCCTGCACACAGACGTCTACACCTCTGGCCGTTCCTCCTCCCTCCCAGGCTGTACTCAATCTGCAAGCACGTGACCGAGGTCCTATTTCAAAGTGTTTGCAGAAACCAGACATGAGTCATTACTAATACCAGGACCACTAGAACAAACACCACCCTCTCCTCCACTGCTCTGCTGTCCAACAAGGTCCCTGAGTGTCCCACCCAGCCCGGCTGCTGCGAAGAAGTGACAGATACAATCTGATGAAAGGTAACCTCACAGCATGGTGCTTCTCCGCTCAGAACTCACCGGGGGCTTTCTGTCCTGCTAAGGGGTAGAAACCACATTTCAAAAATGCTTCTGTGTCTCCGCAATCCTCCTGTCTGTATGGGACTTGCGAGGTACAGAGGGAAACCCTCAAAACTTATGACCAATTGTTATTTAAACAGCTTATAAATTACCTCAGTATTTATGGTAATTTACCCCAAAGTAACACCTGTGTTGGGTCAAGTTCATCTGTAACGTAACGATAATAAGGGCCCTTATTTCAGAGGGTGGCTAAAAGAATCCCAAGAGGTACGCCAAAAACATTTAGACCAAAGCTTAATATATATTCTCCCAATAACTTCAAAATATTTTCAAATTTCCAATTACTTTTTCTTGGATCCACCTTTAAAAAAAATTCTTTCTAAATTCCAAATATATATGCACTTTCAAGTTCTCTTTTTACTGTACTAAATTCAATGTTTAATGCTTAATAATCTGTTTGATTTTACTGTTGTGTCATTTGCGAGACTTCCTCAAAGTTTCAGCAAATAGAAAATTTTGGTTTGCTTTTTTAAAGTCCAAGCATTCTCCCATTGTTCTGTGAAAAGTTTTAGACAGAATAGTTAAACTGGATGAATCTTGTTTTCCAAATGTTTTCTATCTTTTGTGATATTTTACTGAAATGTTCTCTCAGTCCTGAAGGCAGTGTGTTGAACTCTCCCACTCTCATTTTGCGATCGTCGTTCTGTCGATGTCTCTGCTCCGCTGGTTTCAGGATTTCGCCGTCCTCATATGCTCCTTTAGGACTGTTATACCTTCCTGGTGTGTCTCATCTTTGACTCTTGTCCACTGTTCCTTTTCCCCCGCTTTCTTGCACTTTTCGCTAATTCTGCCTGATATTACGATAGCCATAACAGCTTACTTAGTGTTTGTTGGGTTTTTATTAATTTTATCCTGAATAGGCACACAACAAGGTGTCTTGGTTCAGAGGTGGATTTCCTGTGAAGAATCTCACAGGAAATAATAAGTGCATTCCTGGGGTTTGCCCCGGTCCTTACCCAGTGGGGATGCAATGAGAAACAAATCAATTGTCCAAAGTAAGGAGCCTAACGCCCTAGGGGGCAGGAAAAATGAGTTTTCTCTGTGTGGACAGGTCAAGGGGAAGCTGTCCTCTGAGCGAGTCTGTCTGCTCCCCCCCCCAGCCCTTTGGAATGTAAATGAAACCTTCCCAAGAGCCTGAGACACCTGTCTTTTTTATCCCCTACCAATGGCCACAGAGTCATGGGATCATTCCTCCTTGAAGTGTAAATACCCCAAGTGAATACCAGTCTTCTAAGGACATTGCGGCTTAACAAAAAGGTAAGTCTGAGTTCTAACCAGTTCCCTTTGGAGGAGATAAGAGAAGTTTTATTAGCCTGTTGGATCAGAGCAATTATTTCCTTCATTAGAGAAACAAATGGCTACACACCTAACCCTTATGGCATATGAAAATGTTTCCAGAGGAAGTGAAAGGTAACATTTCCTAATTTTATATCATATATACTTCCGTGTCCCACTGACTAAAGCTCTTTTGTTTTGTTTTACAGAAACACTGAAAAAGCTAGAAAAGTTTGCTTTCTCCGAAATGTTTTTTTTAGGATTTTCATTGTATATTCCTTTCCAGTGTGTTTGCATCTTCATATCTAAGAAGTATATCTGGTAACGAGCATACATTGTACCTTTTTCACAGAGTCTGATTCTCTTTGTATGTTATATGGAGATGATAGTAAATTTTAAATAAGTTTATTACTGTACATGTATGTGCAAACATAGATGACAGATAAATTTAGGTAAATTATGTACTATAATATAACATTTAATAGGATCTATCTACCTAGCTAGCTATCTGTCTATCTACATACAATTTCATTTTGTCAATTTCAAGTTCTGTGTATTTCACCAAAACTAACAATTAAAAGAAAAAAAGGTATTAGACTTAGCAGTCACTCTTTCCGGAATCTTTTCACTCAAGCGACTGTATGACTTGCTGTCCTCCACTCATCAGAGCTCTGCCCGGGTGCCCTGTGTTATATTTCCATATGGCCCCCATCAATCTCCTGCACTGTGGGTTTATTTGTCTGTTTCCTGTCTCCCCTCCCGGAACAGAAGCTCTGTGGCTCCGTGCCTGTGTGGGCCGCTGTTTTCTCTGCTGCAAGCCTAGAACAATGGCCTTCCCCCAGCCTGGGCTCAACAGAGACCTGCTGAATCTACACCCGCCCCGATGGTACTGGCACCTGTGAAAATACCCACTTTTTGGACATGTGCATGGGGTAAGTGACCGCGCTGCCCTCTGCTGTGCTTTTTGAAATCGGAGCAGAGGTAATTTACAATGTTGCGTGAGCTTCGGGTGTAGAGCAAAGTGATTCGGTTACATACATACATATATATACTCCTCATATATACATTTCTAAAAATTTTCACTGCAGTAGGGTTGCTTTACAATGTTGTGTCAGTTTCTGCTGTACAGCAAAATGAATCAGCTCTACATATACATCTATCACGTCTTCTTTGGATTCCCTTCCCATTCAGGTCACCACAGAGCACTGAGCAGCGTTCCCTGTGCTCTGCAGCAGGTTCTCATACATACATACATATTCTTTGTCAGGTTCTTTTCCATGACAGCTTATTCCAAGACACTGAACATCTGCTATACTTTTTAACAGTGATTTTTCAATAATCTGAGACACCCATGCATTCCACAGACACTGAATTTGTCTCCGAACACAGTCGCCTGATGGCTACAGTTTAGCAAAGTTCATTAAGTGCCGTGTCCTTGAGCGCAGGTAACCCGCTAGGCGGGATTTGAGGAGAGGAAGCTCTCGTGCGTTTCCAGCGTGACTTACTTGCGCTGAGAGTGGCTTTTCCCTCAAACGCGGGACGAGCTAACACGGATCTGTAACTCAGGGACGGGGCGGGGGAAGAAATCCCACGGTTCAAGGACAGTAAACATGGTGACAGACAACGGAGCTCGGCGCCATGTCCCCACGAGAACGCCATGCCCGCCATCTGGCAAAATAAATACACACGCCGCGACGAAAATAAAGAACGAACAGACGCCATGCGCGTGGAAAGCAGCGCACGGATAACGGGGGAGACAGTGGTGCCCGCCCTTCCAGAGGGAAGCTGCCCCGCTGACATTTGCACAAACTACGCGACTGTCTCCTCCAGTTGGGTCAACGCCTATTTTCGTGAGTGAAACGGGCCACACGCGTCTCTTGAAGTGAGCACAGACACTGGAGCTGTGACCGGGGTTTGCACTTTCCTTTTCCCCGTCTGCACGGATGGATCTGTTAGATTTTGGATGGCCCGAGGGGCGCACAGGAGGCTTGGGGAGGAGAGATTTCTGGGGAGCAAACTGCATGGCAAAGATGAAGACGCCTGCTCCTGCCGTCCCCATTTGGAGACCTGAGCCCGGCCCCTTCTGAGCCTGAAAACGTCTCCCAAACAACACTAAAGTTGAGACTAAAACATAATAATAGCAGTAATAATAACAACTATTATTAGAATGTGAAGCAACGAGTAGGGGCTGCTTTGGCTACACCAGCAAATGCCAGAGATCCCCTTGGAATGAAACGGTGCACCGTAGAATCCACATAATCAATCATCGGGGGGCATTCTTCTAGGACGTGCGTTCTCAGTGGTGGCAATACCGCTCCTAAAAGGGGCCCCAAAGGGATTCCTCGTGGGTTAAAAAGAATCACGTTCTGGTACCTACAAAGCCCAGACACAAACAGTGTGTGTAACCAGACAGACAGTTATTTCTGCTATTAGGATTTCATGGCGGTGGGGCTGGCGGAAGGAGAAAGATCTCAAACGGCTCCTTGGAAAAAGGGGGTGTGATGGCTGTTTTATGGATGTGGATGTGCGTGTGTGTGTGTGCGTGAGAGTGTGTGTGTGAGTGCGCGTGTGAGTGTGAATGTGTGCGTGTGTATGTGTGTGTCCCTTTTGGGGCTTTATATACGTGTATCCACATTTATCTGACCCAAAGCCTAGCCATCTCCTCTGACTCAGAATTACTCCACTACCTGGGTCCATATACACTTCTACTGAACATGTCTCCCACGGTCTCTGTGTGTTTGTGTTGTCTTTTAATTGCGCCCTCATCCATTTCTACTCTGCTTATAAAATAGAAGGTGGGGCTTCCCTGGTGGCACAGTGGTTGAGAATCCGCCTGCTGATGCAGGAGACACGGGTTCGTGCCCTGGTCCGGGAGGATCCCACATGCCGTGGAGCAACTAAGCCCGTGAGCCATGGCCGCTGGGCCTGTGCGTCCGGAGCCTGTGCTCCGCAACGGGAGAGGCCACAACAGTGAGAGGCCCGCATACCGCAAAAAAAAAAAAAAAAAAAAAAAAAAATAGAAGGTGAACCAGCCAATTAACAGCTGGACTGGAGTTCTTGCATTTCATAACAGAGTGTAAGCTATTTCAGGAGTATTTTCATTTCTTCCTTTACCACTGATGTGGGTAGTCACACAAGTTTATAAATCCTACTATGTTCAGTAAAGGTAGATAATTTGTGCTGATGTGCAAAAGAGAAGGGAAACTCCTGAGGGATGATGTCAGACAAAATTAAAAGAGATGGACTAAAACTTCTACAGAGAATTTTGCTTTTACCTTTCAGGAGAACGGAAGACCCTTTACGTGGCGTCCAGTAACGCAGAGAAGACCAGTGAGAATGGACCATTCAAGGTTTATACGCGTAACGTTCATCTTGACGATGAAAACGACAGAGCAGCCTTCAACTTTTTGGTCAAGCAGCAAACATAACGTAGAAGGAAACCACGTATAAATCCCGAAGCCCGCGGGAGGGGCTGGCTTCCGTGTTTGCAGGGAACTGTCGGGATTATGTCCAAGAGCGTGACTCCCTGAGTTACGGGGCTGAGAAGGGTCTCTGGAGTGGTGAGATCAGGTCCGCTCTAAGCCTCCAGGGAATGTCCTGGAGGCTTTGCTTCGGGGGAGGAGTCCCAGAAGCTCCACTGGCATCAACTCATGCAAGGAAAGAGGGACACAGCCGCGGGAAGAGGATCCTGCCCTCGACCCCGACAGTCCCACCCACGGGCTTGAATCCTGCACGCGGGGCTGCTAAGCCCCGGTTCCCGCCGCGCCGCAGAAGCTGTGAGCAGGTGCAGGACACACAGCGCGCTCTGCCCCGACAGGCTTTACACACAGCGACGCTCAACCGCGACTCAATCTATGAAAGCTGTCACGGCGCCAAGTACCACCCGTGGAACGCTGACTATACTGCACGTGGTTTACTAAGAACGCGAATGCGTAAGAGAAGATGAAGAAACATGGTTTTGACCTTCACGGGTGAGAGGAGAGTGAGGGATACAGATTCATATGCTAATTAACAATATTGTACGTGAGATGCTACAATGATGGTACGGATGAGGTGGAAAGAGGGCACCGAGGAACTGGAGAGGGTGGGAGCATACGGGGAGTCTGGAACATTACATGAGGGATGTGATGCACGTAGGATGCTTTGAAGGGCGGCCGGGATGTCTCAACAAAGAGCTAGGAAAAGGGAGAAGTCCTGCCATCCTCAGAAGCACCCATTTATTAAAAAACCCAGGAAATAACAAAGAGCATCAGGGAGCTGGGGTAGTATGCGTGGAGGTCACTGTAAAAGCGGAGATTTAGAAAAGAAATACTAGACTTCGTTCTGAAGACTCTTACATGCCCAACGACTATCAGTTTCAACTTCGCCACAACAGAAATGGGTATCTTACTGGATTATGCGGAAGGAGTCAAATTCCACTTCTTTCTGATTATGCTTCTCCTATGAACTCGTGAAATATATATAAATAAACAAGGTTTGGATTCTCAAATTTAATCCTGAAGTTGCAGCTTCACCATAGAGATCGATGGCAGTGCCTTAAACTAAATAAGAATATTTTAGGAACTGTAGATCTTGGTGTCTGTCCGTCTGTCTCTCTCTCACATTTAAGTGTTATGTTAAATTAGTAATAAATGTAAACACATAATTTGATGATTTTGTACTTGAAAGAACAGTTATTCCCACACTAACATGTAAGTTTAAGCAGAAGAAGCCAAACATAAAGAAATGAAGCAGGAGGGATTATTTCAATCAAAGAAATATACGGTATCCAAAAGCATCAAACAGTGCTAAGGGATCTCTTGTCGATAGGATTAAAATATATATTTATATTGTAGGTGTAACTTATGTTAATGTTTACTTTTATCTGTCCTGTAAATTCAAGTATGACGGCATTGAGAAATAGAGCTTAATATTTTTTTAAATGGCAGTAAAAAGAAAGAGGGAAAGTGTAAAGAAGAAATCTAGGAGGAAACAGGAGACTGAAGGAAATATTTCTATCAGTATAAATAACCAGGGCAAATTTACTGTCCGGAAGAGAGTCAAGCATAAAGGCTTGAAAATAGGACAGAAAGTTATTAACCTGTTAGGAACTGAAAGAAATTGGAACTGGAGGAGAAGGGCAGCTTTTCCTACGATAAAAAAAAAAGGAAGAACAGATACCAAAAAATTATATAAGAAATTGAAGTCTATTTCTGGAGACCTAATTTCTAACTATATACATGTAATCCAACAATCTCTCTCTCCCTATTTTCACATACTTCGAAGAATAAAAACATTCAGAAAAAAATAACTAAGAGGTTTATGCTTGGACAGATTGGTTCATAAATATATATGATTGATAATCTATTATACAAAATATATAACTGATTGTATACATAGAATTAAATTATACACACACACATACATGTCCTATCCCAGTAGATGTATCTGTTAGTTTTCAGTATTTTTTTTCTAAGAATACCACATTACCTGCTTGTATGCTATTTTTAGAATGTTTGTGCCCCGTTTAATTGACATTATGTGTGGGCACACTTTTAAACATCAACTGTATTGAAGTTTATTTACCTGTAATTAAACGCACCCTTGTGAGGGGCAAAGTTCAGCGAGTTTTGACATATGTGCGCCCTGCGTAATCTCCACCACAGATCAGATGTGAAACCTTTCCATCACCCCAGAAAATTCCCTGTCTCCCTCTGACCATGAAATGTCTACCGATCTAGCCAGAGGTAACAACTGATCGGATCTTCTCACCTGTTCTAGAACTTCAAACAATTCTACACTCTGCACCTTCTTCTCCCGGTTCTGTCGCTCAGCACACACCGCTTTAAAAATGGATCCACCAGGCGACATGCACAAGGAGTCACATCGTTCACGGCCAAGTGAAGGGACGATGAGGATATAAATATTCATATTGGGGCAGTTATTGGACAACTGTGTCATCCCCCATCCGTGGTGACTCTGACTGACTCTGATGTGAATAGTTCTGTACTAATCTCTGTGTTGACATACACCCTCAGTCCTCTTGGGCAGGCATGGAGTGGCTGCTTCCTAGTACAAGTGTATATTTAGCTACAGGAATCGGTAAAGTATCCAGTAACAATTCCTTTTGGATCATCACCACCAGTGTTTAAGACATTCAACTGCAATACGTCCTTTTACAGACTTGGAATAAACGTCGTCTGCAATTTCGTCCAGTCCCACTGATGTAAAGTGGAATCTCACTGTGGTTTTAATTGGCTTTTCCTAAAGACAAAACGGGGGTAACGCAGTTTCACAGCGCCATTCTTCTGGATGTGTCTGTTCAGGAACTTTTCCAATTTTTGTTGGGTTATTTCCCCTTTCATTGGGGTTGTGCATATTCATGTACGACAAATAACATGGTTTTGTCTTATACTTACAGAGATACATGAAGACAGAGCCTTTTGTTATACAGGTGACACATGCAATTATGTTACATGTGCATAATTTCCTTATGTCAGATGTGTACCCTGTGTATTTCTGCATTTGCTTGTGAGTGTGTGAATGTGTTTGTATACACGTGTGGCTTTCAGTGTTTACTTCTCTAAAAGGTTTTTTATAGAAGACATTTGTGTTTTGATGACATTAAACTCGCTGCTTTCTTTAAGTTTTGGGCTATCATATTATCTAATAAATCACTGCCAGGGTTGTGAGAACCCCTAAGTTCTGTCATGACGGCTAGACCTCTCAATTTCCAGAAAGTACTTAAAGGAAAGACTTGCTTTCTTCTTTTCTAAAATTCTAGATTTCTGCATGTTTATTTGGCTGTAAACGTGACCTGTTTGTTTGCAGTTTATCTTTGGAACTTCCTGCTCACATTTTACGTGTAGACATGACATCCTTGCCTCCTGACAGCTGCCTGATGTTAGACAACATATTTCTTCTCTTTCGAATGTCACATCGCTCACAGGCACTAAAAGGACACCTGACACAGGGTCTGAAGAGGGTAAAACAGAGAAAATCCTAGTCGTATGTCACATTTTTATCGCTGTCGTCACCCAACGTGAAGATCTCTCGTTTTTAAGGTTCCATGGAAAATGCGTAGAATTACCTGCTAACGGAAGAAAGACGGCAGACGATGTTTGGCGGGTTGATTCTAGGTATGAGAGTGTTTCACCAGTAAAGGTAGATCAGGGAAGAAATCGTGGTCTCAACTTCCTTCAACCACTCCACGGGTCCGAATTCTAGTTCTGTTAACAATTAGAGGTGCGACCAGGCACTGGGCCCTAAGTCTTCCAAGCGCTTGGTCAAGAGCAAAGGGTTCAATCACGTGAACTGCGCGGCCCCTCCCGATGAGGAGCGTTGCTCATTGAGAGACTAAGCACGGGTGCGCAGAACTTCTATATCACAAGGTGCTCAGTGTATGAAACTGTTTGTACGTAATCTAAAACCACCTTAGGAACTAACGTCTCATGGGTCTATATCGAGTTTAGACATCGATGCCACGCTGTAGAGGACACTTTTCAGAAACAAGCTTGGAACATCTTAATCCATCCAACGTCTGTCTGGTGGATGCACATAAACCCAAGGAAACCATAAATGATGTCAAATCCCCAGCACATTTCTTCATAAACACAGCACCCGTTCAAAGCAATGGGGATGCTGGCTCAGATTTCTACCTCTAAGTCCTTTTCAACTCATTCATTCTGAATGTGGAACGGTCTGAGGGGTACGTATTGGATTAAAATTTCAACATCAGCCTGTGGTCCCCACCCTCGCCTAACATAACCAACGGCAAAGTCACTGTACAAGGCACACAAGTAAAACATATGCCTGAAACGCACCCCTACACATTCATCAGTAACGTTTAGATTGGGAGTAGATTTTTTTTTTTAAACTCCTGTATTAATTTTTCCTTTGGCTGATTCATTAATGCTTCTGCTGTATTTTCTTCGCTTTTCTCCATCGCTGTAATCATTTAAATGGATTTCGAAAGGGCAACTTAGGATGGAAGAGAAAACAAAGTAGCCGGCCTGCCTGTGCGGGTCTCTCGGGAACTAGCTGTTGGAGACCCCCCCCACACACACGCTTTGATCTGGGGACTCTAACGTGTACCCACAGTGTGCACAGCACAGCCGTGGCCTGGGGGGCGACGTGAGACCCGGAAGCCAGATTTACTTTCACCGTCCCCGTCACCTTCATTGCCTCGACGGCCTATCTAGTGATGCTGCAAGGGCCACCTCTGTAAAAGCACGGTTGTAACACGGGTGGTCACTGAGGACCTGAAGAGATGCATAATCTGATTTAAATTGTCCCAGCGTAACCCAAGGCTCACGGACTCAGAGTGGGCTTGGGCAAGACGCATGTACCTGTCTGGGGCTACGAGACTTTGAAGCTGTTTCGGCTGCTATTTTTTTTTTCTTTTTCTCAAGCAGACTAATGCTTTTTTTCAGTGTTTCACACAATTAGCAATGGTATTTGGGGTCTCAGGGACACAGCTGGGCACTTTCCCATCCTACCTGGATGAGCGATTCCAATAAGGTGTGACGCAGGGCTAGACAAGAGAATATGCACTGAGAGGGTTTAGAAGGAAAGCAAGCTAGGTCACTGCTTACTCTTCCCCAGATAAACAAGGCAGAGCAGACGAGCAGAGCCAGAGACGAGGGTGCAACCCTCCAGG
Source organism: Kogia breviceps (assembly GCF_026419965.1). Lineage (NCBI taxonomy): Eukaryota > Metazoa > Chordata > Mammalia > Artiodactyla > Physeteridae > Kogia > Kogia breviceps. The sequence continues at coordinate 133,650,833 of NC_081330.1, forward strand.
TGGGCAGTGAGTTAACTGTTAGGTGGTCACTGCTTGCATACCCCAGCAAGTAAACCTGTCTTCATACCAGCAGACATGGTACTGGTCTCTACACATTTGTTATTAATAACCTAGACCCAGGGGCAGAGGAACCGCAGTAATTAATATATGGTGTGCAGACAGTTCCCCGGTACAGGGTGGGCCCTCAGGATCACAAAGTTTTGAGTGGTTTGTTGACTTTGGTCCTAAAGAGAAGTCAATTCCGTGGCTGGGTGCATGGAAAACCAAAGAACTGCAGAATTGAGATCTGATAAATGGCTCATTTTGTTTCAAAACACCTGTTGGGTTCATTAAAACACATGTTCTAGAAAACATCTTAGTAAGAGAGCAAGCTGTGGCCAGTTTAATTGTATAAGAACGTGGGAATAAGGAAAAGTCTTCCCTGCTCACCTTGCTTTATAATCCGCTGTAGCATTCAGCACACCCATGGGGTGAGACAGAGATCAATACAGGATGTACCGTTGCTAATACCCTAAACGTGCCATGATACATCTAATTGGCAGTAAATTCATTAACATGGGGTCGTGTGTATGTATATTCTCTCTCACAGATGGAAGTAAAAATAAAATCAAAACTATTCCTCTCTCTGAAAATGCTCGGAGAATGTATAACGTCAACGTGGATGAACAAGGCAAGACTACAGAATTTACTGGACTGACTGGTGTGAATTACATCCTAATACTCCCATTAGCCACTGTCACGGAACATTTCCATTGTCCGTGTTTTTATTCAGAAACTCAGTATGTGCTGCCAGTATTCATTACTCGGGGTACAAGGCCTAGGTCTTTAATGTTTACTGAGTTAAGGACCCTGGAAAGCAATCTATCGAGAGAGAGGGGCTTGTAGGGCTGGGAAGTATCAGATCATCAGAAATTTCAAAATAATTCCCACCTGCTGAAATTAAAAAGTAAAATACAGAGTTTTACTAGGAATAGTTTAACATGTCAACTAATTCCAAGCCCTGGTTATCATCAGGCTGACCTCCATTTCTCCATTCACGCCACTCTTCTAATGCATTCTGAGCCTCGGAACTGAAGCTTGCAAAATAAATCTTCACCTTGTTCAACTGTTCTGCTGCACTGTTATTAGGGAATGCTGCCATCACCCCAAATGCCCATGCAGGGGCACTGAGAGACGTGGGTACCACTGGGAAAAGAGGTGTCTATTTTGGAAGACGCATTGGGTAGAACGGTGGGGTAATCAGAGAATAAGTTTCCTTCCGTCACCCGTCACCCTGTGTCTCTGGAAGTGGAGAATCGTGTTGCCAGTTTATCTCAGTCTAGAACACGGCAGGAGTGTCAGGTATAGAGTTTAGAAGGTTGATAAAGGGTCAGCTGGGTCCCATACTGTGACGACTGAGCCCCCAATTCATAGAGCTCCTGGTCAGCCTTTGGGGTCTTGCTGCTGATGCTGGACGGTGCCTAGTTACAGGGTTGGACTGGGATTCATCCTCAAGACAGACAGCAGACATCGGTGGCATGGGAAACGGTAACCGTTTGCGACTCTCTGACATTGTACACCAAGCGAAATCTGATTCGCACATTCAGTTCCTTGTTCTGTATTCCGACATTTCCCTGGGTTCTAAGGGGCAAAATTCTGCTTTCTGCACGGTGATTTTCACGCAGACGAAATAACACTAAAGAGGAAGATTTGAGAAGGTCAAGCAGATGAGGAGAGAAGAGGAGATTCCCGAAGAAAATACTGTGAATGTCACGGAAACTGGTAACAGAATTACACTTTTTCCTGAATGTCTCGTTCACCTGGTATGTAAATATGCTATCGGGAAACAAGTGAATTTATTTAAAACTTCTTCTTCCACAAGTAATCTTTTATAAAATCCATTACTTAAAAAAAAAGAAACTTTGGAAATATTGAGAAATGGTAGTAATCGGTGGCTCTTTGATTCCTGCCCTTTTGATTTTCCCCAGTGGGAAAAAAAAAAGTGACTTCACCACCTAATTCTAAGTAAACACAGCCTGTTATTAATGCTGCTTCATCAAACAAATCAACAAGCCCACGCTGTGATTTCCTATGTGCCAAATTTTGGAGGTAACGATTTTGGGTCCCGGTAACTTCAATTCTGTCACTAGAGAACTTTTTCTGTTACATTAGGTAACTTCGCTTCTCTTGAGCCCCTTTAAATTTCAGATTTGTTGGTTGGTTCATGCAGAGCGGTTCTGGCGAGAGAGCCTTATCCTGAAGAACCATGCCAACCAGAGTCATCACAGAGAAGCAGGGGTGGCCAGAAGTTGGTGGAAACTAACTTGTGCTCCGGTCAGTCCGGACGTGACGGCCGTCCATACACATCCCAACTCTACGAGGACTGGGGTTAAAGAGAACTCACACTTCCTGCAAGAACCATGTTTCATTTTGCCCCGCCCAAGGCCCTCCAACCACACTGTCTGAAACAGGCGCTTGGTTGATATTACCCTTCAGAAGGTGATTTGGTTATAGCGGAATCTTTAAACTTTCTAAACTAAGAGAGCCTCAGAAGACGACACTGATCTAGGCTGAAGTGTGTTTTTATTTTTCTGTTCGAACAAAATGGAAGAAAAAAAGCAAATAAAAACACTAGCTTGCAGAAATACAAAAGATTAGAGATTACTACAAGCAACTGTATGCCAATAAAATGGACAACCTGGAAGAAATGGACAAATTCTTAGAAATGCACAACCTGCCGAGACTGAACCAGGAAGAAATAGAAAATATGAACAGACCAATCACAAGCACTGAAATTGACACTGTGATTCAAAATCTTCCAACAAACAAAAGCCCAGGACCAGATGGCTTCACAGGCGAATTCTATCCAACATTTAGAGAAGAACTAACACCTACCCTTCTCAAACTCTTCCAAAAGATAGCAGAGGGAGGAACACTCCCAAACTCATTCCATGAGGCCACCATCACCCTGATACCAAAACCAGACAAAGACGTCACAAAGAAAGAAAACTACAGGCCAATATCACTGATGAACATAGATGCAAAAAGCCTCAACAAAATACTAGCAAACAGAATCCAACAGCACATTAAAAGGATCATACACCATGATCAAGTGGGGTTTATCCCAGGAATGCAAGGATTCTTCAATATACGCAAATCAATCAACGTGATACACCATATCAACAAACTGAAAGAGAACAACCATATGATCACCTCAATAGATGCAGAGAAAGCTTTTGACAAAATTCAACACCCATTTATGATAAAAACCCTGCAGAAAGTAGGCATAGAGGGAACTTTCCTCAACATAATAAAGGCCATATATGACAAATCCACAGCCAGCATTGTTCTCAATGGTGAAAAACTGAAACCATTTCCACTAAGATCAGGAACAAGACAAGGTTGCCCACTCTCACCACTCTTATTCAACATAGTTTTAGAAGTTCTAGCCACAGCAATCACAGAAAATAAAGAAATAAAAGGAATCTAAATAGGAAAAGAAGAAGTAAAGCTGTCACCGTTTGCAGATGACATGATACTATACATAGAGAATACTAAGGATGCTACCAGAAAACTTCTAGAGCTAATCAATGAATTTGGTAAAGTAGCAGGATACAAAATTAATGCACAGAAATCTCTTGCATTCTTATACACTAATGATGAAAAATCTGAGAGTGAAATTAAGAAAACACTCCCATTTACCATTGCAACAAAAAGAATAAAAAATATCTAGGAATAAACCTACCTAAGGAGACAAAAGACTTGTATGCAGAAAACTATAAGACACTGATGAAAGAAATTAATGATACAAATAGGTGGAGAAATATACCATGTTCTTGGATTGGAAGAATCAACATTGGGAAAATGACTCTATTACCCAAAGCAATCTACAGATTCAATGCAATCCCTATCAAATTACCCCTGGCATTTTTTTTTTTTTTTTACAGAACTAGAACAAAAAATTTCACAATTTGTATGGAAACACAAAAGACCCCGAATAGCCAAAGCAATCTTGAGAACGAAAAATGGAGCTGGAGGAATCAGGCTCCCTGACTTCAGACTCTACTACAAGGCCACAGTAATCACGACAGTATGGTACTGGCACAAAAACAGAAATATAGATCAATGGAACAGGATAGAAAGCCCAGAGATAAACCCACACACGTATGGTCACCTTATCTTTGATAAAGGAGGGAAGGATATACAGTGAAGAAAAGACAGCCTCTTCAATAAGTGGTGCTGGGAAAACTGGACAGCTACCTATAGAAGTATGAAATTAGAGCACTCCCTAACACCACACACAAAAATAAGCTCAAAATGGGTTAAAGACCTAAATGTAAGGCCAGACACTATCAAACTCTTAGAGGAAAACATAGGCAGAACACTCTATGACATAAGCCACAGCAAGGTCCTTTTTGACCCACCTCCTAGAGAAATGGAAATAAAAACAAAAATAAACAAATGGGACCTAATGAAACTTAAAAGCTTTTGCACAGCAAAGGATACCATAAACAAGACCAAAAGACAACCCTCAGAATGGGAGAAAATATTTGCAAATGAGGCAACTGACAAAGGATTAATATCCAAAATTTATAAGCAACTCATGCGGCTCAATAACAAAAAAACAAACAACCCAATCCAAAAATGGGCAGAAGAACTAAATAGACATTTCTCCAAAGAAGATATGCAGATTGCCAACAAACACATGAAAGAATGCTCAACCTCATTAATCATTAGAGAAATGCAAATCAAAACTACAATGAGATATCATCTCACACCGGTCAGATTGGCCATCATCAAAAACTCTAGAAACAATAAATGCTGGAGAGGGTGTGGAGAAAAGGGAACTCTCTTGCACTGTTGGTGGGAATGTAAATGGATACAGCCACTCTGGAGAACAGTATGGAGGTTCCTTAAAAAACTACAAATAGAACTACCATATGACCCCACAATCCCACTACTAGGCATATATCCTGAGAAAACCATAATTCAAAAAGAGTCATGTACCAAAATGTTTATTGCAGCTCTATTTACAATAGCCAGGACATGGAAGCAACCTAAGTGTCCATCAACAGATGAATGGATAAAGAAGATGTGGCACATATATACAATGGAATGTTACTCAGCCATAAAAAGAAACGAAACTGAGTTATTTGTAGGGAGATGGATGGACCTAGAGTCTGTCATACAGAGTGAAGTAAGTCAGAAAGGGAAAAACAAATACCCTATGCTAACACATATATAAGGAATCTAAACAAAAAAAAAAGGTCACGAAGAACCTCGGGGCAGGTCAGGAATAAAGACGCAGACCTACTAGAGAATGGACTTGAGGATACGGGGTGGGGGAAGGGTAAGCTGGGACCAAGTGAGAGAGAGTCATGGACATATATACACTACCAAACGTAAAACCGATAGCTAGTGGGAAGCAGCTGCATAGCACAGGGAGATCAACTCAGTGACTTGTGACAACCTAGAGGGGTGGGATAGGGAGGGTGGGAGGGAGATGCAAGAGGGAAGAGATATGGGGATATACGTATATGTATAGCTGATTCACTTTGTTATAAAGCAGAAACTAACACACCATTGTAAAGCAATTATACTCCAATAAAGATGTTTAAAAAAAAATACATGCACCCCAAGGTTCATAGCAACACTATTTACAATAGCCAAGACATGGAAGCAACCTAAGTGTCCATCGACAGATGAATGAAGAAGATGTGGTACATATATACAATGCAATATTACTCAGCCATAAAAGAGCATCAAATAATGCCACTTGCAGCAATACGGATGGACTTGGAGATTATCATACTAAATGAAGTAAGTCAGACAGAGAAAGAAATATATGATACCACTTATATGTGGAATCTAAAAAAAATGATACAAAAGAACTTATTTATAAATCACTTTGCTATACACCTGAAACACAACATTGTAAATCAACCATACCTCAATTTAAAAATTAAAAATTAAAATAAAGAAAGAGAAGGAAAAATAAGAGGAAAATGGAACACAGAACAGATGGCACAATAAAAATAAACAGCAACTCTACTGGTAATTAAAGTAAATTGTCTAAACACTTCAATTAAAAGAAATTGCTGAGTTAGATAAATAAGAAAGCACAACTACCTGCTGTCCATAGAAATATAAATCCTGGAATTGACTACTTTTCCAATATAGGTTCCTCAATTTCTTAGACTTTGAGTGCTCTGATTAGAGCCTCTAAGTTTTCAGATAATTGCAGTGTGTACAATTTTCTTCAATCAAAGGAAATAGTTTTTTTGATAAATTAAACACATTGTTTTCTCAATAATAACTATAAAAAAAAGAGCACAAATAACAAATGTCAGCAAGGATGTGGAGAAAAGGGAACCCTCCTAGACTATTCGTGGGAATGTATATTAGTGCAACCACTGTGGAGAACAGTACAGAGGTTTCTCAAAAAACTAAGAATACAGCGACCATATGACTCAGCAATTCCACTACTGGGCATACACCCAGACAAAACTCTAATTCAAAAAGACGCGTGCACCCCTACGTCCATAGCAGCACTATTTACAATAGCCAAGACGTGGAAGCCACCTAAGTGTCCATCAAGAGAGGAAGGGATAAAGTAGAAGTGGTACATATATACAATGGGATACTATTCAGCCATCAAAAAGAACAAAATAATGCCATTTGCAGCAACATGGATGGACCTAGAAATGATCATACCAAGTGAAGTAAGCCAGACAGAGAAAGACAAATATCACATGATATCACGCACAGGTGGAATCTAAAAAATAATACAAATGAACCTATCTACAAAACAATAACAGACTCACATACATAGAAAACAGACTTATGGTTACCAAAGGGGAAAGGGGGGGAAGGATAAATTAGGACTTTGGGATTAACAGATACAAACTATTATTATACAAAATAGATAAACAACAAGGACCTACTATATATCACAGGGAACTATGTTCAATATCTTAAACTATAAGGGAAAAGAATCTGAAAAAGAATCCACATTCATAGATATATAAAAGATTATATAAAATATATAAAAGACTACTATGTATAAAGGTTTATATATAAAATTTATAAATAAAATACATAAAAGAATATATATATATATATAACTGAATCAGTTCTACACAAGAAACTAACACAACATTGTAAATCAACTATACTTCAATAAAAAAGAACAAAGATTTGCAACCCAAAGGGGAAAACGATGGAGGAAATTTTGACATATTGAGGTATAGGGAAGTCATTCTGGCTTATACATGATTTAATTTGAATTTTAGGCTAACCAACACAGCACGTTTATGGCCTATTAAACATGCACTGTACATCCGCTTTAGCCATGAAGGAAGAATACATTTATAAATCAGGATGGAGTAAGTGTGGTTCAGACATCCAAAATGGAGCCAGGTGGCCATTGCAGAGGCAGGTTCAGACACATGAAAAGATGCTCAACACTGCTAGTCATCAGGGAAATGCAAACCAAAACCACAACGAGGTATCACCTCACACCTGTCAGAATGGCCATCACCAAAAAGAACACAAATAACAAATGCTAGGGAGGGTGTGGAGAAAAAGAACCCTCCTACACCGTTGGTGGGAAAGTAAACTATGGAGAGCAGTATGGAGGTTCCTTAAAAAACTAAAAATAGAGCTACCATATGATCCAGCAACCCCACTCCTGGGCGTATATCCAGACAAAACTAATTCGAAAAGATCCATGCACCCCACTGTTCACAGTAGCACTATTCACAATAGCCAGACATGGAAACAACCTGTGTCCATCGACAGAGGGAGGGATAAATAAGACGTGGTGGTCCATGTACACAATGGAATATCACTCAGTCATGAAAAAGAATGAAATCATGCCATTTGCAGCAACATGGACGGACCTAGAGATGATCATACTCAGTGAAGTAAGTCAGACAGAGAAAGACAAATACCATATGTTACCACTTATATGTGGTAACATGTAAGTATGATAAAAGTATGATACAAATGAACTTGCCTATGAAACATAAACAGACCCACCAGAGGATTGGTTGAACGCGGAAGTAAACTTTCAGCAGGTTGGCATCATGACAAAACATGAACCTGAAAACAGATGCCTGCATGCATGGCTTCGATTTTTTTCCTTTCATCCATGATTGATTTGTTTCCTTTCATCCATTTTCTATACAAAATGCACACCCCAGGACAAAGCTCCATGCCCCCCACCCCTGCCAAGTGCTTGACGGTTGCAAACTAAAACAAATCATTTGCATTTTCGTTTATAGACAATGCGTGAACGCCGATGTAAAATGTTTCCCCCGTCCCACCACTTGGCAATTCTGATGATTTGTTGTAAGTTCTGGAAGCTGCTGCGAAGAGGCTGGTCTTTGTTGTAACAGGGCTGCAGATTTCAAGGGATTACTGTAAGCGTTAGGGATGGACTCTCATGACAGCAGGATGCGGGAACAGCCCAAAGCGATTTGCACGGCCACATATCCAACAAAGCCCAGAGCTTCTGAGTGAAATCAAAGACAGTGGGATCTCCAGGTCTATCCATGTTGCTGCAGATAGCATTATTTCATTCTTTTTTATGGCTGAGTAATATTCCATTGCATATATGTACCACATATTCTTTCCCCATCCCTCTGTCGATGGACATTTAGGTGGCTTCCATGTCTTGGCTATTGTGAACAGTGCTGCTGTGAACATAGGGGTGCATGCATCTTTTTTTTTTTTTCCCGGTAGGCGGGCATCTCACTGCTGTGGTCTCTCCCGTCGCGGAGCGCAGGGTCCGGACGCACAGGCGCAGCGGCCACAGCTCACGGGCCCAGCCGCTCCGCGGCATGTGGGATCTTCCCGGACCGGGGCACGAACCCGTGTCCCCTGCATCGGCAGGCAGACTCTCAACCACTGTGCCACCAGGGAAGCCCCATGCATCTTTTTGGGTTACAGTTTCCAACTGGAATTTTAAAACTCTCTTTTAAACGTCTTTTGGGAAGAAGAAAGGAAGTTAAAGCAATCACCGTTTCGGAACACTGGAATGCATTTATCTTTCTGAATTATGGTTTTCTCCAGGTATAGAGTGAAGAAAGTCAGAAAGAGAGAAACGAATATCATATATTCGTTTAATGCATATATGTGGGATCTAGAAAAATGGTACAAATGAACCTATATGCAAAGCAGAAATAGACAAAGACATAGAGAAGAAACGTATGGACACCAAGCGGGGAGAGGGACTGGGATAGCTTGAAAGATTGGGATTGACATGTACACTACTGTGTATGACGTAGAGGTTTAGTGAGGGCCTACTGTATAGCACAGGGGGAAGAAAAGACAGTGCAGTATGTTTGCAGGACATGTATTAAGTTAACCTTAAAAATGCATTCCAATATACACTGGGTGCAGACAAATGCTGTTTGATACCACTTATATGAGGTACCTAGAATACTCCAATTCATAAAGTCAGAAAGTACATGGGTAGATGCCAGGGGCCGGGGGGATGAGGAGTCAGTGTTTGATGGGGACAGAGTTTCAGTTTGGGAAGCTGAAAAACTCGGGAGATGGAACATGGTGAGGGTTGTAATGTGAACACACTTAGTGCCACTGAGCTGTGCGGTTAAATGTCGTTAAAATAGGATGTTTTATATTATGCGACTTTTGCAATTAAAAAAAAATAATAGTAAGTTAAAAACAAATTTTAAAGAAACAGTTGGATCACAGCCCCTTCAAACGCGCTCGTGTAACAGTTCATTCGATGGAAGGCGCATTTCCCCTGGAGGTCACCCGCTCCGCTGTAATGAGTGATAGGGACCACTTTTCCGTGGCTACTTTGGCTTTTCTCTGATACATCCACCCCTTCTAATCCTTTTTGCAAGCCCAAAGCAAATGACCGTTGCCTCCCTTCTGCAGACAAGAAAACTGACATTTGGTGATGTTGAGGGTCTCCAAGAAGGCAGCCCAGCTACAGAGGCAGCAAAGCAAGAACTAGGATTCCAGGCCATCAGATGCCAAAGCCCATGCTCTCTCCACGACTCCGGGGCATTTTATTACTTTCTCCTTCCGTCCAGCGGAGAAATGGCACCACATGAGTACAACATGCTGTGAAGTGGGTCGCCGCGGACAGTACAATAGAAATGCACGTTATTAAAAGTGTACGTGGGGCGACAGGATGCAGCGAGAGGCGTGAGATCAGAGATGAGTTTTAATTAACATTTCTTTGCAACCAGGACCTATCCTGGCAGCCTTTCTGGCATCGCCCGATGCCCTGGGAATCAGGCTCCCTTGGCGAGATGGCTTTGAAGCACCCAGGGAAGCTGCAAACCCGCTGAAAAATGGGATAGGATCCCCTCGGCATCACTTAGGAGTCTGTTAACAGCTGTCGCCCTCAGGATCCTTTAAAACCAGCACAGGGCAGACGCTGGGAAGCTAAGAACAGTCCTTTTCTAATGGAAAAGCCCGAAGAAGAGCACACTAGGGTTTTACCTGCAGGGTCCCTGAGGCTAGGAAATGTCCCCATAACTCAACAGTTCTCTTTTCTCCAAATATGACAGCGCAAAGGGAGTCATGGGGAGGAAGGAAATAGAACTGGAAACAAAGGTAAGGTCAGAATCCCACGGTCGGTTCACCGAAGGATCCTTATTCGCGCCCATTCTCAGAAGAGGTCCCGCAGCATCTCCAGACAGGCTCCTCAAACACTACTGTCACAGCCTCTCCCCCCACCGGCATCTCTCACCCACAGAAGCGTTATGTTTACTTCTCTGGTCGTAAAACTCAGTCACACGGGGCGATGCAAGCGTCCGTCTGACGCTGCTCAGGGCTCCCACCACGGGGCACCTGATGTCACCTGCTGCTCAGGTGTTCGGCGGGCTCCCAGCCACAGGATGAGGTACGTAACGCCCCACCGCCCATCTTCTGTTGGTTTAGTCCTCAGGAAAACGAACACGCTCCAGCGCTGGGAAGCGCTTTGATGTACACAACGCCTACCGTAGCATGTCACCCATGGGACAAACCAGGCTGGTAGGGAGGGGTCACCCCTGTGACGCTCTCCCCGTGTCCACGCCGCCTGCGGCCGAGGGTCCCCGGCACGGGGCAGCATGCCGACCCGAGAGACACCCGCATCCTCTGCATCCACAGCAGGCCCGCGGCCTCCATCCACCACCAACGTTGACTGTAGGCTGCTTGGGTCCAGGGAACATTCCACGCTTCCGAGACAGGGTCTTCTTTACGCGGCAAGGAAGCAGATGTTCATGACACTTAAGGGGCGGGGGGTCCACTTCCCCACGTGAACAAGAGTGTCTGCAATTAAGATGGGCTCCCTCTGGGTTTCTCATGCCACCAGGTCCTCGTACGCAGCTCTGAAACCTCACAGATAAAGGGGTCATTGTGTGCACCCTGGTGAGCGTCTCTGCCCTGGGCTTGGCATTGGTGATGGCCCACCAACCTTCCATAGATGAATATTGATTTCGTAAATCAATATTTACACATATTAATGTGTCTTGGCATGTTTCTCCTTGGATTTATCCTGTATGGGCCTCTGTGCTTTCTGGACTTGATTGACTATTTCCTTTCCTATATTAGGGAAGTTTTCAACTATAACCTCTTCAAACATTTTCTCAGTCCCTTTCTTTTTCTCTTCTTCTGGGACCCCTATAATTCGAATGTTGGTGCATTTAATGTTGTCCCAGAGGTCTCTGAGACTGTCCTCAGTTCTTTTCAGTCTTTTTTCTTTATTCTTCTCTGCAGTAGTTATTTCCACTATTTTATCTTCCAGGTCACTTATCCGTCCTTCTGCCTCAGTTATTCTGCTATTGACTCCTTCTAGAGAATTTTTAATTTCATTTATTGTGTTGTTCATCACTGTCTGTTTGCTCTTTAGTTCTAGGTCCTTGTTAAACATTTCTTGTATTTTCTCCATTCTATTTCCAAGATTTTGGATCATCTTTACTATCATTACTCTGAATTCTTTTTCAGGTAGACTGCCTATTTCCTCTTCATTTGTTAGGTCTGGTGGGTTTTTACCTTGCTCCTTCATCTACTGTGTGTTTCTCTGTCTTCTCATCTTGCTTAACGTACTGTGTTTGGGGTCTCCTTCTCGCAGGCTGCAGGTATGTAGTTCCCGCTGTTTTTGGTGTCTGTCCCCAGTGGCTAAGGTTGGTTCAGTGGGTTGTGTACGCTTCCTGGTGGAGGGGACTGGTGCCTGTGTTCTGGTGCATGAGGCGTTCTGGTGGGCAGGACCACATCCAGTGGTGTGTTTTGGGGTGTCTGAGACCTTATGGAATCTAAAACAAAAATGGTTCTGAAGAACCTAGGGGCAGGACAGGAATAAAGACACAGATGTAGAGAATGGACTTGAGGACATGGGGAGGGGAAAGGGTAAGCTGGGATGAAGTGAGAGAGTGGCACGGACATATACACACTACCAAATGTAAAACAGATAGCTAGTGGGAAGCGGCCGCATAGCACAGGGAGATCAGCTCGGTGCTGTGTGACCACCTAGAGGGGCGGGATAGGGAGGGTGGGAGGGAGACGCAAGAGGGAGGAGATATGGAGATATCTGTATACGTAGAGCTGATTCACTTTGTTATACAGCAGCAAATACACCAGTGTAAAGCAATTATACTCCAATAAACATGTTAAAAAAAATATATGGGCAGAAGACCTTAATAGACATTTAGGTCCAGAGAAGACATACAGGTTGCCAAGAGGCACATGAGAAGAGGCTCAACATCGCTATTTATTAGAGAAATGCACATCAAAACTACAAGGAGGTATCAACCTCACACCGGTCAGAATGGGCGTCATCAAAACCTCTACAAACAATAGGTGCTGGAGAGGGTGTGGAGAAAAGGGAACCCCCCTGCACCGTTGGTGGGAATGTAAGTTGGTGCAGCCACTATGGAGAACAGTCTGGAGGCTCCTCTAAAAACTAAAAATAGAACTACCATATGATCCAGCAATCCCACTCCTGGGCATATATCCAGAAAAGACAAAAACTCTAATTCGAAAAGATGCATGCACCCGATGTTCAAAGGAGTACCATTTACAAGAGCCAGGACACGGAAGCCACCTAAACGTCCACTGACAGAGGAATGGATAAAGATGATGTGGTACCTATATACAATGGAATATTACTCAGCCGTGAAAAAGAATGAAATCATGCCATTTGCAGCAACATGGATGGACCTAGAGATGATCATACTCAGTGAAGTAAGTCAGAGAAAGACGAATAGCATATGACGTCACTTATACGTAGAATCTGAAATATGACACAAATGAACTCATCTACAAAGCAGAAACAGACTCACGGACATAGTGCACAGACCTGTGGTTGCCAAGGGGCAGGGGAGTGGGAGTTTGGGATTAGCAGATGCAAACTAGTATATATAGGATGGATACACATCAAGATCCTGCTGCATGGCACGGGGAGCTCTACTCAATGTTCTATGATAAAACACAATGGGAAAGAATATGAAAAAGAATATATATATATATATATACATACATACATATATATAAAATGTATAACTGAATCACTTCACTGTACCCCTGAAACTAAAACATTGTAAATCAACTATACTTCAATTTAAAAAAATTTTTTTTTAAGATTTATGGGTGGATCCCTGGCTGAACACACCCTCTACACTCAGCTAAGCGCAGGCAGATTTGGCCAAAATTTCCACAGCACACCTGGTGGAATTACACCTCCAAGAGTCTCCCTTGGAATCTAAGGTCCCCACAAGGCCACCTTAGGACACTCAGTGCTTTCTTCGTTTTATTAGTTTTTATTGTTGTATGGTTGATTTACAATGTTGTGTTTGTTTCCTTCATTTTTATATTTGTTTCTCTGTTTATCAGTTCAAAATCCAGCAGGGCAGGCTTCCCTGGTGGCGCAGTGGTTGGGAGTCCGCCTGCCGATGCGGGGGACGCGGGTTCGTGCCCCGGTCCGGGAAGATCCCACGTGCCGCGGAGCGGCTGGGCCCGTGAGCCGTGGCCGCTGAGCCTGCGCGTCCGGAGCCTGCGCTCTGCAATGGGAGAGGCCGCGACGGTGAGAGGCCCGCGTACCGCAAAAAAAAAAAAAAAAAAAAATCCAGCAGGGCCAAGCTGCACCTGGTCATCCAGAATTACGTCTAGCAGTCTTCCCGGAATCTATTTATTCCTTTGAAAGTGGATGCTGTGTCCACCGTGAATTATCCTCGTCAGCACCAACCGTCTCATCCGGCCTCCCAGCACGGCCTCCGTGCCTGAATTCTATGTTACCCGGCTACTGTCATTCAGTGCAAGGTGTGTTCCTTACTGCAAATGCTTCCGACCTCCAAGAGTCTGTGGCGTCTCCTCAACGCACGTTACATTGTTCACTGCAATAGCTACGGCCAGAACCACCATTCCCGTCACCGCTTTGAACGCTCCAAGTCCAGCTTTCAAAGGCTCACAGACGTCTTTTCAGAGACGCACAGAGAAGAAAGCAGCCCTGGTGGAAATATGCTCGGAAGTATTTCTACTTTGCCAACGGGCCTCCAGGCCAAGACGGGAAACTCTGCGATACAAAGTGAGTGTCCTGTAGGGTTGGTTTTTGCCCAGGATGCCTGGTTCCCACAGAAACAAGCCTTGTCCACCCCACTTCTTGCATGGGAGACCCCGGTTCCGACGTGCACGGTTTGACCAGCTATCACAGCATCAGGGCCCCCTTCCTGGAGTTTTAGACTTTCAGTGTGCCAAGTGTAGAGATATGTGCATTTATATCATGCTGACAGCCAACCGACCTCTTCCTGTTTCACTTTCCCCACTTTTTCTGGAAGCCACTGCATGTGGAAGGTCCTCCCGGGAGGTCCCTAGAGGCTTCCGGGCAGGCGAATGGAGTGATGGTTTATAAGACAAGGGCACCTCTCACATGCGGAGCTTGAAAGCAGTGAGCTTCCGAATGAGGTTTGTTTCCCCGCAGGGCTTGGGAGGCTACTGGGACTCTCACACCTTCTTCTTTCTTTCCCAGCTGCTTCAAAAACATTTCTTAACAACCACAATAAGAAACAGAACTACCATCTGACGCAGCAATCCCACTCCCGGGCATACACCCGGAGAAAACCGTAATTCCAAAAGACACACGCACCTCCATGTTCATAGCAGCACTATTTACAAGAGCCACGACATGGAAGCCACCTATGCAACCTATTCCATCAGCGGAGGAACGGATAAAGGAGATGTGGTACATACATACAGTGGAATACGACTCAGCCACAGAAAGGAACAAAATTGTGCCATTTGCAGAGATGTGGGTGGACCCAGAGACTGTCATACAGAGTGAAGTCAGAAAGAGAAAAGTAAATATCGGCTATTAATACATATATGTGGAATCCACAAAAATGGTAGAGATGAACCTATTTGCAAAGCAGAAACAGAGCCACAGACGTAGAGAACAAACATATGGACACCAAGGGGGAAAAGGGGGAAGGGATGGATTGGGAGATTGGGATGGACATCTATACACTACCATGCAGAAAATAGATCACTAATGAGAACCTGCTGGGTAGCACAGGGAACTCTACTCAGTGCTCTGTGGTGACCTACATGGGAAGGAAATCTGAAAAAGAGGGGATACATGTATATGTATAACTGATTCACTTTGCTGCACAGCAGAAACTAACACAACATTGCAAAGCAACTCTACTCCAGCAAAAATTTAAAATATGTATATATAAATAAAAAATTTAAAAACGGAAATAATAAAGGGAGCCCACTGAGGGAAAAAACGCTGAGTTTTTTAAATGGGCAAAGAACATGAACAGATATTTCTGCAAAGAAGACATACAGATGGCCAAGAAGCACATGAAAAGACGCTCAACATCACTGATCGTTCGAGAGAAATGCCAATCAAAAGCGCCATGAGACACCAGCTCACACCCACTAGGACGGCTACAAACAAACACAAACAGAAAATCACAAGTGTGGGAGAGGCTGTAAGGAAAAGGGAGCCTCCTGCGCTGTGGGTGGGAATGTAAATTGTACAGCCACTATGGAGAACAGTATGGAGGGTCCTTAAAAAGCTAAAAGTAGAGTTGCCGTACAATCCAGCAATTCCACTTTTGGTATTTATCCGAAGGAATTGAAAGCAGGGTCTTGAAGAGATACTTCCAGAGCCCGGTTCATAGAAGCCTTCCTTATTCACAAAGGTGGAAACAGCCCAACTGCCTATCATGAACGGATAAACAAAGTGTGGTCCATCCATACAATGGAATCGTATTCAGTCATAAAAAGGCAGGAAACTCTGACACAGGCTACAGCATGGATGAACCTTGAGGCCGTCGCGCTCGGTGAAAGAAGCCACACACAAAAAGGCACATATTGTGTAACTGCATTTACAGGAAATACCCAGAATACGCAAATCCCTAGTCGGAAAGAAAAACGGGGGCCGGGGCCAGGGGAGGGGAAAAGGGGAGTTAGTGTTTGTTTCATGGGGACGGAGTTTCAGCTTTGCACAAGGAAAGGAGTTCTGGAGAGGATCACGGTGATGTCTGCACGACAGTGTGAATGGACTTAACGCCACTCAACACCTAAAAACGGTTAAAAGGGTGCATTTCATGCTTTGTCTGTTTCATTACAATAAAATGGTTTTTATTAAAAAGTTTCAAACACACATCCTAGGGCTTCCTTTGCTCCAATAAAACTGCAAGTTGGCACGATTTCTTCAACCTCGAGTAAAAAAGAAGGGGGGAAAAAACGAAGGAGGGACGACACACACTAAAAAGAAAGAGGACGGAAGAACGCTGACGGGTGCGTGGGCCATGCCCCCCCCCCGCCCCGAGGTTCTCCTCCCGGGGGCAGGGGTCGCGCTGTACTAAACGCGCTATTTGCCTTTTCTTGCGTGGCCTCCACTCCGTGGGCACCCTGGGGAGTTTCGCAGCAGCAGGACAGACCCGAGTGAAGATGCAATGAGCCACTTAAGTGTGTGTCTCTTTCCCACGGCTGCTGTTACAACAGCACACCCTCAAGGCTCAAATGATGCATATTTATTATCTCACAGGTCTGGGGGGTCAGAAGCGCCACAAAGCTAAGACCCCGGTGTCAGCGGGGCTGGTTCCTTCTCGAGGCACCAAGGGGGAACCTGCGTTTTCCTGCTTCTACAGACCACCCGCCTTGCTTGGCTCCGTGGGCCCTTCCTCCGTCCTCAGGTCCTGCAAAGGCTGGTCCTCCGTTGCTCACATCCCACCACTCCGCCCCTCCTCCGCCCTCCCTCGCCCCCTTGGAAGGACCCTGTGCTTTCACTGAGTGCATCTGCACAATCCAGATCATCTCCGTCTTCAGGTCAGCTCATGACCAACCTTAACTCTACCCGCTACCCTAATCCCCTTTTGCCACGCCGGGGAGCACGCCCCCCTGCTCTGGGGATGAGGAATTAGGGACCGGACAGACGCGGGGGTCACCCGTCTGCTGGCCACACACGGCCAAGGAGGGGCGTAGCTGGGACCTAGACCCGTACCCTCCGACAGAATTCACGCCTCAGTTAATCTCCCACCAAAGTTTCCCATAAACCGTCGTGACTCCCTCCTCCCTCCCGGTGGGCACGTCAAAGAATTGAACCAGGCTTGACACACAGCTGGGCTTTTTGTTTTCCTCCAATAAATACATAAATAAAATAAAACCTGGAGTCTCATCACAAAATGAAAGATGATAAAACACAATTTCTCTTCCACAACATGGATTCAGACAAAGTCACGCCACTAAAAATAAATGGTGTGCGTGGGGGAAACAAAGCCTCGATGAGCGCTCTTCTCCGGGACACTTTCTCTTGGAACCCACAGCCCTGGCACTCACCACCTCGGGCTGTGATGCCAGGAGCAGAGCCCTTGACGTGCTTTCGTGAGCATCGTAAAACTGCCAGGCGTCTCCTCACAGACGGGGGGCTAAGGTGTTTCCCAGGAAACTGAGATCACTCCTGCTTCTACCAGGGCTTCCGGGAAGACACACTTTCACTTTTGTCTTGTTCGGGTTTTTGGCTTGGTTTTTTAAAGTTTATTTATTTATTTTTGGCCACACTGCGTGGCGTATGGGATCTTAGTTCCCCAACCAGGGAGTGAACCTGGGCCCTCAGCAGTGAAAGCGCCGAGCTCTAACCACTGGACCGCCGGGGAGTTCCCGGCTTGGTTTTAAATATCAAAATTTTGTGTTTTAGGGATTAAGTGGTTAAGGGATAATTTAAGAGGTTATATGCTACATGACGATTTTATGTTATATATTATGTGCTACTGTGTATGTTATGCTATGTCAGTTATGTCATTTATATATCATAATGGCAATTGTATGTTATGACGTACATTGAGTGTCGTGTTGTACGTCAATTACAAGGTAAGTATTGCATGTTATATGTCAGCTATAATGTCCTCTTATGTATCAGTCAACTATATGATACGACATATACTTCGTACGTCATGTCATATGTCAATTACGTTATGACATGTTATGTCAGTTATGTCATGTTATATATCATAATGGCAATGATGAGATATGTTGTAGGTCACGTGTAACGTCATGATAACAATGGCATATTATGAGATATGACATAACATTTGTTATAAGTCAATTAAATCTATGTCACATGTCACATTAAAACATGATGTCTGGGACGCAGTGAGAGACTGGCAGGGACATATACACACGACCAGATGTAGAATAGATAGCTAGTGGGAAGCAGCCGCATAGCACAGGGAGATCAGCTCTGTGCTCTGTGACCACCTAGAGGGGTGGGACAGGGAGGGTGGGAGGGAGACACACGAGGGAGGGAATATGGGGACATATGTATACGTTTAGCTGATTCACTTTGTTTTACAGCAGAAACTAACACACCACTGTAAAGCAATTATCCTCCAAGAAAGATGTTTAAAAAAAAATGATCATTTGATACATGCCTATTCTGAAATAATTACTCTGATAATACTTAACATCTCCAACCCTTCCTATAATTACCACTTCGTTTTCGTGGTGAGAACACTTAAAAATTGCTAAAGAAAGCAGATCTTAATTATGTAATACAGCACTGTTAACTAGAGCCCGATTCAAGAGGACGCAGTGCACCACACGCAGCAGCTTTTAATGCAAAGACATGGCAGAAGGGAGGACCACAGCGGCGCTCTCTGGACAGAGCGGTGCCTCTTGTGGGAGTGAACAATTCCGTGCTGCGCTTGGGCGATGCCCATGTGAGGAGGCAAAGCATTTGTGTGGAAGGGGGGGGGTTCACTTGCTAAAATAATTTTACTTTGCATTAATTCAATGCCACTTTCTTGATATGGATAGTTGCCCATAGTTTGAACAAATGTTCCTCGTTATCTGGAAAGAAGGAAGGAAGGGAGGTGGGTGGGAGGGACGGAGGGAGGGAGGAAGAAGTAAAATAACAAAGAAAGAGAACAGATATTCCAAGCATCAGTTGTTCACGGAGGGGTACCCGGTAAGGTGGAGCGTTAAAATATTTTAGCCAAAGAAGACGCCTTAAAATGTTCCCATCTTGCAAACATTTGACAAGTTGTTATAACTGAAGAAATACGGACGGAAATGACAAAATACCACGTTTCGTTTATCCGATCGCCAGAGGTCTAACCATTTGGTGATGCGTGGGTCTGGGGGAGATGTGGGAAAAGGGGCCACTTCAGTAGCTCTTTACGACAGTGGTCACTGGTGCCACGGACACCGCAAAGGCTAGTCGGCAGCCCCCCAGCAAAACGAGTCATGCGTATCTGCAAAGATGCCACAGAGACGCTCATCTTAAAGCCGAGGTGAAATGCCCACGCGTATTGGTATAAGAGGAGGAAAGATGATACCAATTAACAATAAGATTGGCACCAAATGAGATCAGCAAAAAGCCGTGACACCATCTACTGGCCAGAACGTGGATGAATTCGAGCTTCATAGACCCCGGGCGGGGGTGTAAACTTGGACCAAATCCTGAGAGTCACACGTGCAAAACTTACATTCACGCAGCCTGGAAACGAGGTGAGTTTCAGGTCTGCACCGCAGAAACAGGCTCGCACACACATTCCAAGACACTACTATCCACACCCACATGACCTGGGCCGGAAAAACCCAGAACCAAGCCAAAACTCTGGCATGCGCTGCCCATATCATGTCCAAGGATAACTTCGGTATATGTAACATGAAACACATACACCCGGACAATTTCTGCAGAAAACCCAAAACCTGTGAACACATGTCTTTCACGGGTGGGGTAGTGGGCTCACAGGTGTGTCCTGGGACCAACTTTTAATTTTCATATTAGTAGTCTTGGGCTCTGAGTTGTTTTTTTTTTTTTTACTCCAATGTATTAATGATTTATAAATAGTTTTAAAAGAGTAAACAGCAATTTCATTTAGAAGCCTCTTAATTATCACTGACAAAGATGTTCTGTAAATATTAACACACCAAACAAGGAAGCCAAAGAGATGCAGTGAAGTTCATTTTTTAAGCGAATCCACTGACCTTTTTTTTTTGTTTTTTTTGTTTGTTTGGGGGTTTTTTTTTGGTGGTACAGGGCCTCTCACTGCTGTGGCCTCTCCCTTTGCGGACCACAGGCTCCGGACGCGCAGGCTCAGCGGCCACGGCTCACGGGCCCAGCCGCTCCGCGGCACGTGGGATCCTCCCGGACCGGGGCACGAACCCGTGTCCCCTGCATCGGAAGGCGGATTCTCAACCGCTGCGCCACCAGGGAAGCCCTCCACTGACCTTTTAAATCAGTTGAAAGAAGTATCACATAGATTTAAATTTGCTCGCACACATTTAAACCTACACGCACGCACACACACACTTTTCCTGAATGCAAATAATCTCAATAGCCTATCCCCAAACGTGGACTAATGTCTGAGGAATAGACAGTTGCAGGAACACACGTGCAACCTGCAGTTCCCGGTTGCTGATATGTCGCCTGTCCTAATGCAGCCCATTGATCCCGTCTTCAGCTGCCCCACTTTCTCCGAGGAGGGGACCCCGCCAACACACTTGTCACAGATTCTTCAGGAAGAACAGACACGATAGAAAATGTGTCTCGTGTCCTGCGCTGTCAGCTTTTGGCCAAACGCACAGGCAGGAGGACTGCTTGCTGCATCTCTGCTACAGGTGAGGACGGCGCCGCCTTTGGCCACAGAGACCGCGGCAGATGCGGTTTCCCGACGGTCCCGTGGACCTGCCGCTTCTCCCGCACCCCACGGCGCCGGGAGCCTCACTGGGGCTGCTTCGGGTCTCAGTGCCCCCCGTGGGTCAAGGGCGCTGCTCCTCACACTTTCTGCGTCCTGCTCTCCCTTTTTGCTTTCGGCGCGTTTCCTTCTCCTCTTCGATGTTCTTACCTCACCAGCAGCTCTCAGCTGGGCAGCTCTAGAGCAGAACAGCAAAGGGACGGCTCACGCGTGACCCAAGGCGATTCCCTCGTCGTCCTGGGCTCACGTGCAGGAAGGGGGGGCCCCCGTTGCCGCCAATGGCACGTACAGGAACATGATGGGGGCCCTTGGAGACCCTGGAAGTGTCCACACGTGCCCCTTCCTACGCTTTTCCCATTTAGCCTGCCTTTCCCCACCCCCTGGTAGCTCTGCCGTCATGGCACTGGAATCTATTTGTCGCAGCTTTTCGACTCGGGTTGACACACACTCCTACCCCTTACAGAAGGCACATTTTTTCAATGAAAAGCTAAGACAGTCCTAAAGGGATTCCGGGCTTCAGGAAGACAACGCCACACACCTCCAGGTCGTCCATCCGGGGTGGAACTAGGAACAGGACACGAAGGCTCATTAAGGCCCTGACACAGGCTCGAAGCCGGCCTGCCCTCCGGCTCCCGAAGGCCCGTCTCTTTCCCCGATGCGGAGGCCACCTCCCGGGGTGCAGACGCCAGCCCGCCAGCTCACGGGGTGCGTTCCTCTGCGGTCCTCAGCTGATCACGGGGCTGTGCCCCAGGGGGGCTGCATTTATCTTTCTCCCCCGCATTTGCCATCTGGCCTCTGGAGAGGAAATCATACTGTCTGAACAAGAACGGTGGGTCACCCAAGATGCTACTGCCACGTGAGCTCTCAAAGACTTCCGTGACAAATACGGCCAGCGGACAAGCTGCTGTCTATATAAAATAAACAAGGTCCTACTGTGTAGCACAGGGAACTACATGCAATATCCTGTGATAAACCATCATGGAAAAAAAATATGAAAAAGATGAGATAAACACATTTATAACTCAATCCCTTTGCTGTACACCTGAAACGCATTTGTGGGTCAACTACACTTTAAAAAAAAAAAAAAAAAAGTACAGCCGTCGGAACAACGTGTTCTTTCTCCGTCTCCAAATATTTACTTTAATTCGGTGCTTTTTCTTCTGTTCGCTAGCTTTCTCAAGGAGAACCAAATGTTGAAAACGAATGGGCCGAGAGACACAGACCAGAAGGTCTTCAATGCCATGTTAATTTTTCCCAGGGCTGTTTCCATCACCGAGCAAAACGCACTTGGACACGATGCATTCGGAGTTTAGTCGTATCCCATTATTTTGTCTGGAAATGCATCGGTGCCCATGTGGGAAGTAAATAGAGCTGCCTTTCCCTAGTTTGTCTCTGTTTAAAATAATTTTGGATAATCTGAATGACTTTATTTCAGCAACATCCACAGCCCCAGCACCAGCTGCAGTGTTGAAAAAAATCAAACAAATGGAATAGAAATGTCACTTCTATTATTTTATGCCCACATATCGAAAGACGATTAGTCTCTAGTCTCTACCTGCCTCAGAAACTGATCCTTCATCAGTAACATGACAGGTTTGGAAGAAACTCACTAGATGCCCAATGTTTGTGGTAAAAACCACATAATACGTATACACTGTTGGTGGGAATGTAAACTGGTGCAGCCACTGTGGAGAACAGGATGGAGGTGCCTCAGAAAATTAACAAACTACATAACAGAGTTGCCATATGGTCCAGAAATCCCACTCCTGGGCATATATGTGGGAGAAAATGCTAATTAGAAGAGAGACACATACCCAAATGTTCACAGCAGCACTATTTACAATAGCCAGGACATGGAAGCAACCTAAATGTCCATCAACAGATGAAGGGATAAAGAAGATATGGTGCATATATACAATGGGATACTACTCGGCCATAAAAAAAAGAAAAGAATGAAATCATGCCATTTGCAGCACCATGGATGGACCTAGAGATGATCATACTAAGTGAAGTAAGTCAGACAGAAAGACAAATACCCTATGATGTCACTTATATGTAGAATCTTAAAAAACCCAACAAATTAGGGAATACAAGAAAGCAGAAGCAGACTCACAGACACAGAGAACTAGCGGTCCCCAGTGGGGAGAGGGAAGGGGAGGGGTAAGATGGGGGGGTAAGAGATACAAACTATTACGTATAAAATAAGCTACTAGGATATACTGCACAGCACAGGGAGTACAGCTAATATTTTGTAATAACTATAAATGGACCATAACATTTAACAATTGTGAATCACTATATTGTATAACGATACTGTATGCCAACTATACTTCAATAAAAAAAATTTTTTTAAGATGAAAAATGACAATATGAAATCTACCTCTTACCACACATATGTATATTACGTGATGTACACAAATATATATAAAACACAACTGGTATATATAGTTTATAAATAATTATATGCACATATATTTTGTACACACATTACATGTGCACAGTTTTCAAAATAGCATTTCCCACTAGATCAAGAAGCTGGATGGGGGCTTCCCCGGTGGCGCAGTGGTTAAGAATCCGCCTGCCAGTGCAGGGCACATGGGTTCGAGCTCTGGTCCGAAAAGATCCCACATGCTGCGGGGAGTAACTAAGCCTGTGAGCCACAACTACCGAGCCTGCGCTCAAGAGCCCATGAGCCACAACTACTGAGCCTGAATGCCAAAACTACTGAAACCCGCGCACCTAGAACCCACGCTCTGCAACAAGAGAAGCCACCACAATGAGAAGCACGTGCACCGCAACGAATAGTAGCCCTCGCTCGCTGCAACTAGGGAAAGCCCGCGCTCAGCATCGAAGACCCAATGCAGCCAAACATAAATAAATAAATTTATTTTTTTAAAAAAGCTGGATGGAAACAGGGAAATGGAGCTTTATGACATATATTACCTTTTTCCAAGGAGAATATATTCAGAAATGACTACCATACATAAAATACCAAGGAGGATAAAAAGCATAAACAATCCACCGACGATTAGTTTTGAACCATGAGATGTAGGGATTTCACAAAAAAGGATGACCCTAATAAAGGATGTAACGAGGTGAGTTTGGCTTTGCCTGTCCAGGAGCATGGACTAATCTGATTTTCCTCTGAGATGTTCCTCTGTCCCCATAATCTATGCATAACCCATGAATGACCAAATCAGGGGAAGATAGAAAGAAGCACAGACCCATGAAAAGCAAATCAAGTCAGATGAACAGAATGGCCTGTAACAGAAACGCCCAATTAGTAGGAAAAACTAAGGTATCAGGAGTCATTTCATTGGGATTTTGGTAATGCGTTTGATGCCGGCTATAAAATTGAGGTGCATAATAAATTCAGGTTCACTGGTGAAAGCACATGAGGACCAGTGCACCCCCAGTGGAAAAGTGGACACCGTAACAGTGAGAAGAGGGGTCTACATACATACGCAGGGGTATGGTTGTATCTGGTTGTGTTAAATTGTCCCTTTATGTGCTATAGGCAGAATTCTGTCCCCTCCAAATTCACGTGTTGAAGTGCTAGCCCCCAGGACCTCAGAATGTGACAGTATTTGGAGATGAGGTCTTCAAAGAGGGGGATGAAGGTAAAATGAGGTCATTCGGGTGCATCCTGATGCCAAAGGACAGGTTTCCTTATCAGAAGAGGAGATCGGGACACAGACACACACAGAGAGAAGACCACATGAGGACATAGGGAGGAGAGGCCATCTACAAGCCCAGGAGAGAGGCCTCAGGAGGAACCAGCCCTGCTGACCCTTGGATCTCAGATTCCAGCCTCCAGGACTGGGAGAGATACATGCCTGATGTTTATACGCGCCCCCAGTCTGGGATATTTTATGGCAGCCCGAGCAAACAGATACATCACGATTTTACAAACGCTTTTAAAAATTACAGCAATCAGCCCACCTGCAGGTCCCATATAGCAGTTTGTGGAATACACCAGCAAACTTCATTTTAGGGTCAATAAAAAACAAAGTGCGGGGGAGATGCGGAAGATGGCGGAAGAGTAAGACGCGGGGATCTCCTTCCTCCTCAGAGACATCAGAAATACATCTACACGTGGAACTTCTCCTACAGAACACCCACCGAACGCTGGCAGAAGACCTCAGACCTCCCAAAAGGCAAGAAACTCCCCACGCACCTGGGGAGGGCAAAAGAAAAAAGAATAAACAGAGACAAAGAATAGGGACGGGACCTGCACCAGTGGGAGGGAGCCGTGAAGGAGGAAAGGTTCCCACACACTAGAAGCCCCTTCGCGGGCGGAGACGGCGGGTGGCAGAGGGGGAAGCTCCGGAGCCGCGGAGGAGAGCGCAGCCACAGGGGCGGAGAGATTCCCGCAGAGGATCGGCGCCGACAGGCACTCACCAGCCCGAGAGGCTCGTCTGCTCACCCGCCGGGGCGGGCGGGGCTGGGAACTGAGCCTCAGGGGATCCCAGGGAAAGGTCTGGGGTTGACGGCGGGAAAACAGCCTGAAGGGGTGAGTGCGCCACGGCTGGCCGGGAGGGAGTCCGGGAAAAGGTCTGGAGCTGCCGAAGAGGCAAGAGACCTTTTCTTCGCTCTTTGCCTCCTGCTGCGCGAGGAGAGGGGTTAAAGCGCGCCGCTTAAAGGAGCCCCGGAAACGGGCGCGGAGCTGCCGAAGAGACAAGAGACTTTTTCTTGCCTCTTCGCTTCCTGGGGCGCGAGGAGAGGGGATTAAGGGCACCGCGTAAAGGAGCTCCAGAAACGGGCGCGAGCCGCGGCTTTCGGCTCCGACAGCAGAGACGGGTGTGGGAGGCTACGGTTGCTGCTGCCGCCACCAAGAGGCCTGTGTGCGAGCGCAGGTCACTCTCCACACCGGCCCTCCCGGGAGCCCGTGCAGCCCACCACCGCCGGGGTCCCAGGATCCAGGGATCCAGGGACAGCTTCCCCGGGAGAACGCGGCGCGCCTCGGACCAGTGCAGCGTCACGCCGGCCTCTGACGTTGCGGACTCGCCCCGCCTCCCTGCCCCTCCCCGCCTGAGTGAGCCAGAGACCACGAATCAGCTGCTCCTTTAACCCCGTCCTGTCTGAGCGACGGGCAGACGCCCTCGGACGACCTATGCGCAGAGGCGGGGCCAAGGCCAAAGCTGAACCCCAGGAGCTGTGCGAACAAACAGGAGAGGGGGAGGTCCCTCCCAGCAGCCTCAGAAGCGGCGGATTAAAGCTCCACAGTCAGCTTGAAGTGCCCTGCATCTGTGGAAAACCTGAATAGACAGCGAATCATTCCAAGTTGAGGAGGTGGACTTTGGGAGCAAGATATATTATTTTCCCCTTTTTTCTTTTTGTGAGTGTGTAGATGTGTGCTGCTGTGTGAGATTTTGTCTGTATAGCATTGTTTTCACCATTTGTCCTAGGGTTAGACCGACCCGGGTTTTTTTTTTTTTTTTCTTTTTTCTTTAATAGAAAGTTTTCTTCTTAATAATTATTTTTTATTTTAATAACTGTATTTTACCCTACTTTATTTGTCTTCTCCCTTTCTTTCTTCCTTTCTTCCCTCCTTTCTTTCCTACTTCCCTCCTTCCTTCCTCCCTTCCTTCCCTTATTCCCTCCTTCCTCCCTCCCTTCCTTTCTTCCTCCCTCCCTTCCTTTCTTCCCTCCCTTCCTCCTTCCTTCCTTCCTTTTCTATTTTTTTCTCCCTTTTATTTTGAGCCGTGTGGATTAAAGGCTCTTGGCACTCCAGCCAGGCGTCAAGGCTGTATCTCTGAGGTGGGAGAACCAACCTCAGGACACTGGTCCACAAGAGACTTCTCAGCTCCACGTAATATCAAACGGCGAAAATCTCCCAGAGATCTCCATCTCAACACCAAGACCCAGCTTCACTCAAGGACCAGCAACGAACAGTGCTGGACACCCTATACCCAACAAAGACCAAGACAGGTCTACAGCCCCATCCATTAGCAGAGAGGCTGCCTAAAATCATAATAAGGCTACCAACATCCCCAAACACACCATCAGACGGGGACCTGCCCACCAGAAAGACAAGATCCAGCCTCATGCACCAGAACAGGGGCACTGGTCCCCCCAACCAGGAAACCTGCTCAACCCACTGAACTGACCTCAGCCACTGGGGACAGCCACCAAAAACAGAGAGAACTACGAACCTGCAGGCTGCAAAAAGGAGACCCCAAACACAGTAAGATAAGCAAAATGAGAAGACAGAAACACACAGCAGATGAAGGAGCAAGATAAAAACACACCAGACCTAACAAATGAAGAGGTAATAGCCAGTCTACCTCAAAGAGAATTCAGAATAATGATAGTAAAGATGATTCAAAATCTTGGAAATAGAATAGACAAATTGCGAGAAACAGTTAACAAGGACCTAGAAGAAATAAAGAGGAAGCAAGTAACAATAAGCAACAAAATAAATGAAATGAAAAACACTCTAGATGGGATCAATAGCAGAATAACTGAGGCAGAAGGACGGATAAGTGACCTGGAAGATAAAAGAGCGGAAATAACTACTGCAGAGCAGAAGAAAGAAAAAAGAATGAAAAGAACTGAGGACAGTCTCAGAGATCTCTGGGACAACATTAAACGCACCAACATTCGAACCATAGGGGTCCCAGAAGAAGAAGAGAAAAAGAAAGGGACTGAGAAAATATTTGAAGAGATTATAGTTGAAAACTTCCCTAATATAGGAAAGGAAATAGTCAATCAAGTCCAGGAAGCAGAGAGTCCCATACAGGATAAACCCAAGGAGAAACACACCAAGACACATAATAATCAAGCTGTCAAAAATTAAATACAAAGAAAACATATTAAAAGCAGCAAGGAAAAACAAATAACACACAAGGGAATCCCCATAGGGTTAACATCTGATCTTTCAGCAGAAACTCTACAAGCCAGAAGGGAGAGGCAGGACATATTTAAACGGATTAAGGAAAAAAACCTACAACCAACATGACTCTACCCAGCAAGGATCTCATTCAGATTTGATGGAGAAATTAAAACCTTTACAGACAAGCAAAAGCTGAGAGAGTTCAGCACCACCAAACCAGCTTTACAACAAATGCTAAAGGAACTTCTCTAAGCAAGAAACACAAGAGAAGGAAAAGACCTACAAGAACAACCTGAAACAATAAAGTAAATGGTAATAGGAACATACATATCAATAATTACCTTAAATATAAATGGATTAAATGCTCCCACCAAAAGACACAGACTGGCCGAATGGATACAAAAACAGGACCCATATATATGCTGTCTACAAAGAGACCCACTTCAGACCTAGGGACACTTACAGACTGAAAGTGAGGGGATGGAAAAAGATATTCCATGCAAATGGAAATCAGAAGAAAGCTGGAGTAGCAAGTCTCATATCAGACAAAAGAGACTTTAAAATAAAACCTATTACAAGAGACAAAGAAGGACACTACATAATGATCAAGGGATCGATCCATGAAGAAGATATAACAATTGTAAATATTTATGCACCCAACATAGGAGCACCTCAATACATAAGGCAAATACTAACAGCCATAAAAGGGGAAATCAACAGTAACACAATCATAGTAGGGGACTTTAACACCCCACTGTCACCAATGGACAGATCATCCAAAATGAAAATACATAAGGAAACACAAGCTTTAAATGATACATAATACAAGATGGATTTACTTGATATTTATAGGACATTCCACCCCAAAACAACAGAATACACATTTTTCTCAAGTGCTCATGGAACATTCTCCAGGATAGATCATATCTTGGGTCACAAATCTAGCCTTGGCAAATTTAAGAAAATTGAAATCGTATCAAGTATCTTTTCTGACCACAACGCTATGAGACTAGATATCAATTACAGGAAGAGATCTGTAAAAAATACAAACACATGGAGGCTAAACAATACACTACTTAATAACGAAGTGATCACTAAAGAAATCAAAGAGGAAATCAAAAAGTACTTAGAAACAAATGACAATGGAGACACGACGACCCCAAACCTATGGGATACAGCAAAAGCAGTTCTAAGAGGGAAGTTTATAGCAATACAATCCTACCTTAAGAAACAGGAAGCATCTCGAATAAACAACCTAACTTTGCACCTAAAGCAATTAGAGAAGGAAGAAAAAAAAAAAAATCCCAAATTGAGCAGAAGGAAAGAAATCATAAAGATCAGATCAGAAATAAATGAAAGAAATGAAGGAAACGATAGCAAAGATCAACAAAAGTAAAAGCTGGTTCTTTGAGAAGATAAATAAAACTGATAAACCATTAGCCAGACTCATCAAGAATAAAAGGGAGAAGACTCAAATCAATAGAATTAGAAAGGAAAAAGGAGATGTAACAACTGACACTGCAGAAATACAAAAGATAATTAGAGATTACTACAAGCAACTGTATGCCAATAAAATGGACAACCTGGAAGAAATGGACAAATTCTTAGAAATGCACAAGCTGCCGAGACTGAACCAGGAAGAAATAGAAAATATGAACAGACCAATCACAAGCACTGAAATTGAAACTGTGATTAAAAACCTTCCAACAAACAAAAGCCCAGGACCAGATGGCTTCACAGGCGAATTCTATCAAACATTTAGAGAAGAGCAAACACCTATCCTTCTCAAACTCTTCCAAAAGATAGCAGAGGGAGGAACACTCCCAAACTCATTTCATGAGGCCACCATCACCCTGATGCCAAAACCAGACAAAGACGTCACAAAGAAAGAAAACTACAGGCCAATATCACTGATGAACATAGATGCAAAAATCCTCAACAAAATACTAGCAAACAGAATCCAACAGCACATTAAAAGGATCATACACCATGATCAAGTGGGGTTTATCCCAGGAACGCAAGGATTCTTCAATATACGCAAATCAATCAACGTGATACACCATATCAACAAACTGAAGGAGAACAACCATATGATCATCTCAATAGATGCAGAGAAAGCTTTTGACAAAATTCAACACCCATTTATGATAAAAACCCTGCAGAAAGTAGGCATAGAGGGAACTTTCCTCAACATAATAAAGGCCATATAGGACAAACCCACAGCCAGCATTGTTCTCAATGGTGAAAAACTGAAACCATTTCCACTAAGATCAGGAACAAGACAAGGTTGCCCACTCTCACCACTCTTATTCAACATAGTTTTGGAAGTTCTAGCCACAGCAATTAGAGAAAATAAAGAAATAAAAGGAATCCAAATAGGAAAAGAAGTAAAGCTGTCACTGTTTGCAGATGACATGATACTATACATAGAGAATACTAAGGATACTACCAGAAAACTACTAGAACTAATCAATGAATTTGGTAAAGTAGCAGGATACAGAATTAATGCACAGAAATCTCTGGCATTCTTATACACTAATGATGAAAAATCTGAGAATGAAATTAAGAAAACACTCCCATTTACCACTGCAACAAAAAGAATAAAATATCTAGGAATAAACCTACCTAAGGAGACAAAAGACTTGTATGCAGAAAACTATAAGACACTGATGAAAGAAACTAAAGATGATACAAATAGGTGGAGAAATATACCATGTGCTTGGATTGGAAGAATCAACATTGTGAAAATGACTCTAATACCCAAAGCAATCTACAGATTCAATGCAATCCCTATCAAATTACCCCTGGCATTTTTTACAGAACTAGAACAAAAAATTTCACAATTTGTATGGAAACACAAAAGACCCTGAATAGCCAAAGCAATCTTGAGAACGAAAAATGGAGCTGGAGGAATCAGGCTCCCTGACTTCAGACTATACTACAAGGCTACAGTAATCAAGACAGTATGGTACTGGCACAAAAACAGAAAGAGAGATCAATGGCACAGGATAGAAAGCCCAGAGATAAACCCACACACATATGGTCACCTTATCTTTGATAAAGGAGGGAAGGATATACAGTGGAGAAAAGACAGCCTCTTCAATAAGTGGTGCTGGGAAAACTGGACAGCTACCTGTAGAAGTATGAAATTAGAACACTCCCTAACACCATACACAAAAATAAACTCAAAATGGGTTAAAGACCTAAATGTAAGGCCAGACAGTATCAAACTCTTAGAGGAAAACATAGGCAGAACACTCTATGACATCAATCACAGCAAGATCCTTTTTGACCCACCTCCTAGAGAAATGGAAATAAAAACAAATATAAACAAATGGGATCTAATGAAACTTAAAAGCTTTCGCACAGCAAAGGATACCATAAACAAGACCAAAAGACAACCCTCAGAATGGGAGAAAATATTTGCAAATGAAGCAAATGACAAAGGATTAATATCCAAAATTTATAAGCAACTCATGCAGCTCAATAACAAAAAAACAAACAACCCAATCCCAAAATGGGCAGAACTACATAGACATTTCTCCAAAGAAGACATACAGATTGCCAACAAACATATGAAAGAATGCTCAACATCATTAATCATTAGAGAAATGCAAATCAAAACTACAATGAGATATCATCTCACACCGGTCAGATTGGCCATCATCAAAAACTCTAGAAACAATAAATGCTGGAGGGGGTGTGGAGAAAAGGGAACTCTCTTGCACTGCTGGTGGGAATGTAAATTGATACAGCCACTATGGAGAACAGTATGGAGGTTCCTTAAAAAACTACAAATAGAACTACCATATGACCCCACAATCCCACTACTCGGCATATACCCTGAGAAAACCATAATTCCAAAAGAGTCATGTACCAAAATGTTTATTGCAACTCTATTTACGATAGCCAGGACATGGAAGCAACCTAAGTGTCCATCAACAGATGAATGGATAAGGAAGATGTGGCACATATATACAACGGAATATTACTCAGCCATAAAAAGAAACGAAACTGAGTTATTTGTAGGGAGGTGGATGGAACTAGAGTCTGTCATACAGAGTGAAGTAAGTCAGAAAGGGAAAAAGAAATACCCTATGCTAACACATATATATGGAATCTAAACCCCAAAAAAGGTCATGAAGAACCTCGGGGCAGGTCAGGAATAAAGATGCAGACCTACTAGAGAATGGACTTGAGGATATGGGGAGGGGGAAGGGTAAGCGGTGACAATGTGAGAGAGTGGCAGGGACATATACACACTACCAAATGTAAATTAGATAGCTAGTGGGAAGCAGCCGCATGGCACAGGGAGTTCACCTCTGTGCTTTGTGACCACCTAGAGGGGTGGGATAGGGAGGGTGGGAGGGAGGGTGACGCAAGAGGGAAGAGATATGGGAACATATGTATATGTATAGCTGATTCACTTTGTTGTAAAGCGGAAACTAACACACCATTGTAAAACAGTTATACTCAAATAAAGATGTTTAAAAGGCAAAAACAACAACAACAACAACAAAAGTGCGATTTAAATGTGAAAAACTGAGTTATGGGATAAAGTTTTAAAGCACTGTTAAGACATGATAGAATACATTTGGACAAGTACATGCCCTGCCAGCAGTCCCACGCTAAGGTCACATTTTTGTGATTTGTATTTGAATCAAAAAGCATTCCTGTCTTTCGGCCCCAAAATGTCAATAGGAATACTCACAGCTTGCAATATCACTACCCGAACGCCACACGGCAGACTCAGTGGGAAAGGACGACGCAAAACCCGCTGTGACCTAGAACCAGGAGGTGAGAATGAGCACAGCGGCATCCAGAGCCGGCTGTATACAATCACCACACTGACATCCAGAGCCGGCTGTAAACAATACCCATGATGCCCCTTCGTGAAATTGTGGGAATTGCAGCTGAGATGGGCTGGGACCCGGGACCCTTTGCTGCAGGGCTTGCACCTGGACACACCTGTCCCCCAGCAGCAAAATACAAAGGAACTAACTGTACGGGACTAAAAATAACTGCACACAGTTGTGGGAAATGACAAACAATACGATACAAAAAGACCAAAACGCACCTGCCATTTCTGAGGTGTGGTGAGCCAAAGCAGGGTGCCTGACTGGAGCAGGCACCACCCCACCCCCAGCCCATTAAGGAAGCAGCTCAGGCAATGAGCAAGGCGTGTGCTACTTGTTTCCACTCCCGCCCTCTGCAGGACAAGTCCCAGTACAGCCTCGCCTGAACTCCTCATCTGGCTTCTCATCAGTTTCTATTGAGTAGAGAGACCAAGGACCCAGGCAGGCAACACAGGGACCTGCTTGCGTGAGGGCACAGCTGAAGGTCAGGACCGTTGCCAGCTACCTCTGCAGCCGAGCTCTCAGAAAATAAAGAATCACCAACTTCCGTGAAAACTCTCTGAAGCTGCTCATTTGGTTTGTGTACTGTATGCTAATAACAGATGATGCGTAAACAACCGTTTACTCCTAGGAGGAAACCACCAATGCCTGCAGAGTTGGCATTATATCTACTGGCAAGAAACAAACTTTCGCACACAATTTCGGATGATTCATGAGACTTGGGAGTCCCTGTCATGAGTGCATGATGGCAGAGTGAAATCATCTTGTATTTTTTAAACCCTTTTCTCTCCTTTTTTTTTTTTTTTTGGCCGTGGCTTGCAGGATCTTAGTTCCCCGACCAGGGATCGAACCCGTGCCCCCTGCAGTGGAAGCGCGGAGTCCTAACCACTGGACCGCCGGCGAAGTCCCCCCCTTAAACCTATTTCTTGAACTAGGAGCTCTCCAGGTGGAGAGCGGAGAACTGACCTTTGGCCAAGAGAAACCCACAACCCTTTGGGGACATTTTATACCCAGGGAAGAATAAACAGTATCCTGATCGTGGACATGACGCATTCGGAGGAATGTCTCCTATCGACCTCGGTCAGCGTCCTTGCTAACTCTGAGGGATGCTCCAGGCCCAGAAACGAAGTGGCCTTGTGTCCGCACAGGGAGCCCAACCCTGAAGAACGGTGTGGTACGTGGGGTCTACAAGCCCTGTCTGGTGGTTTTCGATGGTTTTTTCCCTTCCTAGTTCCTTCTGGTCAGTTATATTTCTTATCAAACAAAACAGCAGTGTGTTCCACTGCAACAAACCCTTTCGTGTCATATTTTAGCTCACTGAGCCTATATCACATTAACCGTGTAACGTATTCCCGTATCTCGCTAAATGAAACGATCGCTTTTGTTCTCATGCCAGGCAAAAAAGGAGTGCTGTTTCGGTTAATAACTGGGCAAACGGGGGGAGGATTCGGCTGACCACTCCGGGGAACGTTCTATAACGGTGATGGACAGTTTTTCTGTAGCAGGGAAATGCTGAACTCATGAGGCATTCTTAAGCCAAAGTCTCTGCTGACAAAGCGTACTGAACACAGGAGTAGCATTTACCTGAACGGAAATGAGGGGCGGCTAATCCACACCTCGATGTTTCCTCCCGCGTAACACAAAAACAGAGGTCACGGAAATCGAAGACGCAGCCAATGGACGGAGGAAGACCCGATCGGAGGCAGGGGATACAAGGGCAGGAGGAAACAGAGCGAGGAGGCAAGGGGCGGACTCCAGGCTACAGATGAAAAACAACAAAAGACTGGGGGTGTGGTGGGAGATGACGAAAAGGAACAAAGACCAGTCTCTACAAAGAAGAAACGGGAAAAATATTAAACTCTACTGATTAAAAACAAAAAAGAAAGTCCCCTTTTTCTGCACGGGATAAAAGAGACCTTCTCTCCGGGAGCATTGCGTGGGGAAGCAGCTAATGTTTCCTGAGTATAAGGACATGAATATACAACTTATGGATGTTATGACAGACCGGGGGATGGACCCCTCCCGCCATGTCCCCTGCCTCTTGTTTCTAAGAGAAGCTTTAGCCTCCTAGGCCTTCCCCGATCTCCAGAGAGCAAATTTAATCAGAGAAGTGAGAAAATGCAGAGACAAGAGAAAACAGTCATGCAAGACAACATAAGAATAGTTTAGCCATTAAACAGAGTCAAGGACTTCCAGTTCCTCCCTGGGGGCTACGGATCATATTCTGAGCCGCGTACCTGGCGTTGCTTTGCAGAGACTGAAAAGCCCCACCAGGTGGCAGAAGTTACCTGCAAGCCGCCCACCAGCACGGAGACCCCAGGTGGCTGCAATCAGAAGGCTGACGATGTGGGCTCCTGCTCCCACCAACCGAGCCCAAGAACGCCCACGAGCTGACCTCGCACCCGAAACCCTCTCCCCGAGCCTGGTTTGAACACCTTCCCCTGAGGGCCTTCGGGGAGGTCGGGCCTCTTGCGCACGACCCGCCCTTCTCT
The DNA here is from genome assembly GCF_026419965.1 of Kogia breviceps. NCBI lineage: Eukaryota > Metazoa > Chordata > Mammalia > Artiodactyla > Physeteridae > Kogia > Kogia breviceps. The sequence goes on from NC_081330.1 coordinate 133,686,162, forward strand.
ATACTTGGCCGCGCGAGGGGCGTCTTGCGGGCAGACGCGGCTCTTTCCTTCACCACAACCCGGGCTCGGGAGTCGGGCTTTGCCGAGCACAGGACTCGAGCTCGGTTTGGGAACGATTACCTGCAAGCGCCGCCCTCGACGCGGCCAGCGAACAGGCTTGGGTAGACGCGCACCCTCTGAATCTCCCCGTGTGCCCCAGTGCGGCACAGACCCTGCCCTCGGGGGACTTACGCAGGAGCCGTCACGCGGACGTAAAACACGCAACGCGGTACAGTCTTCTCCGTGTTAAGTGCATCTGCAGAGAAGGCCTGGGGTGACCGCATACGGTCTCGGAGAAACTGAGTAATGGAGAATCGCCTATTAGGCATTTGCCGGGTAACCCAGCCGGTGGGCCGAGGGGCTGATGGGAAATTTGAGGCGTGGACGAGAGGGGCGGTGCCTCGCTTCGGAGCCAGATTTTCACCAGATAATCAACCAGAACGGTGTTTCGGCGGGGGGAGGGTCAGGAAGGGCAGGTGGGACCAATCTCTGGGAGAGTTTCACGCACGCGGCCAAAGGCCCCATCTAAGATTATGAAACAGGCACCAGGAGAGTGTTCGTTCTAGCTGCTCTGCTGGGAACATACACTCTCTGTCTTGGGAAGGTTTCAGGTTTCACACAGGTACCTCTTGATTCGGCCTTGAAGTCGCTTTTTTACAACCTACAGGGTTTTCCAATTGAACTGTAGTTGCCGTACAGCCTATTAGTTTCAGGTGAACTTGATTCAGTATTTTTCTAGATCATTTCCAAAAACAGCACGAAGTGCAAAGTGAGCTAAAAACATCACAATTCCCCCTCAAACGGATACATCGACAGATATACGGTGCCAGTACTTAGAAAAATGCACCTTCCTTTCCAGATAGGATTCAGCCTGGACTCCCCACCTTGCTTTGACGCTGGTCCAACTCGTTAAGAATTCAGCCCATTTCTCTCTCACGGCTGTCCGACCAAGGCCATGGGTGGCCACAGCCTGGGCTGGATGAAAAAGACGGGGCACGAAACACAGATGGGCGGGTGCGTGCAGGAGTCCCTGGGGCCGTCACATCCCACCCAACTCCACCACATGCACATTTGGAAACAATTCGTGCAGACTGCTCTTGGCGTCTTAATGGTTTTCTTTTCCCCCGGCTGACCCTGTTTGAACTAGGGCGAGTGTAAGCCTCCCTTCCCTCCGTGAGGCTGAACGGGGTTGAACGTGCCTCTGTAGAAAGCACGTGGAAACCCAGCCCAGGCTGCACCCCTAAAGGCACCCGCATTCTTACCTTCGCATCCCACTGATGGAACAGGATCCCGGTCAACGGCGTCACGAGAAACGGCACCAGCGTCCTGTCACCCCTCTTGGACACACGTCTCAGACCTCTCACCCGGCCGGTGGGGCTTGTGCTGGGCACTGACCGAGACGCAGTATCTTTAGGTGACTCAGCATGTGATAAGCGCCCCCAAGTCTTGTCACCGAGCAAAGGCTCACCGCCCGGCGTGCACAGAAGCCAACGCTATGGCACCAGCTTTCCCAGAAGACGAAGAGCTTTACCGTCAGGCCAAACCGCAGGACGCCGGGCTCTCAAACCTGCCTCCACGAGTCAGAGTCTGGAGTGAACTTTCAAGGGGTTAAGGAGTTTCAAGCTTGGAAGCTGATTGGCTAGGCTCCAATCAGGCCATATAAGCTACTCCTGCAGCTGGAAGCCAGATTTTCCTTATTGAAGGAGTTCTCGCTTCGTAAAGGGCTCCAGTGGTAGCATTTCTAGTCCTTAAGTTCTGTAGACTGAATATTCTTGGTTCCGAGGTCACCCTAGAAACACGGGTTCCCGTCTTGAGCGTGTGCAGTGCTGTCTCTGTAAAATAACTCGAGCATTGATGAGTCAGCGACCTATTAAATGAGGGGAAACCAGGTTAAGCTGGTGCTGTTTCAGTTTGATTAATCAACAGCCTATTTAAGGAGGCAAAGCCAGTTTAAGCTGGTCCAGGATTTCCGTGCTGCTGCAAACTGATTCCTGAAACCATGTCTGATGTGTCACGGGACATGCAAATAAACAGTCATCTTACTTTCTGCAACATGGTGCTTGAATATCAGCCATAGTGCACGTGCAAAGAAAACGGTTCTTTTTTTTTTTTTTTTTTTTGCGCTTACGCGGGCCTCTCACTGTTCTGGCCTCTCCCGTTGCAGAGCACGGGCTGCAGACGCGCAGGCGCAGTAGTTGTGGCTCACGGGCCCAGCCGCTCCGCGGCACGTGGGATCCTCCCGGACCGGGGCGCGAACCCGAGTCCCCTGCATCGGCAGGCAAACTCTCGACCACTGCGCCACCAGGGAAGCCCAAGAAAATGGTTCTTGAGTTCTTTCCTTCTTCCAGAAATGAGACCAAGGCTCTCGTTAACCCAGAGAGATGATGACGAAATTGCAAACAATCTCAGTGTTCTCCCTGAGCGCCTCTCTGTGGGGCCAGCGATAGAATCATTGGAGGAACTTCTTAAAAACTACTGTTGACCTGATGTCTACCCAGGTCACTCTCAGAGGACGGGGCCCAGGAATGTGTGTTCTTATGGGGTGTCTGGACGGAACTGGACGCACAGCCGGGTTGAGGAAGCACTTGTAGATCAGGGAGGGCAGGAGATCTGGGTATCAAAGCCCACTCCCTTGCTCACCATCTGAGGAGCCCCCGAGTTCCCACGTTTGATAAGGCGGGATGCTAACAGGGCCTTTCTCTCAACGTCTGCAGAGAATTAAGTGAGAAGACAGACCTGAAAGCCCCCGATACACTGCATCCTGCTAACAAACCAGAGCCCGCTCTGGAGATGGAAGGTCATCGGAGGATGATGGAGGGTAAGCATTTCGGAGCAGTGAGTCTAAACAGCCAACATCAAATGTCACGCACGGTGTGTCTGGGAGAGCAGTGCAGTGGACTCCCCCGGAGAACACAGAGAGACGGCAATGCCTCACTGGATGTCGTTCATTTAGTATCACGTTGCCCTGAACGCCTACACGGCCAGGCCACGCAGTCTGGTGAGCCACTGAGCGCATACAGGGCCGCCATCACACAGGAGCGCGCGCCAGGCGGCTGAAACCAACAGGAAAGTGTCTTCTCTCAGTTCTGGAGACCAGACGTCTCCGATCAAGGTGCGGGCGGGGCTGGTTCCTTCCGGAGGCTCCAGGGGAGAATCCGTGGTAGGTTTCTCTCCAGAATCTGGGGGCTGCCGGCCATCCTTGCTGGTCCTTGGCTTGTAGACACATCTCTCCAATCTCTGCTCCATCGTCACATGGCTTCTCCTCTCAGTGTCTCTCTCTGTGTCTTCTCTTCTTACAATGACACCGGTTATACTGGATTAAAGACCCACCCTCAGAACCTAAATGTCCATCCAGAGAGGAAAGGATGAAGAAGATGGGGTACATATTATACAATGGAATACGACTCAGACCTTAAAAAGAATGAAATAATGCCATTTGCAGCCACATGGATGGACCTTGACAGTATTATGCTAACTGAAATAAGTCAGAGAGAGAAAGACAAATGCTGTATGATCTCACTATATGTGGAATCTAAAAACTACAACAAAGTAGTGAATACTGTATAACAAAACAGAAGCAGGCTCACAGACACAGAGAACAAACTAGTGGTTACCAGTGGGGGAGAGGGGCAAGATAGGGGTAGGTGATAAAGAGGTACAGACTACTATGTATAAATAAGCTACAGGAACATATTGCCCCAAATGGCATGATTTCATTCTTTTTTCATGGCTGAGTCATATTCCATTGTATACATGTACCACATCTTGTTTATCCATTCCTCTGTCGATGGGCATTTAGGTGGCTTCCATGTCTTGGCTATTGTGAATAGTGCTGCTGTGAACTTTGGGGTGCATGAATCTTTTCGAATTAGTTTTGTCTGGATATATGCCCAGGAGTGGGATTGCTGGATCATATGGTAACTCTGTTTTTAGTTTTTTAAGGAACCTCCACACTGTTCTCCGTAGCGGCTGCACCAACTTACATTCCCACCAACAGTGCAGGAGGGTTCCCGTTTCTCCATACCCTCTCCAACATTTGTTATCTGTGTTCTTTTTAATGATGGCCTTCTGACCAGTGTCAGGTGATATCTCACTGTGGTTTTGATTTGCATTTCCCTGATGATTAGCAATGTTGAACATGTTTTCGTGTACCTGTTGGCTGGCTTGGAAAACCAATTTTAAAGCTTCTTCCTAGGGCCGGTTTAGCAATAAGCCAGGATACTCTGGCTCCACATGGCATCTTCCAACCAAGAAGCCAAAAATGGTGTTCCACGAAAAGAGCAGCTAGTGCAGCTCACAACTTAGTATCTGCACAAGCACTTTTCTTCACAATAACTATCATGTTTTCTTAATGTAGCAGAAGTGCTTTATTTAAAAAAATTACCGGGGCTTCCCTGGTGGCACAGTGGTTGAGAGTCCACCTGCCAATGCAGGGGACGCAGGTTCGTGCCCCGGTCCGGGAAGATCCCACGTGCCGCGGAGCGGCTGGGCCCGTGAGCCGTGGCCGCTGGGCCTGCGCGTCCAGAGCCTGTGCTCCGCAACGGGAGAGCCCACAACAGTGAGAGGCCCGCGTACCGCAAAAAAAAAAAAAAAAAAAAAAATTAATTCAATAGCTTTTTAAAAATTAATTATTTAATCCATTGGCTTTTAAAAATTGTTTTAATTTTTAAATTTAGTTTATTTTTTGCTATCCTTTCTGGTTTTCTTTATTGAGATATAATTCACATATGGTAAAATTCACCCTTCTAAGCGTACAATTCAGCAGTTTGGAGTGTATTTATGAGGTTGGCTTTAGCGTATTCACAGAGTTGAGCTACCACCACCACAGTAAGTTTTTTTTTTTCGTTTTTCCATTGCCACAAAAAGAAACATCACACCCCTTAGCTGTCACTCTCCAACCCCCTCCCCCAGCCCCTGGCATCCATGAGTCTCCCTTCTGTCTCTGTGGATTTGCCTGTTCTGTATATTTTCTGTAAATGGAATCACACACTGTGTGTCCTTCTGTGTCTGCTTCTGTAACTGAGCTTCATGTGTTCAAGGTCCGTCCACGCGGTCGCCTGCGTCAGGGCTTCACTCCTTTTCATGGCTGAGTCATATTCCAACATGTGCATGGACCCCATGCTGTGAATCCATCCATCCATCCAACCATCCACAGGTACTTGGGTTGTTTCTACTTTTTGGCTGTTGTGATTAGTGCTGCTAAGAACATCCGTGTACAAACTTTTTCATGGAGATATACATTATATATATATGTCTTTGTTTCTCCTGGGTATATTCACCAATATATACACCCAGGAGTGGAGTGGCTAGGTTATACAGAAGTTCTACTTTTAGCATGGTGTGGAGCTGCCAGACTGTTTTCCAAAGTGTCTGTGCCCTTTTCCATCCCCACCAGCCATGTAGGAGACTTCTGATTTCCATCCACATCCTTGTCAACACTTGTTATTACCTGACTTTGATTTTAGCCGTCTGACTGGGTGTGAAGTGATATTTCACTGTCATTTTGGTTTGTATTTCTCTAATGACTAATGTCATGGAGCATTTTTCTTAAGTGCTTATTGGCTTTTGTGTATCTTCTTTGGAGCAATATCTCTTCCGATCTTCTGCCCATTTTTAAATGGGTTGCTTAATTTTGTATTATTGAGTTATAAGAGTCCTTTATATATTCTAGATACATGTCCTTTATCAAATATATGATTTCCAAAATACTATTTTATTTTTAAGCACTTTTACCAAATTGAATGGGGAGCTTTTTAATTTAAAATATAAAAACAAAAAGTTTTTACGTTGTTTTGTTTTACCTTCTAGGAAGGTAAGAAGATAAATAAAACTATTTTGAAGGGACTTGTTCTGAATAGAAAGCAGTGGAAAATTAAGATAATTCATCATAGGATCTTAAAGCTCCTCCGGCTGTTTCTTCCATTCACAAATTTTCATGGGTTTGTATTTTTCTGTGCCTGGCCCCTGTAATCTGATTTTTATTGCAGTAAACAGAAAGTGATGTATATTGCAATGCTGACCATCTTTGGTAAGATATTATGGATAGATATAATAAACCTATTACTCTTCCTTTTAAATGGTTTCTGGAGGCATTAAATCTGCTTTCCAAGCCTTTTAAAAGTCCTAATGAATCTGCCAAACACCGTGATGACTTTATGCCGTATTCATAAAGTTTATTAATTGCATTCCGGGGCAATAAACAAAGTAACGGGAAGACTCCTGCGATGGATCCATATTTTGCAATCATACTATATGAAGGTGCTACGAGGACCACAGTGTTCTGTACTTGGCAGAAAACACTCTGGTCAAACCGAACCCATACCTCACAAGGTCAAGCACCGTCATTTTCAGACGTTTGTATGGGGCTGGGACTGTGCCTGGCACGATAATTCCTCTATGAAAAATTGAGGGGCAGGGCTTCCCCGGTGGCGCAGCGGTTGAGAATCCGCCTGCCGATGCAGGGGACGCGGGTTCGTGCCCCGGTCCGGGAGGATCCCACGTGCCGCCGAGCGGCTGGGCCCCGTAAGCCGTGGCCGCTGAGCCTGCGCGTCTGGAGCCTGTGCTCCGCAACTGGAGAGGCCACAGCAGTGAGAGGCCCGTGTGCCCCCCCAAAAAAATAAAAATAAAAAAATAAAATCGAGGGGCAGCCGTTTTCCTGCTGCATTTTGCATCTGACCTTTCCAGTCTCATTGTTATGTCTTCTGATGATGGGATGGATTTTCAGACATCCTTGGGTCATCAAGTTTTGTTCCACAAACATTTCCGGTGCCCTCATCCACTAAGACGTTTCTAAGGAACATGCAACTTGCCTTCCTCATTGGGAGATCCATCATGCAGCCAACCTTTAGTCTTGAGCTGTATCCAATGACCTCATGACCAGTGGAAACTAATCAGAACACAGAGGGATAAGTGAGTTGACATGCCGGTAACAGGCGTGAGGTACTGGACAACGGATTATATCAAGGACTTTTCATTTTTTTATTTTTTAACTGAAGTATAGTTGATTTACAATATTGTATTAGTTGCAGGTGGACAGCAAAGTGATTCTGTTATATATATATTAGATATTCAGTTATCCATATATATATTCTTTTCCAGATTCTCTTCCCTCATAGATTATTATCGAGGACCTTTTAAACCCCTAGTATCCCCCTTGCAGATTCTGTCTCTATTTTGCCTGGCAACGACGGCTCCTGTGTTTCCAGGATCTGCCCACAGTGATGCCGTGAAGATCCGCGTTGCTCTTGGCAGGACGTAGAGGTCTGGGCGTTTTACCAGTAATTTACTCCCTCTTGGAAGGAAACCACTTTTAGCCGGTTAAGAACGCAACTGATCTTTTGGAATCCTGCTTGTCTAAAGTAGGCCCCGTCCCTCCTCTGCAAGGGCCCCTCCCCTACTTCTGAGACCACCACCCTCTGGAAAGGCAAGATGTGAACTGCCAACCCTGAAAGGGCTTCCATTCCTTATTAAGATGAGGGCTTTTTCGCATTGGGGAGAAGCCACGTTGCTGTGGGTTTTCAAGGCAGTATATTCTTCTGAATTACTGCACCCATATAGCCTCTTTTCACCAGTGGTGGTGTGACATCAAACTGAAGTTTTGGAGTAATATCTGAAGCTGTCTTTCTTTTTTTTTTTTTTTGACTGGCATTTAAGACCCCACATAGAAAAGTCGTTCCCAGCCGTCAAGATTCAGTTTGTCTTGAGAAGCATTCTCAGTTTGGGGCTGACATGTCCACACTGCTACATATAAAACAGAGAACCAACAAGGACCTACTGTAGAGCACAGGGAACTCTGCTCAGCATTCTGTCATAATCTATATGGGAAAAGAATCTGAAACAGAGTAGATACATGTATATGGATAACTGAATCACTTTGCTGTACACCTGCAGCTAATGCAACCCTGTTAATCACCTATACTCCAGTTTAAAATAATAACTTTTTAACAAGAAGCATTCTGAACAGTTTTCTCACGGAAAACCTAACAGAGCAGTTAGGTCCTCATTTAGTTCCTATATACGAGGTAAAAAGAAAGGAGAAAATAAAGGAAATGGGGCCAGGAACAGAGCTTGGGATGGATGGCCCACGGCTGCCCACCTTAATCCTAATTTTAAAGTCGGATATTAGGGCCGCTTTCCCACACTTAGCTCCTGACTCTCGGCCTGTAGACCTATGATTTCAAGATGTAGAATCACAGATGGGAGAATTCTTGGAGATCGTCTCATGCAGGACTCGCTGTGGAGGGGAAGAGCCTGACGCTCTTAGAGAGAGACAGGGACTTGGTCCAGCTGAGGGAGGGGTGGGTGTCGCTCTCCCGACCCCATACACATAGACATAATGTTTTCCTGGTGTCCCACCTTGCTTTTCTGACAGCCCCACCTGCTTCAGAGTCAACCGTGGCATTTTCTTTCTGGCCGTGCCACGCGGCAAGCGGGATCCTAGTTCCCCGACCAGGGATCGAACCCGAGCCCCCTGCAGTGGAAGCGCGGAGTCCTAACCACTGGGCCGCCGGGGAAGTCGGTCCACGGCATTTTTCTCTCTTCCCTTTCCATCTGTCTGCCTTTTGTTCATCCCTCTAATCATTTAACATCGCCTGCGATTTCCCATACGATGTGGGGAAGTGTAGCGGTGAGAGTGCGCATCTTTTTCCCCGAGACGAAGCAACCCCCTTCTCATCCTAGGTGGCACAGGGTCATGGATGGATCCTGAATTTTGTCAAAGGCTTTTTCTGCATTTATCAAGATGAGCGAATGGGTTTTTTTCTTCTCTCGCCTGTTCAGATGGAAAAGTACATTGACTGATGTTCAAATAATGAAGGATCTGGAAATGCCCACTGTAAACGCCACGTGGTCAGGATCTGTCATCCTTCTAAAATACTTCTAGATTTGGATTTGCTCACATTTTGTTAAGGATGTTTGTAGCTATGTCCACAAAGCATATCCATCTGTAGTTCACTGTCTTTGTAAGGTCTTGGCAGGGTTTTTTTGTATCCAAGTAATCCTGGCATCTAAATGAACCGTAAAGTGTTTCATACCCTTCCGTGTAGGGCAGATGTTTTGTAGAATTGATGCTGTTTCTCCCTTAAATGCCTGAGAGAATTCACCATTAAAGCCATCCACGCCTTCAGTTTTCTTGTTTGGATGTTTTTAACAAAGAATTCAATTTGTTTAATAAATAAAGAATAAAAAATAAATATAGAGCAATTCAAGTCATCTATTTCTTCTTCGGTGAGTTTTGGTAATATGTGAAGAACTGCTCCATTTCATGGAAACTGATGAATATATGGGTCAAGTTTTTTTGTTATTTCCTTATTATCATTTTAATGTCTCTCAGGTCTGTAATGATGTCCTTTCTTTTATTCCCGATGTTCTTATTGTATTATTTCTGTCTCTCTGTGTCTCTCTCTCTCTTTTATCTGTCAATCATCTATCTATATTATATATAGAAAGAATATATCTATATCTGTATCTATATCCATACCTTGTTTTCCTTGGTCAGCCTGAGTAAAACTTTCTCAATTGTATTGATGTTTGGAAAGAACTAGCTTTTGCCTTTATTTATTTTCTCTGTTGTCTTTCCTTTTTTTTTTTTTTGATGGAGGAAGGGCAGGTTTTTGGGTTTTTGTGTTGTTTTTATAAATTTATTTATTTATTTTTGGCTGCGTCGGGTCTTTGTTGCAGTGCACGGGCTTCTCATGGCAGTGGCTTCTCTTGTTGTGGAGCACGGGCTCTAGGCGCACTGGCTTCAGTAGTTGTGGCACGTGGGCTCAGTAGTTGTGGCTCACGGGCTCTAGAGCACAGGCTCAGTAGTTGTGGCACATGGGCTTAGTTGTTCTGTGTCATGTGGGATCTTCCTGGACCAGGGCTCGAACCCATGTCCCCTACATTGGCAGGTGGATTCTTAACCACTGCGCCACCAGGGAAGTCCCCCTGTTGTCCTTCCCTTTTCGATTTCAGTGACTTCTCTCACCTCATTATTTCCTTCTTTCTGATTGTTTCGGTTTTCATTTGATCGCCTCTTTCTAATTTCTTAAGGGAGAACCTTAGATGAATGATTTGAGAAGTTTCTTTTTTCTTCTACTACAAGCATTTAATGCCCCAAGTTTCAAAGTACTGCTTTAGCTGCATTCCAGAAATGTTTATTATTTTTTTCCTTGAGTTCAAAACATTTTCTAGTTTCCCTTGAGAATTTATCTTTGAGCCATGGTTATTTAGCAGTGTATTATTTAATTCCTGAACATTCGGTCATTTTCTAGCTGTCTTTCAGTGACCTATTTCAAGGTCAATTCCATTTTCGTTAGACAACATATTCTGTGAGATTTAAATTCTGTAACATTATTTAAGGTATGGCTTCTGGTCCAGCAGAGGGTCTGTATTCCACGTGACCCTGAAAAAATATGTCCTCTTGCTGTTATTCTGTGAAGTGCTCTGTAAATGTCAACTGGGTCCTCTATATTCTCTCCAACTTCCTGTTTACTTATTCTATTGACTATTGAGAAAGGAGTGTGGCAGTCTCCAGTGATTACTGCAAATTTGTTTGCTTTTCCTTTTTGTTCTCTCACTGCTTGCTTTGCATGCTTTGGATCCCTACTTCCAGGTGCAGACACAAATAGCATTTTTATGACTCTTGGCAAATTGTTCAGCATTGTGTAATTTTCCCCTATCACAGGTATGCCTCCTTTTTCCAAAGATTCCTCTGTCTGATTATTAATCTACCCACCCCAGCTTTCTTTTGATTATTGCTTGCATGGTTTACCTTTTTCCATCCTGATACATTATATCTGTTTCTATCTTTCTATTTAAAGTGGGCTGGGGGGACCTTCCCTGCTGGTGCAGTGGTTAAGAATCCGCCTGCCAATGCAGGGGACACGGATTCACGCCCTGGCCTGGGAAGATCCCACACGCCGCAGAGCAACTAAGCCCGTGCGCCGCAACTACTGAGCCTGTGCTCTAGAGCCTGCGAGCCACAACTACTGAGCCTGCAAGCCACAACTACTGAAGCCTGTGCACCTAGAACCCGTGCTTCACAACAAGAGAAGCCACCGCAATGAGGAGCCCGTGCACCGCAACAAAGGGTAGCCCCCGCTCGCCACAACTAGAGAAAGCCCGCGTGCAGCAACGAAGACCCAACACAGCCAGAAGTAAATAAATAAAAATAAATTTCAAAGAAAAATAATAAAGTGGGTTCGGGACTTCAGTGGTGGTCCAATGGTTAAGACTCCACACTTCCACTTCAGGGGATGCGGGTTTGATCCCTGGTCGGGAAACCGAGATCCCATATGCCGCACAGTGTGGCCAAAAATAAAATAAAATAAAGCAAAAATAAAAAATAAAGCGGGTTCCTTTTAGGTGATGGGTCACTGGGTCTTGATTTTTACCCAATGGACAATCTTTGTCCTTTCCTTGGTACGTTGACACCATTCACATCGAACAGCAGCGTGAAGTGGCTTCAAAAGGAGGAGAGGAAAAATACTGGGGCCCCTATATTTTTCACTCCATGAAAAACCCCCCTTTTCTGGCTTTTTTACCCAGAGCTGGGGATCCACTTGGGGTTTGGGGTGCCCTTGACACTGTCACCTTGGTCGTGTAATTTCACAACCAGAGCCGGCCTTGGGGCTGAGCCAGAAGAGGTCAAGGTGTCTACAGGGGTGTTTCCTTCTGGAGGCTCCAGGGGGGATCTGAGCCTAGCCCCTCTCCCAGTTTGCCGTGTTTGCTGGGGATCCTTGGTGTCCCTCGGCTGGTAGATGCACCACTCCAACCTCTGTCATCCCATGACTCTCTCCTCGTCTGTTTCCGTGTCCAGATTTTCCCTTTCTTAAAAAGCTTAAGCACCAACCCTACTGCAGTAGGACCTCGTCTTAACTAATGACGTCTACAAAGACCCTATTTCCAAATAAGGTGAGATTCCAGATGGACACGGATATTAGGGAGAAACACTCTTCAACCCGGTGGTGTCATTCCTTAAGTCCTGACTTTCCACCCAACCCAAGGTCCTCAGGCCACTGCATTCTGTGTCTTATGCAATGTTTGTTGGTGTAATCCGTCGAAGAAACAGGCTACCGTGGGCTCTCTACACTGAGGCCAGTGCTACGAGTCTCTTCATTCTGCTTTAAAATGGTTTTGAGGTTTTTATAACAACTTTAAATGGAGTATACTCTATACAGATATTGACTCACTATGTTGTACAACCTGAAAAATGATATAATATTGTAAATCACATATGATCCAGCAATCCCACTCTTGGGCATATATCCAGACAAAACTCTAATTCAAAAAGATGTATGCACCCCTATGTTCACAGCAGCACTATTCACAATAGCCAAGACATGGAAGCAACCTAAGTGTCCATCAAGAGAGGAATGGATAAAGGAGATGTGGTACATGTATACAATGGAATGTTACTCGGCCATAAAAAAGAATGAAATAATAATGCCATTTGCAGCAACATGAATGGACCTAGAGATTATCATATTATGTGAAATAATAAGTCAGAGAAAGACAAATATCATATGATATCACTTATATGTAGAGCCTACCAAAAAATGAAACGAATATTTACAAAACAGAAGCAGACTCATAGACATAGAAAACAAACTTATGGTTACCAAAGGGGAAAGGGGGGGATAAATTAGGAGTTTGGGATTAACATGTACACACTAGTATGTATAAAACAGATGATCAACAAGGACCTACTGTACAGCACAGGGAACTATGTTCAATATCTTGTAATAACCTCTAAGGGAAAAGAATCTGAAAAAAATATATATGTATAACTGAATCACTTTGCTGTACACCTGAAACTAACACAACATTGTAAATCAACTCTCCCTCAGTAAAAAGTGGTTTTGATTTTTCTGGTTATTAGGCTTCTATTGCCTCAGAAACAACATTTTTATCAGGAGAAAAAATAACAGAAGATGTACCGTATTTGTACGTTGAATTATAGCAATAAAAGCACGGCAGTGGCATCTCCGCAAGCCAACATAAACGATGCACCAACCCTGCAGACATTCTCAGTGACTTGACTACTATGTGCTGATGCAGAGGCCCTGGCATTCAACAGATGCATCTTTCCACACGCCCGCCTCCCCTCCAGCCTGGACAGGTGACCCCAGCAGGCAGAACGTACACAGGGCCGTTTGGATGAGGCTGAACGAACCCTCAGGGCACGGCCTGGGCGTTCGTGTCCTGGACTTTCCGCAGGCAGCAGACACGCAATCGCCGGGCCACGAAGGGGCCTCCGGGCACGGCCCCAGGTGACCACATACAGTGGCTTGTACCCCGGTGTAAACCCGGGTGGCAGAGCTCAGAAAGACACAGGAGCCATTTCAGCTTGCCCACTGCTGCTCCCTGACCCTGGTCTATGGGGCAACCATGGCTGCCTCACCCTGCTGTGGCCCCGCCCCTCCCCTCCATGTTCAAGCCCATCTCCAGGCTTCTGCAAAGATGAGTCACCGCTCCCTCCTGGCCGGCTCCTGACTCACCCGAGGCTCACCGTCCCCAAAGGGTCCAGGGCTCAGCAGTGGGCCGCAGGCATGGCAGCACCCCTAAGCCCAAGAGGGAGATCGAGACACCCAGGGCCACAGGGAGAATGCGGGCAGCCTGCGCCAATCACCCTTCCATTTGGTACCACAGCTGTAAAGGCAGGTGAGTGTGTTGTACGAGCATCACTGCTGGAGCCAGAGGCTATGATTCCTCCTAACGGGGCAGCCTTGTGCCTGAGTCTACTTAAGCCACCCCCGCATCCTGCACTCACAGGTGCACACACACTGCACCCAGCTCTCACACACTCACGTTATCACACGGCCCACCCCCCAACTGCATAATTACAGCTTTCCTTCCTGTCACCACAGGCTCGGAACAACTGGATTCTCTGCTCCTGGAGAGGCTTCTCATTAACGACGTTACCCATTAGTTATGCTAATACACATTACTGATATAATAAGATTTATTTTACTTCTCAATATTATTTTTTTAATAAATTTATTTGGGTGTGTCGGGTCTTCGTTGCTGCACGCGGGCTTTCTCTAGTTGGAGTAAGTGGGGGTTACTCTCTGCTGCAGTGTGCGGGCTTCTCATCGCGGTGGCTTCTCTTATGGCGGAGCACGGGCTGTAGGTGTGCGGGCTTCAGTAGTTGTGGCACGCAGGCTCAGTAGTTGTGGCACGCAGGCTCAGTAGTTGTGGCACGCAGGCTTAGCTGCTCCACGGCACGTGGGATCTTCCCAGACCAGGACTCAAACCCCTGTTCCCTGTATTGGCAGACCGATTCTTAACCACTGCACCACCAGAGAAGTCCCATCGATGAATATTATTTTTAACAGAAATAAATCATTTACGTTTATTATGTGAATAAAATATGTAATATGATAATATAAAATTATATGTTAAAGTTAAATAATAGATATTACCATTCTGGTAGCAGTGTTATTATTTTTAAAATTTTTATTCTAACTGTCTGATAGCAGTATATTATTATTATCATCATCATGGTTGCATTGTTATTATTGTCAATATTATCATGGTAGCAGTATTATTACTCCTCCTCCTCCCATGGTGGCAGTATTACTATTATAATATCATGGTAGCACGATTTCCATTATAATATCACGGTGGCAGCATAATTATCACAATATGGTGGCCATATTTTTATTATTACTATCATGGTAGCTGTATTACTATTATACTATCATGGTGACCATATCATTATTATTACCATCATGGTAGCTGTGTTAATATTATAATATCATGGTGTCAGGATTACGATTATAACATCATGATGGCTGTGTAACTATTATACTATTGTGATAACCATATCACTATTATCACCATCACGGTAGCTGTATTACTACTGCATAGCGTGATGGCCGTATCACTATTATCACCATCACGGTAGCTGTATTACTAGTGCATAGCGTGATGGCCGTATCACTATTATCACCATCACGGTAACTGTATTACTCCTGCATAGCGTGATGGCCGTATCACTATTATTACCATCACGGTAGCTGTATTACTCCTGCATAGCGTGATGGCCGTATCACTATTATTACCATCACGGTAGCTGTATTACTCCTGCATAGCGTGATGGCCGTATCACTATTATCACCATCACGGTAGCTGTATTACTAGTGCATAGCGTGATGGCCGTATCACTATTATCACCATCATGGTAGCTGTATTACTCGTGCATAGCGTGATGGCCGTATCACTATTATTACCATCACGGTAGCTGTATTACTAGTGCATAGCATGATGGCCGTATCACTATTATCACCATCACGGTAGCTGTATTACTCCTGCATAGCGTGATGGCCGTATCACTATTATCACCATCACGGTAGCTGTATTACTAGTGCATAGCGTGATGGCCGTATCACTATTATCACCATCATGGTAGCTGTATTACTCGTGCATAGCGTGATGGCCGTATCACTATTATTACCATCACGGTAGCTGTATTACTCCTGCATAGCGTGATGGCCGTATCACTATTATCACCATCACGGTAGCTGTATTACTCCTGCATAGCGTGATGGCCGTATCACTATTATTACCATCACGGTAGCTGTATTACTCCTGCATAGCGTGATGGCCGTATCACTATTATCACCATCACGGTAGCTGTATTACTCGTGCATAGCGTGATGGCCGTATCACTATTATCACCATCATGGTAGCTGTATTACTAGTGCATAGCGTGATGGCCGTATCACTATTATCACCATCATGGTAGCTGTATTACTCGTGCATAGCGTGATGGCCGTATCACTATTATTACCATCACGGTAGCTGTATTACTCCTGCATAGCGTGATGGCCGTATCACTATTATCACCATCACGGTAGCTGTATTACTCGTGCATAGCGTGATGGCCGTATCACTATTATTACCATCACGGTAGCTGTATTACTCCTGCATAGCGTGATGGCCGTATCACTATTATTACCATCACGGTAGCTGTATTACTAGTGCATAGCGTGATGGCCGTATCACTATTATTACCATCACGGTAGCTGTATTACTCCTGCATAGCGTGATGGCCGTATCACTATTATCACCATCACGGTAGCTGTATTACTCGTGCATAGCGTGATGGCCGTATCACTATTATTACCATCACGGTAGCTGTATTACTCCTGCATAGCGTGATGGCCGTATCACTATTATTACCATCACGGTAGCTGTATTACTAGTGCATAGCGTGATGGCCGTATCACTATTATCACCATCACGGTAACTGTATTACTCCTGCATAGCGTGATGGCCGTATCACTATTATCACCATCACGGTAGCTGTATTACTCCTGCATAGCGTGATGGCCGTATCACTATTATCACCATCACGGTAGCTGTATTACTTTCCTCCCATGGTAGCAGGATCACTCCCCCTCCTCCCCCTCTCGTGGCAGGGCTATGGTAAGCCTCACGGTAGCAGAATGGCAATGACTCTCACCACAGCACCAGCTAATGTTGCCCGAGCTCCTGCCACAGCCTAGACACCGCTGTTCATGTTGTACCTGTAATGACTCAGTTCACGCTCAGAATCCCAGAGAGGCATCTCTTATCCTCATCCTCCTTTACCTATTGAGACGCTGGGGCACAGAGAGGTTAAGGAACTTCCCCAAGGTCCCCCAGCGAGGAGGCAGTGCAGCCGGATCACACCCTGGCGTGTTCTTTGCAGAGCTGGCACTAACCCCCACCCCCCTGCAGCTTGGATTAACCTAAATGGAGAACCCCATCCCCAAACAACCTGGCATCTGCTTTCTTTTCCATCCATCTCCCTATCTTTCTTTTCTAACACCTGTCCTCACAGCCTCGCCTCCCGCTTACTCCTTAATTTATTCCTTTTCTGAAGGGGTAGGTAGATCTTCGTCTTCCCAGAACTTCACCCCCTGGAGCCACACCCGTGAGTGTAAGTTAGTTACCTCTGCAAAGGAGCCTTTGCAGATGTAATGCAGGTCACGACTCTGCTGGCCTCAGGGAGATTATCCTGCATGACCCAGGTCACCCCCACGTGATCACGTGAGCTCCTGGGATGAGAGCTTTCTACCCACTGAGGGCAGAAGAGGAATTCAACAGTTCGAAGCATGAGAAGGTCTTGCCTGCTCTTGCTGGCTTTGAGGATGGAGGGGGCCACACGGAAAACTTGGGAAGGAACTGAATTCTTCCAACAACCAGTGAACTTAGAGGAGGGTCCTGAAACCCTCATGAAATTACAGTCCCAACCTGTGACTTGATTTCAGCCCCGTGAGGCTCTGACCAGAGAACACACATCCTTCCAGACTTCCGATCTACGGAAACTATGAGATAATGAATGGGTTTTTTTTAAAGCCGATAAACGTGTAGTCGTTTGTTACACAGCACAGCAAACTGATACAGCCTCTCTGTCCACTGAGCCTGCTCTTGCTTTGCCTCTGACGAACTTAGGCTGCCTTTCCTTCCCTCCTCCGACGTGAATCTCAGCAGAATCAGGGACCACCTTTCTTCTGAGATGATCCCTGTCCTAATTTCCCATCTCTCTCTTCCACAACTCCTTATGCGTCCTTCTGGAAGACCCAGTTTCCTCTCTCTGACTTTTAATTTTCTTCATTATTTTTTAAGAGTAATTAATTAATTAATTAATTAATTAATTATTTTCTGCTGCATGGGGTCTTAGTAACGGCACGTGGGATCTTTCATTGTAGCACACAGGTTTCTCTCTAGTTGTGGCATGCGGGTTTTCTCTTCTCTAGTTGTGGCGTGTGGGTACCAAAGCGGGTGGGCCCTGTAGTTTGCAGCACACAGACTCTAGTTGAGGTACACGAGCTCAATAGTTGTGGTGCGTGGGTACCAAAGCGGGTGGGCCCTGTAGTTTGCTGCACACAGACTCTAGTTGAGGTACACGAGCTCAATAGTTGTGGTGCGGGGGCTCAGTTGCCCCGTGACACGTGGGACCTTACTTCCCCGACCAGGGATCGAACCCACGTCCCCTGTGTTGCAAGGCGGACTCTTTACCACTGGGCCACCAGGGAAGTCCCAATTTTCTTCATTACTTCAGAATGAAGTTCTTACATTTTCCATTCTCCAGCCCTACCTCCTCCTCCCTGTCTCTTTACTAGACAATCTCGTCTTTGCTCACTAACCACTCTCCAGTGGGCATCTCTGCTCAGATGTCTCTCATCTCTACGTAGCTCCATATAAACCCAGCATCTTCTCAGCAGCTCAGGAAGATGGGCTGAGTCTCCTCAGTGGGTCTCTAAACAACCCCCGGACCCCTTCCTGAACCTGACCTGTCCTGTAACACCTCTTTCAGGAAGTCCCACTGGGTAAACCAGAACCTAGGAGGCAGGACTTCTAGAGGCCGTCACATTGAGAGGAAAAAGAAGACGACCTTGCTTTCTGGTCTTCTCTTAGGAGGGAGGACACACAGCCCAGAAGCCAAACCCACGGGAGAAATCTTCTCCCGTAGGATTGCACAGCTGGGTTGCATGCCCCTTCTTCAAGCAATCCCTATCAAGGGACCAGTCCCGGAGGGCAGGTGGAGGAGGCTGTCCTGGGGTGTGGGCTCAGGGGAGGGGAGCAGAGGAAGGGTGAACAAATCAGACACCTCTGAAGAAGGAGATGGGGCTGGGTTTGGGGGGGATTCCAAAGGCAGCCAGCAACCTCCTGCCCAGACATACAGCTTCATCCGCTACAGAGGGAGACTGCTGAAATTAAGTTTCTTTTCTCTAGCAGATGTATCACCAAAACAGAGATTTCTGCATTTACAAAATGAATGTTTCCAAATGCATAACTAATTGGATACTTTTAAGGCATTTAAGGTTTAACTCTGATTTCCACAAGTCTTTCTTCAGACCTTAATTATAAATGTATGCAGCAGGATTTATTTTCAAAACGTCTCATTTTTTTTCTTCATCCAAATATCCAGAAAGTCAAAAACAAACAAACAGAGCTGTGTGCACAGCTTGGATGGTGTCAGCC
Organism: Kogia breviceps; assembly: GCF_026419965.1. Lineage (NCBI taxonomy): Eukaryota > Metazoa > Chordata > Mammalia > Artiodactyla > Physeteridae > Kogia > Kogia breviceps. The sequence continues at coordinate 133,705,158 of NC_081330.1, forward strand.
TCTAAATCAAGTCACTTGTTTGGTTTTAATTAGTGGAAGTCTGGCTTTAGCAGGAAAAACATCGTTTTGGAGAACAACTTCGTTCTGGAGTTGGAAAATTGTCATCCGTCAAGGAGACATAAATGCCTCAAATTTCCCGCATGGAAACGCACGTTGTGGTAAATTTAGTCTATTTTTCTTTCAGCCGATAAAAATGCTATTTATCAAACAGGCATTTGGAAAGCATGGGAATCACAGCAACAGTTTCAGGAAAGGCAAAAATATTTTGAATTATTATTTGTGACATCTAGTCAGTATATAAAAGAACAGATTGCCATATTCGTGGGTTCTTTGTGCAATAAATTTGATTATATTTGCAGAGATATGTACATATATAAAGAGAAAGCCAATAAATGCACAGATGTGAAGGATGAATTCTAACTTCACAGTAGTAATGACCCCTAAAGAGAGGAGGGGCAAGGGAGGATTGGGGGCTTTAAATATCTTACACACACACACACACACACACACACACACACACACACACACACACACACATTCCTATCCTATCCATCCAACTATTACTGGCAACAGAATATTAAAATTTAACCATCCACTAGGCACCAAAATAGATTTGCAACTTCAAGGGGAGATACACATTGTCCTATGCTTGATTACAAAGAAAAGTATAGGAACTACTTCCCTAACTCTTGATCCCATCTCCCTTTGAAAATATGAAAGGATCTAGACAATTTGCTGGAGATTTTCTTAAAAAAGAGGTGATGCTGAGAAACTTTCTCCACCACCCTAGAAGATGCTTGTTTTCTGTATCAGTCAGCTCTGGCTTAAACTATGCTGCATAACAAACAGTCCTAGATCACAAAGCCCTACCACAACAAAGAGTTCCTTTTCAGACCTATGAGTCTATGAGTCAGTGACTGTTGGGTTGACCTAGACTGGGCTCCCACACACACACACCATGCTGAGCAGAACCCAATGTATCAACTTAGATTCATGTCCGCTCTACTTGGTTTCATTATTTTGGAACTAGTGGTTATCCTGGGCATATTTTTTTAATGTTGGAATGTAGATGGGCAACATCGTACAGAGGGCAACTCGAACCATTGGAGTTTGCAGCATTTTCTGCTGACATCCCATAAGATAAAGCAAAATGGATGCAAACTCCAAAGTCCATGGAGAAGGGAGGTGTGGTCCTCCCATGAAAGATGAGCCAGGGCAAAGGCAGGAAGGAAGAAAGAACTTGTGAGCAACTCATGCCATCAACCACACCTTCTAACCTGAAGCCTGGTAAGAGGGGACTTATTTCCCATTTTCCCTCTTCAGATCCAAACTCCATCCTTTCCTTGCCAGCTCTGCACCCTGAGACGCCGATGGACATGGTGTGCATTGCCCAGGGTCTCTGGTCCTCTGGAATCCGGGTGAGTTCAGACAGTGGGAGGCACTGGCAGGGGATGGGAGGGAGGGACACAAGAGTCTAGGATCGTTTTCCTCGGACACTTCCCTGTTTGGTTGCTATCCTTTCAGCTGTGTTCTCCATCAGCTCCATCTGTCGTAGGGCAGCCTCTCTGCCACAGCTCTTGAGCTGAACTCCAGGAGCATCTTGACCTTATTCTCTCTTGACCTACAGGCTCAGGGTGGTAATGGTTTCTCTTCTATGTTGATAGGGTCTGGGAGCCTCTGCATCCTTTAGGACTTTCCTTAACCCTTCCCATTCATCTCTGCAGATTCTTAAAAACCCTAAGGGGATGCACTTCCCTTTTTCTGCTAGAACCCTGATTGAGACAATGCACATGCCCTCCACTTGGAAGACATTGTAGATTTGCACCTGCTAACAAAATGCTGACGGTGAGAAGCCAGCCAAGGATCAAACTTGGTGGTGGAGCCAGGACAGAAAACAGGGCACATTTGCAGTTTCTGAAAATCAGTCCATGCTATTTAATTTTTAGACCCTTACACCCTCCTACCCTATTCTGGAGGGACTGCTGTCCAGACTTCTTTTTCTGGGAATTTCCTTCACCGTCATCTTTGGAATCCCTGTGTGTGTCCCTCAGAGCTGACTTAGGCAACAGCAAAGCTTTGCCTAGCAGGTTTCCCGGAGAAGCTGTCCCCACCCCCTGCACCAGACTTGCTGCCGGGCCAGTGCAGTCCCGGGGGCGGGGGAAGCTGCAGTCAAGGGCTCGGTCCCGCAAGCTGGCCACACTTTTTATGTGTCTCTGCATTTCCAGCCCAGGCACCTCTTCCAGACTCTCTACTGAGGGCCCTTAGACCAAGCATGTCCTGGCATCTCTGTCTAGACCACCTTCTCGGGGGTAAGAGGGGAGACCCTACACACAGTTTTCTCCCCTCTGACTCAATACTCAGCACTTTTCCGTCCGGCCCAAGGTATAATATTATAACTATTATAGATAATAAAATATACAGTAGAATATAAGCATAACTATATGGAAAGTGGGAAATCCTATGTGACCAAATTGCACTGTTATATATTGTTATATAATACAATATATACCATACATTATTTACATAAAATAATTTATTATGTATAATATTACATATATTATTATAACAATATTATAGCTATTGTATACAATTTAATAATAAAGCAGAGGGCTTCCCTGGGGGCGCAGTGGTTGAGAATCCACCTGCCGATGCAGGGGACGCGGGTTCGTGCCCCGGTCCGGGAAGATCCCACGTGCCGTGGAGCGGCTGGGCCCGTGAGCCACGGCCACTGAGCCTGCGCGTCCGGAGCCTGTGCTCCGCAACGGGAGAGGCCACAACAGTGAGACGCCGGTGTACCATAAAAAATAAAAATAAAAAAAATAAAAATAATAATATAGCATAGACTATATTGTATCTATATTGCAAGGTGGGAAAAAATCCTATGTTTCATACAAATTGTACTATGATATTTGCAAGCACATATCATATCATACATTATATATAACATGTGGCATATATAACGCTATATATGCCACATGTTTTAGATAATATGTAATACAACACATGCACATCTATAAGCAAGGTAAGAAAAGAGCTCTACTGTCTACCCCGTATATAATGTGTATAATACAATATATACCATATGATATAAAGTATTCTGATATATGCATGTTACAGAACAGTAGACTGCAGAATGCTCTTGCTGGAATGATCTTCAGAAATCATCCTGCTGTTCAGACACACAAAAGAATGAAATCATGCCATTTGCAGCAACATGGATGGACCCAGAGATGATCACACTCAGTGAAGTCAGTCAGACAGAGAAAGACAAATACCGTATGATGTCACTTATATGTGGAATCTAAAACATGACACAAATGAACTTATTTCCAAAACAGAAGCAGACTCACAGACATAGAAAACAGACTTATGGTTAACAAACGGGAAAGGGGGGGAGGAATAAATTAGGAGTTTGGGATTAACATATACACACGACTATATATAAAATAGATAAACAACAAGGACCTACTGTATAGCACAGGGAAGTCTATTCAATATGTGATAATAACCTATAAGGGAAAAAAAATCTGAAAAAATATATACATAACGGAATCACTTTGCTGTACACCTGAAACTATCACAACATTGCACATCAAATATACTTTAATTTTAGAAAAGGAAAAAGAAGAAATCACCTTCTTGCCCTCCTGGCCCCGTCTCCTTGCTGAGTCTCTGTCGGTGGGGGTCCCCTGAGACAGATGCGTCTTGGGGGCCCCCCTGCCGAAGCCAGGGTGCTCAGGGCTCAGGCAACAAAGCCTCGTATTCCTGGGGGCTCCTGGGGGCAGCCCCCAAGCTATCAGGAGAGACTGTGAGGTGAGGAAGGCCCACCTAGCTCAGGAGTTCCTCTTTGCGCTTCCCCACCCCCTGGGGAGAATTTAGGGTTTCTCTGCCCAGCTCCTACCTCAGATCAAATAAATATGAGGGTCTGGGGCTGAGCCCTGGCATCAGCCATCTTTAAAGCTCCCAGGGCTCTGGGTGTTGAGATTCAGCCAGCGTTGAGAGTCACTGCCCCGGAGTGACAGGCCAGGGTCCCGCTGGGCCCGTTCACAGCAGTGGTTAAGCACACCCTCCAAAGAAAGCAGGACCAAAGAACGCCAGCCCAGGATCATTCTTGCGTCTTCCACGCAAAGACACCCAAGACTCAGAACCCGAAATGGGTAAATGCAAAGCGGAAGAAGCTTTGTCTGTAAAACTGGGTAGCTGCAGAAGACGGGACAAAAGGTATTTATACACCTAAACCCTAGGCAATCTGTGGAACATGAGTGGTCAGCTACTGGAGGGACAGTGGAAACGCTGAGATCAAAGCAAGGGCCGGAATTCCTGGGAAGGACCTGGAGCCACTGTGGGAAGAAAAATCACACGTCCACGTAGTGCGAACCTGGACCATCTCTTCCGAGATTTGCTCAGAAGATCAAGAAACGGTGACCCTCTCATCACACTTACCCCTGGCATTAGGCAGTACCCAGCCCAAGGCACCTCCCACCCCCCTTCCCTAACCAGCCACGGGCAGCATCACTGTAATGTCCAGATGCAGCCAGCCTGTCCAGGTGAATAAACATGCGTTTGACGGATGTGAAGGCAGCTTAGCATCTAAATATCATCAGATCCCCCAGCGCCAGGGCCAGTGCCTTGCGTCCTGTTACGGATCGGTTTACCCAGGTTTGAAATACGTTACAGGCAGAGAGGAGGAGGACGCCAGAGCGGCCTCAGGGCCTGCTGAGTCCGGGAGTGGAGACTTCTTTGCAACTTTTTATTTTACATTGGAACATAGCGGATGCACAGCGTTGTGTTAGTTTCAGGTGCACAGCAAAGCGATCCAGTTATACAGATACACGTATCTCTTCGTTTTCGAGCTCTTTCCCCCTTTACGTTGTTGTGTAATATTGAGCAGAGTCCCCTGTGCTCTACAGTAGGTCCTTCTTGGTGATGCATTTTAAATACAGCAGTGTGTACGGGTCACTCCCAGTTTTATTAGGGAGTGGAGACTTTATAAAAAGCTCAAAGCACGTGGCTGGGGTGTGTGAGGCTCCGTGAAAGAATGGAACCCGAATGGGAGGAGAGAGAGGGTGCCCCACGGCAAGGGCTCCCTGGACAGAGGTGGAGTAGGGCCGCAACAGAGCTCCACGCACGGGGTGGCTTAAACCAGACACTTATTGTCTCTAGTCCCGGAGGCTGGAGTCTGAGATCCAGGCGTGGGCAGGGCTGGTCCCTCCCGAGGCCTCTCTCCCGGGCGTGTAGACGGCCGTCTCCTCCCCGTGTCCTCACGGGCCCGTCCCTCTACGTCTGGGTCCTGATCTCCTCCTCTTATCAGGACACCAGTCCTGTGGGGTCAGGGCCCACCCTAGTGACCTCATTGTACCTTCATCCCCTCTTTAAAGACCCCAGCTCCAAATACAGCCCCATCCAGAGGTGCTGGGGGTCAGGGCGCCAACATATACGTTTGGGGGACACACAATTCAGTCCATAACAGGAGGTAACCAGAGAATCAGTTTATACTATACAAACAGCATCCCACGGCTGCGAACACCAAGCCACATCACGTCAGTTCTCCCTGCTGAGTCGTCTGAATTCCCAGCCCCTCATCTCTCTCTCCAGGAGGGGACACAGGTCCATCCCTCAACCAAGCACTAGCAGCAAAGGGAATCACCATTATCACAGGACAAAACGAAGTCCACCCCTTCCCAGGGGCTGGGGAGGCGGCCAGCCTCCCGACTAGAACTACCAGCGTTCCAGGGGCAAAGAAAAAGACGGGTAGGTTATCGGCTGGACCCTACCTGTGCCAGCCCCAGAGTACTTTTTACTAAAAGGAGATGAAATGACGGCCCTTCCCATCTATCCCAGAGGATGCAAGAAAAAAAAAAAAAAAAAAAAGAGCCATCCCCCTCATAGAGATTTTAGAGGCTGACAGTCATTTCAAGTCTCTAAATCTAAATTTCAGAGCAGAAGTACACTGTGGAAAAGTCAGCCTGTCACCACTGGTCCTTACTGCTCTCTGCTAATCCTTCTTCAGTCCCCAGGGACCCCTTTACAGATCCCACAGTGGTCTCTCAAACTGTCCCCACCTTCACCCCAGCATCGCCCAGAGACCTCTCCACTGTCCCTTCTTGGAGAAAAGGTGTTTGTCCAAACAAAAACACACATTTCAACCGAGCACCTAGTAGGTGGTGTGTCTTTTCCAGAAAGGTACACTGCCTGCATCCACGTGCCTTCTGTTCCAGCTGAAGGATTAACAAGGAATCATACTCGCCACAAACCCTAATAATACCTTTAGTTATTATTTTTTATTGATGCATAGTTGATTTACACTCTGTTACCTTCAGGCGTACAACATAGTGAGTCAGTCTTTTTATAGATTATCCTCTGTTTAAAGTTATTACCCCCGTGCTGTGCAATAGATCTTTGTAGCTTATTGATTTTATACCTAGTTGTTTGTACCTTACTCCCCTCCCCCTATCTCGCCCCTCCCCCTTCCCTCTCCCCACTGCAAACCACTAGTTTGCTCTCTGTATCTGTGAGTCTGCTTTTTTGTTATATTCACTAGTCTGTTTTATTTTTTAGATTCCTTTTTTAAAATTAATTTTTATTGGAGTATGGTTGCTTTACAATATTGTGTTAGATTCTGCTGTACAGCAAAGTGAATCAGGTTTATATTTATATATATCTCCCCTCTTTTCTGGATTTCCTTCCCATGTAGGTCACCACAGAGCACTGAGTAGAGTTCCCTGTGCTCTACAGCAGGTTCTCATTAGTTAGCTATTTTATACATAGTAGTGTAATATGTCAATCCCAATCTCCCAATTTATCCCATCCCCCACCCTTGGTATCCATACGTCCGTTCTCTGCGTATGCATCTTTGTTTCTGCTCTGCAAAGAAGTTCATCTATATCATTTTTTTTAGATTCCACATATAAGTGATATCATAGGGTATTTGTCTTTCTCTGACTTACTTCACTTAGTATGATCATCTCTAGGTCCATCCCTGATGCTGCAAATGGCATTATTTCCTTCTTTTTATGGCTGAGGAATATTCCATTGCATATATGTACCACATCTTCTTTATCCTTTCCTCTCCTGATGGACACTTAGGTCGCTTCCACATCTTGGCTATTGTAAACAGTGCTGCTGTGAACACTGGGGTGCGTGTGTCTTTTCAGATGAGGGGTTTCACTTTCTTTGAATAGACACCCACGAGTGGAACTGCTGGATCCTGTGGCAGTTCTACTGCAAATCGTAATAATAAATAGTTAGCACTGAATGAGGTCTACCAAGTATCTCACAAGGATTTACTCATTTCATCCTCTTGACAACGTTACATGGTAGGTGTGGTGAACACTCCCACTTTCTATGGGGAAACTGAGGCACAGAGAGGTTAAGTGACTTTCCCAAGGTCACTCAGCTCAGAGTGGCCCAACTTGCCCCAGCACCTGAGGTTCAGAATTTGGGGAGCATGACGGGTTGCTCTTTCTATAGTTCTTCCTGCTTCCCCAGAGTTGAGAGGATGGACTGAAGACTGCCGGATCTCCTCATCCTAAAACTATGCAAACTACCCATCAGTACGGAGGGAAAAAGAAACATGTCTCCAGGAAAACAAACGGGCATGTGTCCCAGCTGTGCCCTGATTCCCACGGTACCCGGAGTCCCCCCGGGAAGGGCGGCCGCATCTCATTCATCTGTCTGCATCTCTCACTGCCGGTGACTGACCTGCAGGTGGGCACCTGAGCTGAAGGATGACAGTCCGCTTCTCCCCAGTGGCCCCCGGCACCTCCCCGCGCGGCACGCAGAGCAGGATGGATTCTCTCCCTTGCGAGTGCTGGACTGTCTCAGTCTGCGTGAGCTGCTGTAACAAAACAACATAAACCGGGGGCTTATCAACGACACGCATGGATTTCCCACAGTTCTGGAGGCTGCAGACCCCGGCGAGGGCTGACTGAGGGTCTGGTGAGGCTGCTTCCTGGTTCCTAGATGGATGTCTTCTCACTGTGTCCTCACATGGAGCGAGGGGTGAGGGAGCCCCCTGGGGTCTCTATTCTAGGGACACTAATCCCATCACGGGGGCCCCACCCTCATGACCTCATCACCTCCCAGAGGCCCCACCTCCTGACACCATCGCCTTGGGGAGTTAGGGCTTCAACATCTGAATTTGGGGGGATACACACATGCAGTCCACAGCGAGAACTCTTGAGAGAGTCAGAGCATTCAGTGAGGCCAGATGCTCAAAGATCACGAGGTAGAGAAACGCACTTGAGGGAATGATGGCCACATACAAGACCCCCCTGCTACAGAGCTCCAGACCGCGCTCCCCCGAAGCCCGTCACCCACTTCTGCTTCCGCCCTGCACACGTGAACACAAGCCATAAACCCCACAAATCTAGGTGCCTCGGGGACCCTCTGTTTCTCCTTTGCAAACGCGCCTGATTAAAACTATGTGGAATGACCAGTTGCCCCTCATAAGATGTCCCAAAATAGCACAGATCTGAGGCTGCTACACCCCACCCCCCGCCCTGGGGTGAGGCTACTTTGAGAATTTTCTTTTGTTTTGTTTTTCCTAACCAGTGCATTTAATAAAGACACATTATCACACCAACTCAACAAGGAGCAATTTCATTGTAGGGGTGGATAGTGGAGGTTTGTTGTTATTTTAAGGGCTCTGCATAAGACCCTAAGAGTCTCAGTTTTCAAACATATTTTCGGTGGCTTATTAAAGGGTCAACATCAGAGTATCTGTGAAGGAGGTAGAAGAATAGATGCTGATGACGAAGGGGGGGAGGGGGAGAGGGAGAGAGGGGAAGGAAACGGAAAGAAAGACGTGTGTGTGTGTTTGTGTGTCTGTGTGTGTGTGTGTATCTCTAAGTTATTATCTGGGAGGACAGAAGAAGCAAAATCTGAGAACTTAACAAATGTTTAGAGAAAGTCATTTAAATTTCACTAATATGAGTTATATATCTATATATAGATATATATTTATAAAACTGAATCACTTTGCTGTACACCTGAAATTAACACAACATTGTAAATCAACTATACTCCAATATAAAATAAAAAGTAAAAAATAAATAAAGAATATCAATGGCATCAAAAAAAAATAAATTTCACTAATATGGAAGCTAAGAAGACAACAGTATTTAGATTGTATTTTGTGCCACAGAGGGTGTTATAAGGCTGTTGACTTGCCCCCAGGTTTGGTCTAAAATGTACTACTTCAATCCAGCTAGAGAAATCTTTCTGGATCACCAAAACCTAATCATGTATTTTAACGGCAATGCTTTTCACCATAAACATTCCTTTTTTTTTTTTAAGGTTTTCTACTATTTTCTTTTCTTTTGGGGAGGGGGCAGGCACAATGCATGGCTTGAGGAATCTCAGTTCCCCAACCAGGGAGTGAACCCGGCCCCTCGGCAATGAAAACGCAGAGTCCTAACCACTGGACCACCAGGGAATTCCCACAAACCTTCCTTTTTAAAAAAAAAAATTCTCTGTATATTTATTGTTGAGTAACTTATCTTTACAGAACACAGAACAATTAAAGCTAACCAAGTACAACAAACAAGGCTGACGATTACACACAGAGCCTGAACGCCAACCACATAATGCAGCCAGTTGTCCACATTCCAAAAACAAAGCATCCAAACTCCCAAGAGTTCTCAAATATCTAACGCCTTTTGCTTGATGTAAATTCAGATGATTCAAGGTTACCATTCAAGGTTAACGGTGCTCTAGAAAAGCAGGATAACCACAGCAACGATTGCCCTTATTATAAACAGTTCCCGGATGGCAGACACACATCTCACTTTCACACGTTCCATGGGTGTAAAGATGCTGGGAGAAGGCAGAGCCATTTTCCCTTCATCCCAACAAAAGGGAGGATGGTCCAGCCCCACCCATTCCTGGCTGGATGGAGTCAGTAGCACGAGTTTTGAATAGCAAGTTGTGAGTGGACTTCACGCGGTGTTTCCCGTTTGAGCTAAACCAATTAAATGCTAAAGCAAGACCCTCCCGGACACTCTTTTTTTTCCTTCCTCTCATTCAGACTCACAGCTGCCTCGCCAGCCTGTGTGTTGGACGGTGCGATGACATGGAGCAGAGCCCCCAGCTGACACCCCGTCAGTGGACGTGCAACATGAGTAGGAAATAAACCCCCATTCGGGACTTCCCTGGTGGTCCAGTGGTTAGGACTCCGTGTTTCCACTGCAGGGGGTACGGGTTCGATCCTGGGTCAGGGGACTAAGATCCCACATGCCAGGCAGTGCGGCCAACAAAACATAATAATAATAATAATAAGCCGTTGCTTTAGACCACGCGGACACTGGTGCTACTTCTCACTGCAGCAAGCATCTTCCACCCTGACTGATACTGAGCACGTGAGTAGGAAGAGGAAGACCCCCTGGAGGGAGACTGCTACCTGACTGCATGCGGCACACAGACAAGAAACACCGTGACAAGTGTTCAGATCGCGTGTAACGTGTAGGTGAGTGACTGGCTGACCAGCGGGTTTGGGGACGTTTGGCCGGAGCAGGTAGCAGAACAGATGTGGCATTGCCCACTGCGCCCCTGAGGAGGATTTCCTGAATCCCAACCCTTCATCCTTTGCCCGCACGCAAGGTTCCACCTCCTCCCCACAAACTTCACACATGGCCCACCTGGAACCCTCCTACGCCCGTCAGAACGGCCCTCATCAAAAAGTCTACAAACAACCGATGCCGGGGAGGGTGTGGAGAAAAGGGAACCCTCGTGCACTGTCGGTGGGAATGTAAGTTGGTGCAGCCACTCTGGAGAACAGTATGGAGGTTCCTTAAAAAACTAAAAATAGAACTATCGTAGGACCCAGCAATCCCACTCCTGGACACATATCTGGAGAAAACTATAATTCGAAAAGACACATGCACCCCGATGTTCACAGCAGCACTATTCACAATAGGCAAGACATGGAAGCAGCCTAAGTGTCCATCGACAGAGGAATGGATAAAGAAGACGTGGTACATATATACAATGGAATATTACTCAGCCATAAAAAAGAATGAAACAATGCCATTTGCAGCACCATGGATGGACCCAGAGATGATCATACTAAGTGAAGTCAGAGAAAGACAAAAATATCATATGATATCACCACATGTGACACCTAATGAAGTTATTTACAAAACAGAAACAGACTCACAGACATAGAAAACAAACTTAGGGCTACCAAAGGGGGAAGGGAAGGATAAATTAGGAGTTTGGGATTAACATACACACACGACTATATATATAAAATAGATAAACAAGGACCTACCGTAGAGCACAGGGGACTCTACTCAATATTCTGTAATAACCTATATGGGAAAACAATCTGAAAAAGAGTATGTGTGTGTGTATGTGTGTGTGTGTGTGTATATATGTATATATATATATGTGGCTTTCTAGTGTGGAGAAAAGGGAACCCTCCTACACTGCTGGTGGGAATGTAAGTTGGTGCAACCTCTATGGAGAACAGTACGGAGGTTCCTCAAACATCTAAAAAGAGAGCTACCATATGATCCAGCAATCGCACTCCTGGGCATGTATCCAGAGAAAACTCTAATTCAAAAAGATCCATGCACCCCAATATTCACAGCAGCAGTATTTACAATAGCCAAGACATGGAAGCCACCTAAATGTCCATCGATGGAGAAATGCATAAGGAAGATGAGGTATATATATATATATATATATATATATATATATATATATATATATATATGATGGAATACTACTCAGCCATAAAAAAGAATGAAATAATGTTATTTGCAGCACCATGGATGGACCTAGAGGTTATCATACTAAGTGAAGTAAGTCAGACAAAGACAAATATCATATGATATCACTTATATGTGGAATCTAAAATACGACACAAATGAAGTAATTTACAAAAGAGAAACAGACTCACAGACACAGAGAACAGACATGCGGTTGACAAGGGGAGGGGGTGAGGAAGGGATGGATTGGGAGTTTGGGGTGAGCAGATACGAACTATTATATATAGGATGGATAGACAACAAGGTCCTACTGTAGAGCCCAGGGAACTCTAGTCAATATCCTGAATATAAAAAAGAATGTCTGTGTATGTATAACTGGGCCACTCTGCTGTACAGCAGAGATGGACACAATATTGTAAATCAATTCTACTTCAACTTAAAAAATGGGCAAAGAACTTGAATAGACATTTCTCCAAATAAAATACACAAATGGCCCATAAGCACAGGAGAGGATGCTAAAAAAAAAAAAAAACAGTCACCTTCTCCTTATGGAGCTGGGGTTGCATCTTTAGCTCTGTCCATGTGTCACCACCCCCAGCATTTGACGATTCTGACCCCCCCCCCATCTCCTAAAACTCGTTCCTCTTTTTACTTCCGTGAAGCTCTGCGTCCTGAACGGCCCTCTGATAATCTCACCACTTCTGTTTCTCTTGTCCCTCGCTCTTCCTCTACCCTGCCATTAGTTTTAGTTTTCACCTGATGGGTTTTAGTTTTCATCTGACGGACTGCATGTTTCCGTGAACGTGTGTCTTGATCTATATGTGCTGCTCTTGGGAGACTCTCATTTGAGGCTCCTAAGCAATCCTCAATTTACCAAGTGTGTTTAAATCCAGTCTTCCGAGGGGGGGAGACGCAAGAGGGAGGAGATATGGGGATGTATGTATAGGTGTGGCTGATTCACTTTGTGATACAGCAGAAACTACCACACCACTCACTGTAAAGCAGTTATACTCCAAGAAAGATGTTTAAAAAAAAAAAAAATCCAATCTTCCCAGGGGCTGCCCAGCAGAGCTCTCCGTCTGGATGTTCTTAGACGTCTTAACTCCGACCACTTTAGAGCCGAAACCTCCCCTGCGCGCTTCCCAACCCGGGACCTTTCCCGCATTCTCTCCGGCATCCCACCCCGCAAGCTCTGAGCCTTCCGAGCGAGCACAGCCAACTCTTGCCACGTGCTCGGGAGAAGAGGACGAACTCTCTGTCGCCGTGGCGACAAGCCGCCGCGAGAGCCAGGTTTCGACGCTGCGCGGTTCATCCGCGTACGCGCTTCGGCAGCTCCGCGACCAGACGTGACCCTCGCATCGGAACGCGAGCCCGTGGAGAACACGCTTAACGTAACACGCCCACCCGCGCGGGCCAGCGCACGAGCCGCAGTCTCACCGAGCAGCCGGCTCCACTCGGCGAATCGGCGCTGTTACCGGAGCCCCGCTCTGCATCGGGCGCTGGCGGCCCACGCACCTCGGCGTCTCCGACGGTGAGCGCGGGGCCCATCCCGGCGGACGCACACAGCTTCCACCTCCTCCGGCAGCCGCGGCTCACCAGGTCCGGCGTGCCTCCTGTTCCGCCCGCCCCTGAAGCAGCACCCGCCCCGCTGCCGCCCAGGTCATACCGCCGTCTCGCTGCCTCACACCCCGCCCACCCGAGATGGACACAGCGGGAGACACAAAGCGATGGTCCCATACGACGTGCTGCCTTGCGAAGTGCTCAGCGCGGGAGGTCTCTGCGGCCCCAAACCGCACGTTCTCCCTACGTGGCTCCTGAAATGAAGGTCCCCGAGCCAAACGCTCCTCCGGATCCCAGGGACCGGGCACAGGGCCTGCTCAGCGCTGCCAGTGCTTGGAAGGGTCCAGCACACAGGCCAACCACATCCTCCCGGGAGAACACGCGTCTACTGCTGTGTACCCATCCCCGGGCCTCACTGCCCCAAACTGAGACTCCGTCCCCATGAAACACTCTCTCCCCCTCCCCCCCCCTCCCCCAGCCCCTCCCCCAGCCCCTGGCCCCCGCCACCTTACTCTGAGTCTCCATGAATTTGATAACTCCAGGGACCTCCTATAAACGGAATCACACGGTATTTGTCTTTTTGTGGCTCTCTTATCACTGAGCATCACGACCTCAAGGTCCATCCACGCTGTAGCCTGTGGCAGACTGTCCTTCCCTCTCACGGCTGTCATATGCCACGGAGTGGATGGACCATATTCTGTTTAGCCAGCCAGCCAGCCACCCACCCACCCACCCACCCGTGGACACTTGGGTTGCTGCTACGTCTTGGCTGTTGTGAATAGCTCTGCGGTGAACGTGGGTGTGCAAATATCTCTCGGAGACCCTGCGTCTAATTCTTTCCATCTCACTCTTTGGACCTGTTTTCATCAACACAGGACTATCCACGCAGGGCTGTTTAATAATCCAAAGACACGGCAAACTCTCCTAAATTTAATTTTCCTGCAATGCCACTGACGAGGCAGACAGAGTATTTCAACCCAGCAAGTGACGGACAAGTGACACGGTGCTTCCCTGCCAGCAAAGCTTGATGAGAAATGTATTAATTGCACAGTTCATCTGAACATTAGGATCCTTGCCGGGTCCGGCTCTGCCTGTGTCTAGCTTTGTTAATTATGGAAATCCCTCCAGTTCCCCTGATGGGTTTCCCTATAACTGAAAAAATACAGATGATCTTGACCACCAGTACCAGGTCCGGGAATTCACCCATTTTTCTCAGAACGGGGGCTTTCATGTCTGCGTAGCCAAGAGGGGCTCCCCGGGCAGCCCTGTGCTGATGCCAGCACCATCCTGCTGCCACGGCCTCGGCCGGATGGAAATGGGAAGCTGTCCGGAGGCGGCAGGAGCCGGCCAGCAGGACACAGGGGCCGTGGCCAGCCTGACTCACAAGTTCTTTTTTGCCTGAGAGGTGGTGACGGAAGCTACATGGGTACAGTACTGAGCGTTGCTTGTGGAGAAGCTTGGGTGTTACTGATGGTCCTGGGGTCCTGGGGTCTGGGGTGCAGCTTCCTTTGCTGTAGAACTGAATGTGAAAGGATGGATTTCAAAAGCCCGAGAGCAAGGGGGCAGGGTCTGACGGCCATCCCGTTGCAGCTGGCAAGGTTGTGCCACCCCTGAAACGTGCCTCTGACTATTTGAAGATGGTAAGTATGGAGCTTCATAGTCTGAGGCATCAGCCTCGGAAAGGGGGGGGAGCTGAAATGTTCCCTGGGTCTCCACCTGGACATGCCCAGCCTCCCTGTAGGTCATTCCAGGAACCCCCCCCCCCCCATCAGTCTAATGCTTCTCCTCCCCCAGATGCCAGAGTCATTCACACTTTGCATGTTTGGTATGTTTTGTTCCAGACCAGGAATCTTAAATGAGTTCCCACTCACTGGCCTGCATGGTCCACGGGTGAAGGCTGCCTGCATCACACAGTGGAGAGGAATCTGGAGTGACCCCTGGGCTGGGTGGGAAGGGAGTTCTGCAATGGATCAGTAATGTCTGTACAGGATGGGAGAAGGAGTGGGCAGCCTGCGTACTGAACGCCGGTTTGGCTGGATGCTGGCACTCATGTTTGCTCTCCGCCCTGGATCACCAAGTGGAGAAGAGTCTGGAGTGACTCCTGGGCTGGCTGGGCAGGAAGGGAGTTCTGTAATGGATTAGTAATGTCTGCACAGGATGGGGAAAGGGGTGGGCAGCCTGCGTGCTGAATGCTGGTTTGGCTGGACACTGGCACTCACGTTTCCTCTATTACATTCGCATTTTCTCTGCTCTGTTTTATCTACCTAGTGGCAAACCACAGATATCAGTGCAGTAGGAGAGCTTGGACTCAGGGCTCCTCCCATGAAAAGACCCCAAACTGCAAACTCAAAGGGATTTCTAGGCCAAAAGGTCCACCCTCTGGACATGGTCATCCCTCACCACAAAGACACGGGTTTTGAACCTGGCGGACCTTGAAGTGGTAACTCCTCCAGCACAAATACCAGGACCGGCCCCTAAGATCTTGCTGCCATGTTCTGGGTCCTCAGACAGGAACAATTCTAGCCTCAGGTAAAAACACTCAAAGATGCACAGAGGCACCGGATAAAATAAGCCTTTAAATTCATCCAAGGCCCTAAATCAGATCTGCTGGGGTGGGGGTGGGAGTTTCTAATGTAGGGCAGAAATCATGTGACATCCATCCACGGGCCAACTTGTGCAAACCAACCAGGGTGTCCTGATCCTGCGGTTCCCAAACACTGTGCCAAGGCACCCCCAGCTACCACAGGGAACTCACAGAGGCGCTGGGCTTGTTTTAAATTTTCAAGGGAAACCCAGCAGAATCTGTCCAAGCATTATTATGCCCTTTGGGGCCCAGATAACTGGTCGATAGAAATATCGGGTATTTCTCTTGGCCCCATGGAAGCCGTGAAAAAAAGGCCAAGGCGCCAAGGGTACCATGAACAGAGGAAGGGTGGGAATCTCTGTGTTAGTCTGCACCTACGATGCCCTGGGTTAGACAAGTGATGACCTTTGCATCAGGCTACCTCCAGAGCAGTGCTTTTCAAGTTGTTCCTGGGAGACACTGGCGCCCCCGAAAGGTGCCTTGGATTCATGGCAGGAAGGGGAGAAAAGAAGGCGCCATGCTTGTCTTCCAACACCAACAGATCCATGCCACGCGAATGTGATGCCCCACGGGGAATCCACGGTCGTGGGGATCCACTGGCAGCCCCTTGAGGACAGACTCCTGTCCTTACAGATGGGAAAACACGCGAGGTGCCGGGATAAGAACCACCTACTGATCCAATAATTAGACCAGAAATGGATGCCAACCGGTGGTCCCAAATGTTAGGACACCCATCATAACCCAGTGCAGAAACTTCTGCAAAAGAAAAAAAGAAATGCCCGGCTGAGAGCTGATCACAAATTCTGGTCATGCAGGTGGCTCCGGGGACAGTGTGTTTAATCCGGGAACATCTTAATATTGAAACTTCTCAACTGTAAAAGAATTAAGGCCCTGAAATGACTGGTTCCGATGAAAGAAATGTCATCTACACTAAGGGTTATTTTAATGGCCTGGCTCTGCCCTGGAGCTCTGCCCAATTCCTCAGTTAAAAAGGGTTTTTGCATTTTTTCCCTGAGCCATTCCCTCTGTTTTGTCCAAAAAATTTTGCATGAATACTGCACCATGCCCCCTGGTTGGAGCAAAGTGTCTGGTCTTTGCTATCGACTGGCAGCTCTCAAACGGGGTGATTTTATTCCCCAAGGGACATTTGGCAATGCCTGGAGACATTTATTACAACTCAGAGGTGGGGAGAGAGGCTCCTGGCACGTGGCGGGTGGAGACTAGGGAAGCTGCTCCACAGCCCGCAGGGCCCGGGACGCCCCTCATCAGAGAGTCACCCAGCCCCAGATGTCAGTACTGCTGAGGCGGAGAAAACCGCCTACATAAAATGTTAACCTGTGAAATGGTGAACAGCAGGCTCCGGAGGAGAGCGCCCAGAGCCTGACCCTTCTCCGACCTAAACCCCCAAATTAGATTTGAGATTCTCGTCTTTAGGTTCTGAGCAGACCCTGGAACGATCCATCCCAGATCTCCACTCTCTAGGTCAATAAAACATCTTCCAAGGTCCTGAGATCAGGCACGACCCTGAAAAGTCAAAACTGTGGTCACTCAAAGTGCAAGTGGGGGGACTTCCCCGGCGGTCCAGTGGTTAAGACTCCGCGCTTCCACTGCAGGGGGCGCGGGTTCCATCCCTGGTTGGGGAAGTTCTGCAGGCCATGAGGTATAGCCAAAAAAAAAAAAAAAAAGTGCAAGTGGGTGACTGGAAATGACACAGTCGTAAACCCATGGAAAAGACCACATAGAGAGTGTGGCCTGATGGACAAGAAACTCTTCCTCGAGGTTCAGAAACAGAAAGTCCAATGGAAATATTTAACCTCCCCTGTGGCAATTTGGATGAGGGAAGGTGCTGGCCTCGGGAGATGATGCTTGGCTGGGGGCAGGGGACCACGGGGAAAGGTCCTACCCTGAAATCCATCCTCACTGCCGGTCGGAGGACGAGTAGGGACTTGTATGAGTTTCCTGGAGCTGCCACAGCCATAACCCCAAACCAGATGGCTTAGAGCAACAGGCATCCATCCTCCCCCAGCCCTGGGGACGAGGCGTCTGAGGTCAAGGTGTCCCAGGGCTCCGCTCCCTCCAGAGGCTCCAGGGGAGGCTCCTTCCCGCCTCTTCCAGCTTCTGGGGGCTCCAGGCATCCCTGGGCTCGTGGCCGCCTCCCTCCCGTCTCTGCTCCCCTAAAGCTGCCGACACTTGGAAATCAGACTTCTGGTCTGCAGAGCTGAGAGAGCATAAATCTCTGTTGTTTTAAGGTGCCCGGTTTGTGGACATGCGTTACGTCAGGACATGAATACCCTGGGAGAAGGTCTGTGATGCTGCCTGATTCTGTTCTCAGCCCGGAAACAAAACACATCCTCAGCTTGCCTTTCCTGGTCTCTTCCGGGCTCTGCATACCCGCGTGAGTTACTCCCAGGGTCTCTAGCAGCCGGGACGCCGTGCCTCACAGCTGCCCTGCAGCCCTGGTGACCACCCCCGAGGCCCACTGCCCGCGTGACTCTGGGCTTGAAGACGCAGGGGAAGGAACCCAATGAAAGAGGTTCCAGCAGAGGCAGTGGCGTATCGGCACCTCCCGCAAGTAGGGGAGGACCGATAGTGAAGTGCTGTTGGCGTGGCTGCCCGCCAGGCTCTCTCCCCTTCCCCATCGCTGCTGCTTCCTGTAAGTTGGCTCCGCTGCCTGCATCAACTGCACCCCGTCCATCAGGGGACACAGAGGCCCTCAACCCGCCGCCAGGGAGAAAGGACTGCTGGCCCTTCTGTGTCCACTTCTCGGGACTCTAGTCCCCAGCTGTTTAATCGGACGCGAGCCTAGAGGTCACCGTTGGACGTACCGCGTAGGCGTGACTGATATCTACAAGCAGCCGGCTCCGCGTAGAGGGCCGGCGCCCTTCGGGGCGTGGCTGGCGCTCGTCCAATCGGTCGAAGGCATTCAGAGCGGAGGTGGAGCTTCCCCAGAGGAAAACGGAATCCTATCCCAAGACCACAGCCTCTACCTGAGTGTCCAGCCTGCCTGCCCTGCAGGTTTTCAGACCCGCCAGCCCCCATCACTAAGTTAGCCCATGCCTTGAGATACATGTCTTAATAAATCTCTTACGGCAGCCAGGAGGCGAGCCAGTCGTGGAGATCTAATGCACAGTACAGTGAATGCAGACAGCAATGTTGTAGGAGAAACACCACGCTTCCTAAGGGACCTGATCTTAATTATTCCCACCACAAAAAGGAAACGGTAATGAGGGGACGTGCCAGAGGGATTAACTGTTGCTACAACGGCAATTATGTTACGATAAATAAATGAATCCAATCAACATGTATGCCTTAAATTTACACAATGTTGTATGTCCATGTAGGTAAATTCAAAAATAAAGAAATCTCTATATAGTGCTAAATAAAATATATTAACATATTGTGTATTACATATTATATGTGTGTGTACATATATATTATAGGTTGTAAATATAGATACTATAGTCATTTGATACATAGTATATATCTGTATATGCTATGTATATAACCAGTATATTTATATGTATGTACGTGTGTATGTATATATATAATGAGGCCGGGGTTCTGTTTCGCTGGCAGGACACTGACTGATACAAACCTCACTCAGGAAAATTGCCAGATCTCTGGTCCAGCCTGAGTAATCAGCCCATTGTTTCTCCCAGAATTTCTCAACCTCAGCAGAACTGACATGTGGGGCTGGAGGACTCTCTGATGTGGGCGTCCGGGGCCCTGTGGGGTGTGGAGCAGTGTCCCTGGTCTCCACCCACCAGGTGCCAGGAGCTCCCCTCCCCCATAGCTGTCACAGCCAAAATTGTCTCCAGACATTGTTATTTGTCCCCTGGGGGCGAAGTCCTCTCTGGTGTGGAACCACTGCCACAGACAGACAGAGAAATGACAGCCTGATAAATGGATAGATGCATGATCGATAGAGATGACAGATGAATGATGGCTAGATGATGGATAGACAGATACACAGATACACAGATAGACAAATGATAGATAAAGTCTCTGATGCTAAGTCAGGGTTCTCAGCCTCAGCGCTACTGACATCTGGGGCTGGGTGACTCTCTGATGTGAGGCGTCCCGGGCCCTGTGGGCTGCGGAGCAGCTTCCCTGGTCTCCACCTGCCACGTGCCAGGAGCATCCTCCCCCCGAGCTGTGACAAACAGGCCCCCAGACATCGCCAAGTGTCCCCTGGGGGCCGGAATCACCCCAGATTGGGAATGAGCTGTTTAAACTCATCTGTTTGTGCAGGGATTTCGTTGGTCCTGCTGGGAGAATCTCCTCCTCCTTTTAGGGAGAAGCCGGGATGGGAAGATGCTAGAAGGAAATCTAAATACATACCTAATCCACTGCTCCTGTGGCAAGCCCACCACCCAGTCCGACCTAACACCTGGCACCAACAAGAGCAGAATAATTTTCAAGTGCCCACAAAACATTCACTAAAATCAACCGATTCTGAGCCACAGAGCAAAAGCCAACGTATTTTAAAGAACTGAAATTCTGCAGTATATGTTCTCTGACCACAATGGAACTAAACTGGTAATCAGTAACAGAAAGTTACCTAAAATCTGCCAATATTGGTAAGTTAAACAGCACATTTCAAAATAACCCACAGACCAAAGGGGAGTGGGAGGGGAAACCGGAAACTATTCTGAAGTGGATAAAAATGCAAACACGGCACAAGAAAATGTGTGGGGTGCAGCTTCGACAGTGTTTAAAGGAGTGTTTGCAGGCCTCAATGCTTGCAGGAGGAAAGAAGGAGGGTTTTCAATCAATATTTTATGCTCTTACCTTAAGAAATTAAACAAGACCATAGTAAACACAAAGCAAGTATCAACAGAAGCAAGGAAACAGTAAAGAGTGTAAATCAATGAAATTGAAAGCAGAAAATCAAGAGATAATCAACTGAATCATACACTGGTTCTCTGAGTGGTCAGTAAAATTGACAAACCTCTAGCTAAGTAGATCCAGGAAATAAAAGAGAGAAAAATAACATACCAGGTATGAAAGGCAGACATCCCTCAGACCTGATGGATTATATTAAAAGATTAATCAGAAAACATTATAAACAAATTCATGCTCACCAACTTCACTACTTAGATAAATATATGCAAATTCCTCAAAATACACAAATGGCCAAAGTTCACTCAAGAAGAAATGAATAATTGTCATATATCTACATATACATATCTATATACATATCTAAAGGCATTAGATTTATGGTTAACTTCTTCAGACAAAAAACTCCCCAAACACAGATGGCTTCACAGGCAAATTCTACCAAATATTTAAGGAGGTAAAAAAAAAAAAAAATCTCTATTCGCTACAAACACTCCCAGAAAATAGAAGTACAGGAAATACTTCTCAATTCATTATGTTAAGAATTTTGGCGCATTTGCTGCTGACGAACTTTTGCCAAGAGTTTTAATTGCTCGTAATGTCTTAGTCTGTTTTTTCAGTTTTTAATCAGAGTAAAGGTGGCCTCATCAGATGTTTAAAAAGCCAAATCATCAGTATGAAGAGAATAATTTCCATGAGCTAGGAGAGAAGGAAGCAGGACTCTCTCCCAGAAACGGGATATCGGTTCAACATTTGAGATAAGTCAAGGTAATTCACCATGACAACAGAAGAAAAAATTAAAAGCCCATGATCTCAGTAGATGCAAGAAAAGACATTTGGCAAATGTCAACATGCATTTCTGTTAAAAAAAAAAAAAAAAAACTCTTCTCAAATTAGGAATAGAGAAAACGTCTGAAACCTATAAAGAGCATCTACCAAAACTGACAGCTATAATCCTTCATGGTGAAAGATTGCTTCCCTCACCCAACTGAACATCCTACAGTGAAACTAGGGAAGACAAAGAAAGAAAATGCAGACTGCAAAGAAGAAAGCAAACTTTATTTTAAAAAATGACTGTCTACATGGAAAACCTCAAAGTACCTAGAAAAAGCCTACTGAAAGATGTAATGTGAGCTGGGCAAGAACGTGTCACAAAACAAGATCAATTTACAAAAGTCAATGGTATTTTTTATAGACTATCAGTGAACAATTAAAGTTTTTAAAAATACTATTTAGGATAAAAAAGATGTGAGATATATACATGTATGTATCATATATGTCATATATATATATTTACACACACACAGAGTGGAATATTACTCAGCCATCAAAAAGAACGAAATCATGCCATTTGCAGCAACACGGATGGACCTAGAGATGATCATACTGAGTGAAGTCAGTCAGACAGAGAAAGACAAATACCATATGACATCAGGTATATGTGGAATCTAAAATATGATACAAATGAACTGATTTACAAAACAGAAATAGAGTCACAGACAAAGAAAATAAACTTATGGTTACCAAAGGGGAAGCAGGGGAGAGATAAATTAGGAGTTCGGGATTGACAGATACACACTACTCTATATAAAATAAACAACCAGGACCTACTGTAAAGCACAGGGAAGTAATCTGTAAGTAATCTATAAATTCAATTCAAACTCAATCAAAGTCCTAGCAGGTATTTTTGTAGAAACAGATACACTGACCTGACTGTAAAATTAATATGGAAACTCAAAGGATTAAGAATAGCCCAAACAATCATATAAAAGCAGCAGCAAGTTGGAGGAATTACACTTGCTGATGTGAAGACTGCCGATAAAACTACAGGAATCAAAAGAGCGTGTGTGGGGCTCACATCAGCGTAGACATGAAGCAACAGAAGAGGAGGGACCATCTGAAACCACAACCATGCTTGTAGGGTAAATTGCAGGGCAAAGACGCCAAGGAAATTCAAAGGAGGACCATCTTTTTAACAAATGGTGCTAGAACCCTGGGACCATCCGTATGCAGACACAGGAACATGCATCTATACCTCACCTCATCAGAAGATTAACTCAGGACGGCTTATAGACCCATGGGTAAATCCTAAATGTGTAAAACCTGTACAGGAAAAACAGGAAAAGATCTTTGTGACACTGGGTTAGGAAAAGACTTATTAGGCAGGACACCAAAATACATGGTCCATAAAAGAAAAAACTGGTGATAATTTGGACGTCATCAAAAGTAAAATCTTCTATGCTTTGAGAAGCGGACTCACAGATACAGACACCAAATTAGTGGTTACCGGTCGGGGGAGGGGCAAGACGGGGGAGGGGATTAAGAGGTACAAACTACTATGTATAAAATAAAAAAGGTAGGAGGATATATTGTATAGCCCAGGGAATAGAGCCAACATTTGTACAATAACTATAAATGGAGTATAACCTTTAAAAATGGTGAATGATTATACTGTACACCTGTAACGTAACTGTATAGCAAGTATACTGCAATTAAAAAAGTGAAAAGAAACAAATTAAAATCTTCTATGCTTTGAAAAACACTATTAAGAAAATGAAAAGACATGCCCTGGACTGAAAAATAAAAATTGAAACACACAGCTGATTTTATGCATATATGAATCCATCTTATAATCTATACAAAGAGAAATATATATATATGTACACACCTTGTCATCTATTCATCTGAATATAGGTTTACATAGGATAAGAGACAATATAAAAGTGTATAAATGATGGCAGACTAGGATATACACCAACTCTCCCCAGTTCAGTGATAAGAAAACAAAACATCGCTTTTAAAGACCTCCCCGTAGACATCACCATTTCTTCAAAGAAGAGACGCACAGAGATGACAAATGAGCTCATGAAAAGACGCCTGAAGACGGAAGGGTAGGAAAAATAACCTTCCCTCTACCCTTCTAGGTTCCTGGTTGAGACCCTCCTGCCCCATAATAAAAAAGACAGATTAACAGGAGAAAAGTGAATGTAATTTACACACGGGAGCCCCACAAACCCATGACCCCAGCACTAGGGGAGGGAGCTTTTATATTTTTATATAGCTTTAAGAAACGATACACTTGTGAAGAATTAAGACAAAAAGGCCAGCACAGTATAATGGTGCCGAAGTAACAAACTTTGTGCCCACAGCCCTCTCAGCCCTAAATTCCCTGCGTCTGGCGATGCAAATTGGTGGGGCTGATCGACCACGAGGACAGGAGAGCATGTGGGGGCGACGGATGGATTCTGTAGTTGGTCATGGTGGGTGTTACACCACTGTATACACGTGTGCTCAAAACGCACAGAACTAGGCATCTAAGAATTGGAGAACTTCAGCATCTTTCAATAAACCCGACTTAAGAAAAAGTAAAAGCTCAGAGATCTCACTGAAAATTTTAGACAAGCAAACATTCTTTGGATTTTAGCCCCTCACTGGCTGAAGGGATAAGGTGCGTCCAAGACAAGCAACGCTCCTGAATTCTGAACTGGAGGCGATGGCTTCACAGCGTGGGATTCCAGTAGAAAGCAATTCTCTTATACAGACAAGGACCTCCAGACACGTTTAAAAATACACGAACAGGTGATGGGATGGTTCCCAGCAAAACTATGATTAGAAAGATTAAAATGTATCTATCACTCTTGCAAATGCCTTTGAAAGTATGAAGAAGGAAGGAACTAAGTGTCTAGGTATCCATTATCAGGGGATGAAAAGATTTTGGAAACCAGGTTTGTGTGATAATAGGAAAGAAATGCAGTTGCTCCAAGCAAGGACCGTCATCCATGAAAAATACCTTGAATTACGCTCGCATAGGAATAAAACGGATGTGTCAGAGCCTGAAAAGGTTTGCAGGAAACAGTTATGTTTTCACATCCAAGGAAACATGAAAACTGCACCATTTGGGGCACTGGTGTTGGGGCTGTGTGTGTGTGTGTGTCTGTGTGTGTGTGTGTGTGTGTCTGTGTGTGTGTGTGCCTGTGTGTGTCTGTGTGTGTCTGTGCGCCTGTGTGTGCGCCTGTGTGTGTGTCTCTGTGTGTGTCTGTGTGTGTTTGCCTGTGTGTGTGTGTGTGCCTGTGTGTGTGTCTGTGTGTGTGCCTGTGTGTGTGCCTGTGTGTCTGTGTGTGTGTGCCTGTGTGTGTGTCTGTGTGTGCCTGTGTGTGTCTGTGTGTGTGCCTGTGTGTGTGTGTCTGTGTGTGTGTGCCTGTGTGTGTGTGTGCCTGTGTGTGTGTGCCTGTGTGTGTCTGTGTGTCTGTGTGTGTGTCTGTGTGTGTGTGTGCCTGTGTGTCTCTGTGTGTGTGTGCGCCTGTGTGTGTGTGTGTGTGTGACCCCAAAGCAGCACTCCACACCCCGCGTGTGCAGTGCCCTCACGCTCCCCTCACCCCAGAAGGAAGAAGCAAGGCTGACATCCAGGCTGTGGCTCAGGCTTGGCTGGGGGCTGAGGGTCTCAGGGGACCCCAGCCAGGCCCCCAGGATGGAGGGTCCCTCATGGGAGGCACAACCCCAGAGAGTACGTGACTTGATATGAGTGCCCCCGTCGTCGCGTGCCTTTAATTCCCACACCCTGGGCAGCTGAGCTCTCCGGGAGGACCTCTGTGTGCACATAGAGGTCTCTTATAACGGATGTGTGTCTGTACCTCTGAGTCACGCACCCACAGGTGAAGAGCTGTGCTCTATGGAAATGACAGCTGTGTCAACACCGCTGGCTCAGGATCGCGTCCCAGCCTCAGATTTCACGTTTGGACCTATGTCTTCTAGAACTAAGGGCACACGGGTAAGGGGCAAATGGTGCCCCACTGGGACCCTCTCACTCTTTTTGCAAACTGTAGTTTTTTGAGTAGAGCTGACTTATAATGTTGTGTTAATTTCTGCTGTACAGCAAAGTGATTCCATTGTACCCATATATACATTCTTTTTCACAGTCTTTTCCATGATGGTTTATCACGGGATATTGAATATGGTTCCCTGGGCTCTGCAGTAGGACCTTGTTGCTGATCCGTCCTGTATATACTAGTTTGCATCTGCTAATCCCAGACTCCTAATCCTTCCCTCCCCCACCCCCTCCCCCTTGGCTACCACATGTCTGTTCTCTTTGTCTATGAGTCTGTTTCTGTTTTGTATAAGTTCACTTGTGTCGTATTTTAGATCCCACATATGAACGATACCATATGATATCTGTCTTTCTCTGCCTGACTTACGTCACTTAGTATGATAACCTCTAGGTCCATCCATGTTGCTGCAAGGGGCATGTGTTTCATTCCTTTTTTATGGCTGACTAGTATTCCACTGTATACATGTACCACGTCTTCTTTATCCACTCCTCTCTGGATGGTCACTGAGGCTGCTTCCACGTCTTGGCTACTGTGAACACTGGGGTGCGTGGATCCCTCTCACTCTTTAGATGACTAGATACGCCTCTCAAATTCGGGCGCTAAGGTTAAGAAAAAAACCTTTCTTGCCCCAAATGGGTTTCAACCATCATCTTCCAGAATCTGCTTCTGCAAACATACTGTGTGCATGTGTGTGTTTACTTTCATGGACATCAGTGGCAGTTAACTCTCAAAGGCGGAGAGACCCCAAAGTGGATATATTTGGAAACACTTACTGGATTTAAATGTGCTGTAAGAATTGACCATTCAAGTCCTTCCCCCATGAAAGAAACATTCCATTTCACACGCTGTCTGCCACTCGGTTCTGAATTCCCGCGCAGTTCTGACGTGAGTAGCACGGCCTCTTTTTATTCCTTGGGATAACAGGGTCATCGGAGAGCATCTCTCTCTCAGCTCTGTGCCCTTCCGCAAAAGCTTTCCGAACCTGAAAGGCGTACTTGTGTTTTAAAATAGCATTTTTTAAAGACTCTGTCATTAAAGGAAAGAAAGAGCCTTTCCACCTGACAACCCCCCGAGATGTGTTGCAATCATTCTAACAGCCAGTCTGGGGAAAAGTCTCTACGCCTGGGCCACCGGGTGATGTTAACTTAACAGCTGGGTTCAGAGGCTTCTGTTACATCCACGGTAACCAGCTAATGACCCAAACTGGGCAGTTTCGCGTCTACCCACAAAGAAGGCGATGCCGCGTCTGACTGTCTCCCTTCTGTTTTCTCTGGAAACAAGCTGATTTTGAAATCCAACAATTAACCGTCACTTACAAAGGATCACGAGGAAGGGGGTGTGTTTGCAAAGGGTCCTTACAGAGGTGCGTCCCCCGGCTAAGTAGATGGTGAAGTTACAGGAGGTTCAGGCAAGTGGGGGTCCCACTCAACACCATGCTCAGGAACCCCCATTCCATGGGGGCCTCTGCAGAGCTTCTCCCCCCTGGCTACAGGAAGAGACATCGCCCAGGAAGCTATTAACAGTACCAGGGGTACCATCCTCAGAGATCTGGATTGAACTGGTCCCACCAGGTGGTTCCCCAGTGAATCGTACGTGTCTACTTGGTGGCCATGGGAGTCCCAGACAGCTGGTGAAACGCGACTCTGGGTGTGTCTGGGAGGGTGTTTCCGGATGAGACGAGTGCTTGCATTCGTGGACTGTACTGGCTCTCCCCGGTGTGGGTGGGCCTCGTCTTATCAGGTGAAGGTCTGTCTAGAACGGAAACACAGACCTTCCCCAAGTGACAGAGAATTCCTCCTGCCTGACTGCTCAGCTGGGACGTCGGTCTCCTCCTGCCTGCGGACCTGAACGGGAACACGGGCGCTTCCTGGGTCTCCAGCTTGCTGCCTCACCTGCAGATCTTGGGATTTTTCAGCCTCCAAGGCCCCATGAGCCAATTTCTTATAATAAATATCTATCAATCATCTATCTATCTATCTATCTACCTACCTATCCATCCACCCACCTGTCTAAACCTTATCAATCTAGGTATCTACCTATTTACCTGTCTACCTATTTATCTACCTGTTTGTCTATCTATCCATCCACCCATCTACCTATCTTATCTATCATCTATCTGTCCATCTATTATCTATCATCTATCATCCATCCATCATTCTATTATCTATCATCTATTTGTCTATCCATTCTATTTATCTACCTATCCATCTATTAACTATCCACACATCAACAGTCTCTCTATATATCTTTTATCTATCCATCCATCTCTCAATCATCTATCTACCTACCTACCAATCTTCTAACAGCTACCTACATATCTAATCTATGTATCTATCTAATCATCTATGTATCTAATCTATGTATCTATCACTTATCATTATTATCTGTCATCATGTATCCTCAATCTATCTAATCTAATTTATATATATCTACGCATCTACTTTCTCTCTCTGTATATATACACGCCCACACACACACACACTCACAAATGCACACACCATCCCTCAACAAGTCCTCACGTTAATTTTAGAACACTCGTGAGAAGAAAATCCCTATTTGCTCCTGAAACCAGAAGTCCCTGTGCGACGGCGTTTCACAAACACACACTTCAGATCCCTGATCACACCACACCAGCAGCATCCACCCGGCCAGCGTGAACTCCGGAAGAGAGGGTCGCAGCCTCAGGCCGGGTCCTGGAGGTGCAATCCACCCCCAAAGAGCATCGGCCAGGGGGCGGGCTCTGCACTTGTGCCCACCAATACAATTAAGCAGCCAGGGCTGCCCAGGTCAGCAAGAAGCAGATCACTGCCTGGGCCTGGTGGGGGCGGGGGGGTCCCATCAGGACCACCGTTTGACTGGATTCATTGCCCTGGGGCGCCTGTGCACGGGCTTGGAATTAAATTAAATTATTTAGCTACCAAAGAGTTCTGCAAATACCAAATGCGGGGAAGCCCAAGCCCGAGCAGCCCCCTGCACGGGGGGGAGTGGGGGACACACACGTTTCTGGTTCGTGCAGAAATACTCCAATCCCCCACCGGGCTGGGTGCATTTTGTAGCCTCTGGGTGCACTGAGGGCTCTGTGCTCCCCTCCCACACTCAGCCGTGAACCAGCGGCCCTTCCCCCACCCCTACACCGGGCTCAGCCTTATTCATCTCTGTGGGGCACCCCGCGTCCCACCTGTGCTCAAGCAAAGAGAATCTAAGCGTCCGTCCAGACACCGAGTCCCCTTCAGGGCATCCCGGCCAGGACCGCGGATCTGCCCTCACACGTAGGTGAACGCAGGGGACGCCTCTCTGATGAGATCTTGGCAGCCCCCCTAAACCCTCTGGACCAGGCAGCTGAGCACGACAGAGTGAATGTTTCAGCAAGGCACCCTGGTCTCACAGAATCAGGTTCTTAAATACACGTCTTCCTGGGAGAGGTCACCCCTGACACTGTCATAGGGGTTTGGGACTTTTAACGAAAGCAGGTGTCATCGCAGCAGTTTCTCCTGCCGGGCGACCAGAAACCAGAACGTGTGATGGACCCCATCCCTGTGAGGGATATGCCTGTGCCGTGTGGACTCCCGAGTGGGTCCCCCGAGGGCAGGCCGCGGAGAACGTCGTCGTGAATTCAACAGCTGATGAGGGTCCCAGACATGTGGAAAGGAGAGGGGTGTGTGGAGCTGCCTCCAGGGGCTGTCCCGCTGTGCCCAGAATCTGACCAATGACAAGAACCCCCATCCCCCCACATCCCAAAAGATGGGTTAGAAACTCATGAAACTGGTCCACGATGGCCTCGTCATGTCAGGTCGCTAATCCCCTCACCCACTACGATGGGTAATCCAGAAAATGGAAACTAGCAAGTCGACCAGGATCTAGAGAGACGGGGACTCATGCAACCACTGGTGTGAATGTAAAGGGTGGCGCCAACGTGGAAACAGTTTGGCACTTCGACTCGCTTTTGAAACCCGGCAATTCTACCCCCGGATATAGACCCAAAAGAAAGGAAAATTAGGGTTCAAACAACAATACATGCCCGAATGCTCAAAGCTGCACTAGTCGCAATTGCCAAAAGGTGGAAGCAGCCCAAGTGTCCATCAAGGGATGATGGATAAAGACAATGGATCCATCCACACAGCGGAACATCACACAGCCATGAAAAGGAGTGAAGCTGTGACGCAGGCTACCACGTGAATGGACCTTGAATACACGACGCTCAGTGAGAGAAGCCAGACACAGAAGGACACAGTGTGTGATTCCATTGACAGGGAACGTCCACAATAGGCAAATCCAGAGAGTCAGAAAGTGGGTTCATTGTGGCCAAGGAGTGGGGGGGGGGGGTGGAGGGAATTGCAAATGATTGTTAAATGGGCACATGGTTTCCATCTGGGGGGATGAAAATATTCTGGAACTCAAAGATGGGGGTGGTGGTACCACAATGTGAATATCACATTGTGAATATCTCAATATCACTAATTGTAAATGCTATGTGATGTGTATTTTACCATAATTTACAACTAAATTTAAAAATAAATAAAACCCTAACCCCCAGGGCTCAATGTCGCTAAGGTGAGGTAAGCAGGAGGGCAGGGTCACCATAACCAGTGCATTTCTATGTGTTGTTTTAAACACAATTTTAGCAGCAAACACTGTGTATCCCGTTTAATGATAATGCTCAAGGATTTCTAGCAGTTTCCATTTAGAAAACCGTGGTCAGTTCTTGGCCCTACACCTGTCCTTCTCTGCAGGTCAACTCAAAAGGAATCCAGGCACATGGCACCTCCTGGTGGCGGGAGAGCCTAACTGCAGGCACATTTCCACATTCAGATCGATAGCTCACCCAACACTCTCCTACAATGAGGTCTCGAACCTTTGCAACAGGGGTGCAATAGGAAGGGGATTTTTAAAAGCAGGGCACTTTGGGGGCACCCTGAAAACAAAGCTCAAAAACAGGATTGCTGGGCTTCCCTGGTGGTGCAGTGGTTGAGAGTCCGCCAGCCGATGCAGGGGACGCGGGTTTGTGCCCCGGTCCGGGAAGATCCCACGTGCCGCGGAGCGGCCGGGCCCGTGAGCCATGGCCGCTGAGCCTGCGCGTCCGGAGCCTGTGCTCCGCAACGGGAGAGGCCACGGTGGTGGGAGGCCCGCGTACTGAAAAAAATAAAACAAAAAAAACAGGATTGCTGGGTGCACCCAGCAACAGACATACCTCGTTTTATTGTGCTTCACAGATAATTGCATTTTTTTTTTTTTTTCAGATTGAAGGTTTGTGGAAACCCTGCATCCAACAAGTCTATCGGCGCCATTTTTCAACAGCATTTGCTCACTTCGTGTCTCTGCGTCACATTCTCGTAATTCTCGCAGTATTTCAAACTTCTTCATCACGATTATATATGTGATGGTATCTGTTTATCAGTGATCTTTGCTTTTACACCTACGACGTGCTGAAGCCTCAGAGAACGGTGAGCACTTCTTAGCAATAAAGTATTTTTAAGTTAAGGCACGTACATATCTCTTTTATCGAGATAATGCTATTGCACACTTAACGGCATACAGTCTAGTGTAAACATAACTTTTATATGCAGTGGGAAAACAAAAACTTCATGTGATATTGTGATGCACTGCTGTGGTCTGGAACCGAACCTGCCATCGTCGCAGAGGTATAACTGTATGTGAAGCATCCAGGCAGACCTTTATTATAGAAGAGCTAAGGTTTGCTTCTGCTGCAAGTGAAATAAAATGCTATCAAGTCAGATTGACTTTCTTCCACTCCAACTAATAACATGCCCTCATTGTGCATACAGGCTATGGATCTAGGCTCTTAATCCTGGCCTATACTTTGGGGAAAAGAATGAGATAAACTTACTCTTTTTTCCCAACCTAATACCAGGAAAGAATGAAGATCTCAGGAATTTCAATGAGAGTGAGCTGCCTTGCTCTCTGTTTTCACTCGTATGAGGAGAATGGTGACGATGATTATGCTCCCAGAGCAAGAACAGAGTTCTTAACTCATGAAAACAAGTGTTCTCGGGATTTTCTGTTTTACTTTCTTTTTATAACACACCCCCCTCACTTTTCTTCTTTCACTGTCAGTAAACAAAGCACAGAAAACAGCAACACCTTTGTTAACAAAGTCTGCGCAATGAGATGGGACATTTCTGAAAATCCACCTTTCACGTCCCCTATTGCAAAGAAGTCATTGTGACTCACTGTGACAAAACGCATAGTTCATTTTCAATCCTGCCTATGACGTGGCGTGCGTGAAGGACAAGTTCATACGTCTGAACTTCTCACGGAGGTGTGTCTTAGGTCGAAGGCACCTGAACCCTTTTGGAAGCGCTGACACAGGTCATGAGTCCTATGATGGCGTAACTCACACGGGTAAAGCGTGTTCAAGTTGGCAAAGCATTGGTGTAAGCGTTGCCTCGTTGGAACTATTCAACGGGGATCATCACCCTATCCTCGTACAGGTGAGAACCCAAAGCTCGGAGAGGTCCCAGGCTTCCCGCGCCCCACCCCGGCCCAAGGTCCTACAGCTTGTTCAACCCAGGTGCTGTTCGGGAAAATCACACAGCTTTACAGTTGTTGTTGTTTTTAATTTTAATGTTATATTGGAGTAGCGCTGATTAACAATGTTGTGTTGGTTTCAGGTGTACAGCAGACGGATTCGGTTATACATACACATGTATTCGTTCTTTTCCAGATTCTTTTCCCTCACAGGCTATTACAGAGGATTGGGTGTAGTTCCCTGGGCTCTACAGTAGGTCCTTATTAGTTACCTATTTTATATACAGTAGTGTGTATGTTAATCCCAATCTCCTGATTTATCTCTCCCCCTTTCCCCTTTGGTAACCGTAATTTGTTTTTGAATTCTGTGAGTCTGTTTCCATTTCGTACATAGACTCATAGGTCTCATGTTTTTCGATTCCTCATATAAGAGGTATGTGGTATTTGTCTCTCTCTGTGTGGCTGACTTCACTTAGTATGATCATCTCCAGGTCCATCCACGCTGCTGCAAATATAGCCCTGCAGTTGATAGAATCATTGGTGCTGACACATTTCCTGTGTTCAATGAACCCTTAAGGCAGCAGCGCCTCCTGAAGTCAGCGCGGCTACGAGTCACGTGAGCGCCACGCCGCCGCGGGAGTGCGGCCCCGCCCCCCGCTGAGAACGCCCCATCGACGCCGGCCCGGGCAACGATGCTGGTCAGCGTTCACAGAGGAAACTCTCCGCTCGGAGGCTCATCGTGCCTCTGGCGGCTGGCTGACTTCACAGTGTTGACGCAGCGACCTTTCGGACTGTTTAGTTTTTCACTTAATGGCTGGACTCTCCAGAGGCGGCATTTTGAACGCCGGGCCTCGGGATGGGACGCTTCCGTGTCCGTGACACTCAAAGCGTCAGCACTTTGTGATACATAAACGCCACCACCTGGAAGAACGCCAGAGCCCAGTTCAAGTTCCCAGTGCCTCTTGTTTTCCTCCTGATGGAGCCGGAAACGGTGTCTCTGGGTGGTCACAGAGAACGCTCTACCCGGGGACAGTCCATCACTCGTGTCTGTATGGACGCCCTGATTACGGGAGGGCTTCAGTACAAATGTAAATCAGTACTAGACGCCTCCGGGGTCTCCCCTGAGCCTGCTTAGACCCGTGGGAGGTTCTGACTCTGTCGTGTCTGATGGATAGCGTGGAAGGTCCCTAAGGGAAGGGGGACCCGAGTCTCCAGCATTTGTCCCATTATGGCTGCACGTACAGGACGGCTCACCGCCAGGAGGGTTAGGGCATCAGGCGCCCAGGATCTCTTGGTCTCACAGAACAGCAGTGGAGGACCACGGCTCATGCCGTGTGGGCACATGTCTCAAATCTGCCCGGTGTGGGCGCCTCTGGGCCCCCCGGTTTCAATGGTGGGTGCACAGGTCCATGTCAACGAACCACCTTGTACGAGCAGATACGAGGGTGGGTATAGCAAAGCTCTACAAACCGGGTGGCTCAGAACCACAGGACACGGACTGCCTCACAGTCTGTAACGCGTCATCAGGGTCTGGGGGAAGCTCCTTTCTTCTCTTCCGGCTTCTGGCGGCCCCAGGCCGTCCTTGGATTTCCTTAACATGTAGATACATCCCTCCCCTCTCTACCTCCCCGGTGACATGGCCATCTTCTCCCTGTCTGTGTCCAGATTTCCCCCTTTCATACGCACCAGGGTCCTAACTGGATTAGGGGCCGAGCCTACTCTAGTAGGACCTCCTCTTAACAAACGACATCTGCAAAGACTCTATTTCCAAACTTGGAGATACTGGGGGTTAGGACTTCAGCGTATCTTTCTGGGGGGACGATTCAGCCCAGAACACACCACAAACCATGCATCGTCTTGTAGTGGGGGCTCTGTCGCGGTCCCTCCCTCTCTCACATCAGGAGGTGCCGGCTTGAATGATGTCATCTTGAGAGTCCTCACCAGAATGGAGTATATTCTGCAGAATTAGGCTCAGAAGAGCTTCTGACAGAGGGGTATTCAGTAAAGAATTGACTTTGCCCCCCCAAAACGTTTACCTTCTCCCCTACCTCTTGGAAGGTCACTTCTGAGCCCTGGGGATGTCCTGCTTGATGAGAGTGTCATTGTTTAAATGGGGGCCTTGGGTCACTGCAGAGAGTCTATTCTACAACGTGACATACGGCGGGGGCCCTGGGTGACGTGGTCGCAGCTTGACCTCTGGAGGGGCTGGAGGCTAAGGTCAGCTATGTGGCTGGACAACCATTTCTACATAACCAACCCCCCAATAAAAAGGCTGGACACCAAGGCTTCGGTAAGCTTCCCTGGCTGACAATACTCCACGGGTGTCAGCACACTTAATCGCTCCAAGGCCCCCAAAGCAGAGATGCAGTTAGTTAGCAACGTGGAATCGTTTCATGGCTTTTGGAGACAGGACCAATTAGCATCCTTGCAGGGCTGATGTCAGCCAGGGAGAGGATATAGCAACTGGGGGTCAAAAACAAGCTCAGGGCCCCATGACAAGCTCCATCTAGAAGCAGCAAGTGTTCCTCCACTCTGATGAGCCCACGTGCACATGGGGACATGTCCCTATTCACTTCTGTGCTTCAAGGTCATTTATCAAGGTTTTACACTGATTGTAACATGGGGGGAAATTGTATTATATCATTTAGAAAATATCGACCTCATCCTGTGAAGGCAAAATAAGTTGCTTCATCGAAGAGAGACGAGAACAAAAAAACGAAAGAACGCTTGGCGAATGCAGCAGCCCCCTCATCTGTGTAAACAAGACCTTTGTCAGGCATCTACCGTTCCATCTGCTTTACGGTCTTTCATGTTCTAGCTGAAGCCCTCCGTGGCACACTTTGGAATTGTCTCCATAAATCACGCAGGCACCGTTGGGGGTTAGACACTGCGTCGTAAACTACGGCAACTCTTCC
This sequence comes from Kogia breviceps, assembly GCF_026419965.1. NCBI lineage: Eukaryota > Metazoa > Chordata > Mammalia > Artiodactyla > Physeteridae > Kogia > Kogia breviceps. The sequence continues at coordinate 133,740,079 of NC_081330.1, forward strand.
TTATGCTAAGCAATGCCCCGACTTCATAGTTTGGAAGCACTTCTGTTGATTCTCAAGGATTTCAAGCTGACACATGCCTGCAGAAAGGTGGAGCAAAATATCCTTGGGACAAAAGCCCTGACAGGAGCGTTTATAACCAGTGTTCAGAGCGTCGTTTGAAATATACTAATGTCCGGCAGTGGATCAACTTCACTGAGTTTCCAGCACAGCAAACGTTTTCAACTAAGATGGCTTTTTAAATGGTTCCCCAAGTAATTAAAGACTTGGCATCAATGGTGTCGTTAACAACAATTGTTTCTGAGTGAACAAGGCATCATTATGGAAAGCGGATGTGCAGGTGTATTGCCAAAACCCTATTCACTGAATGGCAACCTCTTTTTTCTTTAAAACTTTTACTGAAATAGGGTTGGGAGAGTTGATTTACAGTGCGGTGTTAGTTTCAGGTGTACAGCAAAGTGGTTCATTTACATGTATACATACGTATTCTTTTTCACATTCTTTTGCATTATAGGTTATTACAAGATACTGAATGTAGCTCCCTGCGCTCTACAGTAGGTCCTTGCTGTTTATCTGTTTTATACACAGTAGTCTGCATCTGTTAATCCCTAACTCCTAATTCATGCCTCTCCCCTCCTTTTCCCTTTGGTAACCACACGTGTGTTTCTCTGCCTGTGAGTCTCTTTCTGTTCTGTAGGTAAAGTTCATTTGTATCATATTTTAGATTCCATGTATAAACGATATCATGATATTTGTCTTTCTCTGTCTGATTTAGTTCACTCAGGATGATAATCTCTAGATCCACCCATGTTGCTGCAAATGGCATTCTTTCATTCTTCTTTATGGCTGAGTAGTATTCCATCGTATATACATACCACATCTTCTTTATCCATTCACCTGTTGATGGACACTTAAGTTGCTTCCATGTCCTGGCTATTGTAACTAGTGCTGCTATGAACACCGGGGTGCGTGTCACCTTTTTGAATTATAGTTTTGTTCAGATACATGCCCAGGAGTGGGATTGCTGGATCATATGGAAGCTCTATCTTTAGTTTTTTAAGGAACCTCCATACTCTTCTCCACAGTGGCTGCACCAATTTACATTCCCACCGACACTGTGGGAGGTTCAATGTCAACCTCTCTTGACAAGACCTCTTCTATCCAAAAGCATTCACAGCACCATGGAGCTAGCAACGACATCAAGATGTGATTTGCTACAGCTCTCCGGCCTTGGCAACTCTGAACACGCTCATTAAAGGAAGTTGCTTTAGTGCAGTATTCAGAAAGATCCAACGGTTACTGAAACCCCATATGTAGCTGAATTAAGGTAAACATTCCTGTGCTATTTTGCGTTTTCTCCTGGGCTGTCCTCTGTGGAGAGAACATTCTCTACAGAAGGTGCGTCAAGCCCTCTCGTTCCTTTAAAACAAGCCTTGAAGACTCACCCAAGTCTCTCCACTGAACCCTAAAAGTGGCCACAAATGTCCCTCCTTAACATCACGGCTTTAATGGTTCACCTTTGACTGGCACTTGTATTAGTCTCCTAGGCTGGCTGTAACAAATTATCGTAAGTGAGGGGGCACACAATAAGAGTTTCAGCTTCTACCGGTTCTGAAGAGCAGAAGTCTGAAGTCGAGGGGTTGTCAGGGTTCTTTCCTCTTGGAGACTCCAGGGGACACTGTTCCAGCCTCTCTCCCAGCTCATGGTGTCTGCCGGGGATCCTAAGTCCTCCTTGGCTTGTAGAAGCATCGTCTCCATCCTCACATGGCTTCTCCTGTGTGTATCTCTGGGTCTCTTCTCTTCCTCCGAGGACGCCCATCATTGGATTAAACCCCACCCTACTCCATTATGGCTTCATCTTTTGTTTGTTTAGTATATATCACCTCATGAGTTTATTCTGGTATTTCCAATTCAAATATAGTACTGTGTGATTTTACTGAACTTTTTCTAGATTACATCTTTCTGCTTTTCTACCCCGAGAATCTTGATTCCCATAAGCACACAATGTGGCCTAACTAGAATACCCCATAATTTCTCATTTGCTGTATTCAATACTACACACATAATGTAGATCTAACAGTGTTATGACCTCATCTTAACTTGGCAAATTACAGCTGCAAAGATCTTATTTCCAAACAAGGTCCCATTCACAGCTCACCAAGGGTTACGGCTTGAACATAACATTTTGGGAAACACGTCCTAGATTGGGGTCCCTCAAAAACAGAAACGGGAACTCACTTGGACGCCAGTAAATTTTTGGGGATGTGACTGCAGGAAGCCGAAATGAGGGAGTAGGGAGCGCCGTACAGGGGAAACAGAAGCTCCAACAGCACGTGTGATAGGGGTGCCGGCTACTCTTATGAGCAATGGGCGTTCCATCTTGCTGGGGACCCACTGGGGGACCACAGCCCTTCTGAAGGATGGAGAGGCTGTGGACCTTTCTCCACCAACTCCTGTTCCACCACTGAGCTGGTGGAATTAACTCCCCAGCGCTGACCAACACCCTGTGCTTCCAAGAGAAGCCCAACTGAATGTATCTCCCTTCACCCAGGACTCCCAGACACTAAAAGCCATGAGGATTTGGGATCTAGTGCCAGACGCAGAGCAGGGGCCATGTATCTGGTCAACCCCCCAGGCTCAAGAAAGGTTGAGATTTAACATCCAAGACCCAGGATCCCACCACCTGGATGGGTGGTGGGCATAGCCACCCAGGAAAGCGTAACTCGGAAGGCGTAAGAATCTGGCCTCAGGCATCCATTGGACTTACAGCCCAAGCCTGCCTTGCTCTGGCTGTGTGGCCTTCCAGTACCTCTGTTTTCTTATTCATGGAACAGGCAAAAATATTCCTTGGAGGAACAGTGATTTCCAACTCGCTTCCTTTCCTCAAAGCTTAAAGAGCTCCAGCCCTGGCTCTTCTGGGGACACAGAAGGTCATGTCATTGATGTCCTCCTCCATGCTCTCTAACCTGACTCAAACTCACATTTACCCTACTAGGTTGGGGGTCCTCCAGACCCCCCTCAGGCTCGATGATTCACTAGAGGGACCCATTGGACCCAAAGGTAGTTATACTCGTGGTTATGGTTTGTTACAGTAACAGGAGGCACAGCAAAGTCAACAAAGAGAAAGTGTGCATGGGGTGAGGTCCAGTGGGACCCAGAGGCAAGCGCTGAGGGTCTTCTCCCCATGCAGTCCTGCAGAACATGCTTAATTCCCCCAGCAATGATGTGACAACACACGTGGGAGGTTATGGGAACCACAGCAAGCTCCCCTGAGCCTGGGTGTCTCGTGTGCAGTTACTTCGGGGCAGGGGTGGTCTTTCACTAGGCAAAGAGTTATTTTGGGGGGTGGGGGTGGGGTCTGTCACTCAGCAAACAGTACATATGTGACTGACCTCAATTACAGACACTGAAGACCCCCAGAAGAGGACTTCCCTGGTGGCACAGGGGTTAAGAATCCACCTGCCAGGGCTTCCCTGCTGGTGCAGTGGTTGCGGGTCCGCCTGCCGATGCAGGGGACACGGGTTCGTTCGTGCCCCGGTCCAGGAGGATCCCACATGCCACGGAGAGGCTGGGCCCGTGAGCCATGGCCGCTGAGCCTGTGCTCCACAACGGGAGAAACCACAGCGGTGAGAGGCCTGCGTACCACAAAAAAAAAAAAAAAAAAAAAGAATCCACCTGCCAGTGCAGGGGATGTGAGTTCGAACCCTAGTCCAGGAAGATCTCACATGCCACGGAGCAACTAGGCCTGTGCGCCACAACTACTGAGCCTGTGCTCTAGAGCCCGCGAGCCACCACAACTACTGAGCCCACGTGCCTAGAGCCTGCAAGCCACAACTACTGACGCCCTCACGCCTAGAGCCTGCGAGCCACAACTACTGAGCCCGCATGCCACAACTACTGAGCCTGCGAGCCACAACTACTGAAGCCCATGCGCCTCAAGCCCGCGCTCCGCAACATGAGAAGCCACCGCAATGAGAAGCCCACGCACGGCAATGAGAAGCCCATACTTGCCTCTAGTAGAGAAAGCCCGCACGCAGCAATGAAGACCCAACGCAGCCAAAAATAAAGAAAATTAATTCCAAAAAATGAGTTATCATTTTTTTAAAAAAGGAAATGACAGACTCCTGATTGATACGTAGGGAAGCCACCTTCTTTGAACAACTTGCGATTTATTTACAGAAGAACTGAGAGTAAATTCAGTTTAAGGGGAGAAAAGAGGACAAAAGAAAAGTGATCAAGATGCACCAACAAAATTGCTCTGGCATTAAGAATCAACTGTAACTAAATTGTTCCTGTCTTACCAAAAGGAGGCACTAACGCACTTCTATAAAAGACCATTTTTAAAGCAGACGTCGTTTCAGATAAAGACAAATACTGTTTGATATCACTTATATGTGGAATCTAAAAAATTAACAAACTAGTGAATATAACAGAGAAGAGGCAGACTCGCAGATACAGAGAACAAACTGGTGGTTTTACCAGTGGGGAGAGGGAAGCGGGGAGGGGCAGCATAGGCGTAGGGGACTTTTTTAAAAGGGTTATTATGGGATTATACGAAAGCACGTGTATGAAGCTTCTGAAAACTGTAAAGCACTAAAGAATTTAAAGAATCGTTCACTCAGTAAAATTTTTTTTAAAGAAAATGTATATGAAAAACAAAGTAGTGACAACATTGTAAATTATACTTCAATTTTTTTAAATGAAAAAAAAACAGGAGGGCTTCCGTGGTGGCGCAGTGGTTGAGAGTCCGCCTGCCGATGCGGGGGACGCGGGTTCGTGCCCCGGTCCGGGAAGATCCCACGTGCCGCGGAGCGGCTGGGCCCGTGAGCCGTGGCCGCTGAGCCTGCGTGTCCGGAGCCTGCGCTCCGCAACGGGAGAGGCCACAGCAGTGAGAGGCCCGCGCAACGCAAAAAAAAAAAAAAAAACCAGGAAAAAAATAAAGTAGACGTCACTCAAGGGCCCCCGGGTTGTTTGATGAGCTGGTAAATGAAGAATGGGTCGTATAATTACATTGGGAAGAGGATTCTGTCCCTCGCTGACTTCACGCACATTATGGACATCTGTGTAAAGAAGGTGAGACGCATGGAAACCGCCACACAGGACATGTGGAGAGCGCACACGTTAATGAGAGGTGCCAGTCCAAAGCCACCGTGGAGGAACATTTCTGACATCGTACAGCTCTCGTAGAACAGAAAATGGATGGAGACCTTCCCCAAAGTAACAACAATCCTAAGACAGTGGCCACACACGGTCAATAAGGAATGATGATACTGGAAGGAACATTTCTTTTTTTTTAAATTCATTTATTAATTTATTTTTGGCTGCATTGGGTCTTCGTTGCTGTGCGCGGGCTTTCTCTGGCTGCGGCGAGCGGGGGCTACTCTTTGTTGCAGCGCGCGGGCCTCTCATTGCGGTGGCTTCTCTTGTTGCAGAGCAAGGGCTCTAGGCGCACGGGCTTCAGTAGTTGTGGCACACAGGCTCTAGAACACAGGCTCAGTAGTTGTGGCACGTGGGCTGAGTAGTTGTGGCTCGCGGGCTCTAGAGCACAGGCTCAGTAGCTGTGGCGCATGGGCTTAGTTGCTCCGCTGCATGTGGGATCTTCCCGGACCAGGGATCAAACCCATGTCCCCTGCATTGGCCAGTGGATTCTTAACCACTGCACCACCAGGGAAGCCCCTGAAGGAACATTTCTAAACCCTCTTTGTCACAAACAAACGATCAGCGGGGCTGGAGGAATGACTGTCTCTAGATCAAATGCGTTTTCCCAGGAAGAGAAGATCAAAGAGCACGCCACCAGAAATGGCAGGGAAACAATGACGGTATCAAAGCAGCTGTTTAATAAAAACAGTACCTTTCTGGATGCTTGGGAACAGATGTCAGCTTTCCAAAAATTGAAGTGTCTTATTTTACTCTAAAGAGAAAGTTCCCTTTCATCCCCAAATTTGTGTCTGCAATTTTCTGTTCTTTTGGTAACAAGCCTCCCTGAATGATATCAACGTTTTGCCTCTTACATGGAAGAACTTTGCCTGAGCGCCCGGTGCCTAGAAACACAGAAGGTCCGAACGTCCTCCACTTTTCTGTGCTCGGGAAACAGCTTTTTGCAAAGAACCCCTTTCCCCGTATGATTAAGAGTGAAGAATAACCACCCCGCAGGCGGGGCCCCCAACCCTACAAATTCCCATTCTGTGCCGAAACTCTTTACGAGCTACACTCCATTTCTGGGGCTTGCAATCAAGAACCAGATCTTCTCCTGAACCAGCACCCTGTACCTGGGATTCTGACTTGTTTCCGATGATTTGCAAATAAATCCTTTTTTGCAAGAGCCCTTTACATGACTGTGTGTGTGTGTGTGTGTGTGTGTGTGTGTGTGTGTGTGTGTCTTTCAGCTGTCGACCAAAGTCTTAGCAATTGAACTAGGACTCAACGGATTCGTGCGTTTTTAATTTCACCGAAATTCCATCCCGAACGGAGAACACTTTTTCCTCATTCCCTCGAACCCGTGTGCATTATGACTCTTCTTCAAGTGTGTGCCAAACTGTTGACAAACACAACAAGCCTATCAGCACCACTTTTCCAACAGCGTTAGCTCACGGTTTCCCATTCTTATTCTGTTGAGTGTAGGCTGCGGAAGGACGGGTGTAAGGGGAGAACATTCGTTTTTTAGCAATAAAAGAAACAGCGCTATTTCTGAATGAAGAAATGCGACAGTGCTGTGTCTCTAGAAGATTCTTCTCAGAGCTCAGACAGCGGGTGGCCATGCATCCAGGCACTGTCCCCGGAGGCCACGCCACCCACGGCTGCCCCCCCGACCCCGTAAGCAGGGACCAGAAGGCAGATACGTTCCTGGGAGAAGCAGGACCCTCTCGACCTTGGCTCTGTGGCTTCCTGGCAACCTCGGCAGCTTGTCCACAAACAGCCCTGCCGAACTGACCTTCCTGCCCCAGCTCCAAGGCGAGAGCTGCTGAGCAACCATGTCCTCTTCCTGATGACTCTTCCCAGGTTCAAACCCGCATGAGGGCTTCCCAGGCACCTCCCTGCGGGCCCCTCCGCGATCTCCCAAATGTACTCCTTCCACAGTTGACCCCGTCATGCCGTCTGCTTCTCGCAGGACCCGTGGAACACACTCATCTTTTAAGATTCCATTGCGGGGACCTCCCTGGTGGCGCAGTGGTTAAGAATCCGCCTGCCGGTGCAGGGGACACGGGTTCGAGCCCTGGCCCGGGAAGATCCCACATGCCGCGGAGCAGCTAAGCCCGTGCGCCACAACTACTGAGCCCGCGCGCCACAACTACTGAAGCCCACGCGCCTAGAGCCCGTGCTCCGCGACAAGAGAAGCCACCGCAGTGAGAAGCCCGCGCGCCGCAACAAAGAGCAGCCCCCGCTCGCCGCAACTAGGAAAAGCCCGCGCGCGGCAACGAAGACCCGACGCGGCCAAAAATAAATAAATTAATTAATTAATTAAGAAAACGAAGATTCCATTGTGCCGACTGCTCTACTACACATGAACTCGCACTGGCGGCCGGCGGCGCCCCGAGCCGTCGCCCCCTGCCCTGGTGCCGGCCGCGTCGCCTGTCGCGCTCCACACCGCGGCCGCGCTGCAGCCTCTCCCGCGGCCTGATTCGCCTCGTGGGGCTCAGCTCCCACCCACCCTTCATACCCTTCGGTGGACTGCATCCTCCGTGGGGAGACCCCCAGCCCTTTCAGGTGACTTGACGGGATTCTACCAGCTTCAAGATGCACAGAACCGCGTCGAAAGGGGTCTCGATCCGACGCCGATCCTTTACGCGGGCGTCTCCCTGAGCTTCGTCGGGGACCAGGAGCGGGTCTCGGGCTCCTGCGTGTGTGTGACTTTGGGCAAGAGGGCCTCTGCTTCCGGCCCCCCCAGGTGTGTCACACGGGCAGTGGGGCTGGGTTTGGGGGGGCACCGGGGAACAGGATGGGAGTGTTTCCGACCAGTCGTTCTCTCTTTCCCCAGCATCCTTCTCAACAATGGTCCCCCCACCGGGACAGGAAGGCACGCCCACCCAACAAGCTGGCACCCCCGCTCTGGGCGGACGCCCCACAGAAACACCAAGCCAAGCACAGCCGAGGGCACGGGCTAGAGCCCCGCGAGCTGCCTCAGCCGCCCCTTCACCAGGTGGGAGCATTCCTCGGCGCCCCTCGGCAGCACAGTGGACACATCAATCACCAGCGGTGACAACGAACCGGCTACGGTGACACGCAGAGACCTGGAGGCACCTCCAAAAAGCAGCGCTGACCAGGAGAAGCCGGCCTCCACCCCCCCAAGAGGAAAAAACATTATGAGACGTATTCATATAAGGCACAAAAATGGCCAAAACCATCCGTGGAGAGCAGTGAGATCAGGGTGGCGGCGGGGACCCTCCACCCGCACGGGCGGGACCACAGACGGAGTCGCTCCGCTCCGGTTTCCGTCCGGGAGCTGCCGCGTTTGTGGGTCGTTTCTATCTGTGGAGAGAAGACGGAAAAGCATCTCCCATCTTTCTGGCTCTGGCACCACTTAAATGAATGCTCCCTGATATTTACGAGGACAATTTGCACAGCAGAACTTCAAGAAAGGGGGTATGTGAGTCCAGGTCCTCCCGAATGCAGACGCCCAGATGGAATATTATTTCCCCTATTTGCGGCTGATTTCCACCAATAACTTTACGTGCTCCCAGGACCCGAGGACGTTCTCTGCACGCGTCGGATGCTGACAACGAGTCACGGAAGAGCTCGCCCGGCAGCCCCCACCAACGGCTTATCGCCGGTTTGCGCAATACAGGAAGGACAGCTCCGGCATCCAAGGATAAGCTGACGCTACTGCGCAATAAATGAACGAAACCAGAGAGCAGTGCGATCCTACAAGCGAGGGGGTGTGGCCCCGCCCCGCCTTCTGCACCCACTGCCGCAGTGACGGCTCGTCCGACGTCTACGCGGTCCCGAGAAGAAAGCCCACCCACGCCGCATCTCCTCCAGCGCCCGCGGTGGACTGGACCGTGCACTTGGCGCTGGGTCCACTCAGGCGGGACCCGGGTGGTTGGGCGGGCAGGACGCAGAGCAGAGGCGGGTGAAAGATCGAGGCACGTTCTGCAGCCACCACCCAACAGCAGCCACCCAACCTGAGACCCCCCTGGTCCCTGACGTCACCTGTTCTAACACGAGCTCAGGTAAGTGGCCACGTAAGCATCGGCATTTGACTGAGATCCCTTTTGACACGATTTGTGAATTTTAAAACTTGTAAACAACACAGCTGATGCCAACAATAGTATTTATCACCAGGGCGGACACACCACACATACACGCACGCACGCGCACGCACACACACACGCACGCACACACACACGCACGCACGCACACACACGCACGCACACACACACACGCACGCGCACGCACACACACGCACACGCACGCACGCACACGCACGCACGCACATGCACGCACACACACACGCACGCGCGCACACACACGCACCCCATGCATCTGTTCTGGCAGTTTGGTAAATTCTATACTCTTGTGTAGGATATTGTGATACAAGGTTGGGGGTTGCCCCCTCCCAAAATACTGCAGGAAAAGTCTCTCTTCGATACAGATGCAGTGACTAAATTTATACCTGTCACATATTTCTACCAGTTCCTATTGCCCAAAGACATCATTAAAACTAAACTGGAGGCGCCCACGTACTATGACCTTAAGATTTGGCGATGCCCAAATTCTTCCTTGGCAGCGTGGAACTGCCACCGGTCTGAAAGCCGGGTCTCCCAGCCCTGACACGGGGGCCGGGGGGGGGGGGGGGGCCTGTCGGCTGGCATCACGGACTGACCCTTGGACCAGGGCCGGGCTCACCGTGACCTTCGGGAACAGAGAAGCGTGTCTGCACACTGGGAAGAGATGCCATCCGACAGGCGCCACAACTGCCCCTGACAAACACGCTGAACCTCCAAAGCTGACATTTCCGGGAGGGAAACAGAGCCAGCCGAGCTGCCCGCACTCCCCAGAGCAGCTCTGAAGGTCTTAGCTGCCTGACTGGCAGACGAGGACTCCAGGTTTCCAACAACACAATCTGTTTCCAGGGCTGCAAAGACACTGGTAAAAAGCTGAGCCCTGCAGTCAGTATTAAAGCTGCCCCTCAGCCATACACGTGTTTAACTGCCCCTGAAGAGGCAGAACCAAGATAATCCTTTAGCCCAGTCCCTGAATTCCAGGGAAAATCATCGTGCTTCCTTTAACTACTACAGGTGTCCCTCCCCTCAATTTTTTTAAAACTTATTTAATTATTTATTTATTTTTGGCCGTGTTGGGTCTTCGTTTCTGCGCGAGGGCTTTCTCCAGTTGCGGCGAGCGGGGGCCACTCTTCATCGCGGTGCGCGGGCCTCTCACTGTCACGGCCTCTCTTGTTGCGGAGCACAGGCTCCAGCCGCGCAGGCTAAGTAGTTGTGGCTTACAGGCCCATTTGCTCTGCAGCATGTGGGATCCCCCCGGACCAGGGCTCGAACCCGTGTCCCCTGCATCAGCTGGCAGATTCTCAACCACTGCGCCACCAGGGAAGCCTGTCATGCTTCCTTTAGATGCCCAAAGCCTCAGTGATCACAAGCTCTCAGCCAAAAAGCCTGAAGCTGGAACCTCAGCTCTGTTGTGCACTTTTCCGAGGTCACACAGCTAGTGATGAAACTCCAAGCCTCGGTTTGCACACCTGCAACCCTGGAGGGTCACAGCGCACCCATGATGGAGGGGTGGTAAAATCAGACAAGGCGATGCACGGAAATGAAACTCTTGGGACGGCCCTTTAGGCAATGCAAGAGCTTGGTCAGCTACCGCTGTCATTCTTTTAGTTATTAACGAGAAAAGCTTGGCCACCAGCTGCCCACGCCGGTCTGAACTGTAAAATCCAGGGGCCTCTGGCATCCAAGTTCTGTCCACAAAGAGAATCAGATCTCAGAATGATACTGGATGAAACGGGGGGGTAAACAAAAATTGGGACCATCCTTGCCTCTCCCTCCTCCTGTGTATTCCATGGCCTCCGTTCTCTTTAGCTCTTAGAGCGTCAGGGCCCGGCCTCCGAGACTGCTTGCCATGGCGCTGGCGCAGGTCTGACCCCTGGTGGCCGCCCCTGGGAACTTCCTCCCTGTGGTCACCTCTTCTGCTCAACCTTCCGTCAGAAAGAACAGGTGTCTGGGGTTGCCAATACAAACAGCCACCATGAAAGCATCGTGGAGTGAGCTGCTTAATCCAATCCCCTCCAAAGCAGATGCTTTCTTTGCTCGTGTGGCAAGACCCTGGGTCTCTCGGTGGGAGGCTTTCCACCTGGAATTCTTGGAGGGGCCCTCAAGTCTCGGTGGTTTTCGGCTCCGATCTCTCTCGTCTCATGTCACCCGTGCGGCACCCCCAGAACACTCTGAGCGTCACCTCATCGGGGGGGCGGCTTTGCTCTGTCCACTCTGCTTCTAGACCACTCTAAGCAGAATGGTCGGGAAACACAAGTGAAACTGAGCTGTTGCCACCTTATGTAAACATCTCTGATGCAAACGGCAATGGATTAGGTTAACCGCTGCACGCAGACATGCAAGTAGAAACAGCAATGGAACCCAAAGCCCATTTACTGTGTGCTCCTGCACAGGGGGGCCCTTTCACCCTGTAAATACCCAGCTGAGCAAAACAGCCCGGGGGAAAGTGAACCACTGATGGAGGTGTGGGTCACCATAGGCTCGGTGATGCCGCTGTAACAAACAGCCCCGGAATCTCAGGGGCTCACATGCACTCAGGCTACCTGCCCATCAGTGGGGCTCCCGGTCGTCTTAGGACCGGGACCCCCAGTCTCAGAGGGGAGAGAGAAAGAGAACAAGAGACGCAGGGAACCTGGAGCCAGCTCACTGAACTTCAGAAACGAAGCCCTTCATGACTACCCAAGTTCAGGCGGTGCCTGAGGCCAATTCAGTGGAAACCTGTGATCTCCCCCCACCCGGGCAGCTATATTTGCAAGTGGTCACAGAATGTACTGTAAGAAGGAAACAAAAGAGTAATACCCTAGTACTCACTGTATCCACCGACAGAAAGTAAAAGATGGGAGCTCCGAGGACGAATCCAGGAACTCAAGCAAGATGGCATCGGAAATTAATGGGCTCTGCAGCCCAGTGTTCACTGCAGCACTACTCACAATAGCCAAGACACGGAAACCACATAAACGTCCATCGACAGGTGACTGGATAAAGAAGATGTGGTGCGTATACACAACGGAGTATTACTCAGCCATAAAAATGAATGAAATAATGCCATTTGCAGCAACATGGATGGACCTAGAGATTGTCATACTGAGTGAAGTAAGTCAGACACAGAAAGACAAATACCATATGACACCACTTATATACAGAATCTAAAATATGGCACAGGGACTTCCCTGGTGGCGCAGTGGTTGAGAATCCGCCTACCGATGCGGGGGACGCGGGTTCGTGCCCCGGTCCGGGAGGATCCCACGTGCCGCGGAGCGGCTGGGCCCGTGAGCCGTGGCCGCTGAGCCTGCGCGTCCTGAGCCTGCGCTCCGCAACGGGAGAGGCCACAACAGTGAGAGGCCCGCGTACCGCAAAAAAAAAAAAAAAAAACAAGGGTTGCATAGGGAGGGTGGGTGGGAGGGAGGGAGATGCAAGAGGGAAGAGATATGGGGACATATGTATATGTATAACTGATTCACTTTGTTGTAAAGCAGAAACTAACACACCATTGTAAAGCAATTATACTCTAATAAAGATGTTAACAAATGAAAAACTAATTTTAAAAATTAAAAAAATGAAACAATAGTCGCTAAACCCAACAGAGGTCAATAGTATGTATGAAAAAACATCCCTCCTCAAAATCCCAAGTTGGTAACAATTTTAATGCCCCATATTTTCATTCTTTTCTACTAAAACGTCAGGAGGAACATGAATGTTTAATTAAACCAGCCTCATAAAAAATGCCTCGAACTTTCATATCCTTAGTCAAGAAATGCGCAGCTTAGAGACACGTGCTTGAAATGGACGACACTCCCTTAAGGGAGAGCGGGTTCCCTGCCAGTGAGAGCGCCTTGAAATATAAATATAAAACGACTGGGGTCCCGACTGCCAGCCACACCCTCAAAGTCTCCAGCTGAGCTTTGCACAGGGCTTTCAAGGAGTATATGACTTCCCTAGGGGCCACCATAACGAAGGACCCCAGAGTGGGCGGGCTGCGATAATAGACATGTATGTCTCCCAGTCCTGGAGGCTGGAAATTCAAAATCAAGGCGTGGGCAGGGCTGGTCCCTCCCGAGGCCTCTCTCCCGGGCGTGTAGACGGCCGTCTCCTCCCTGTGTCCTCACGGGGTCGTCCGTCTGTGTGTGTGTCCCGATCTCCTCTTCTTATAAGGGCACCAGTCCTATGGGATCAGGGCCCACCCTAACTTTAACTCAGTCCCCTCTTTAAAGACCCCCATCTGCAAATACCGCCACATTCTGGGGTCCTGGCTGTTAGGACTTCAACATATGGACTTGGGCGGGGAGCACAATTCAGCCCCAGTAGCCCCACAACGAGAGCACGTCGCTTCAGAAAACCCACAAAACACGCAGAGCTGTTTCTGCCCCTTTCCTGCTGCCCTACAGCTCGCTTTCCTTAGTGACTCTCCCGCACTGGCCACCATCTTCTTCTGGTCTCCGGCCCCCTCACAAGGCATCGAGGGAGACCCTGAGTGTGAGTTTCGAAGACAAAACTGTCTGGGGTATCCGCACGGCCAGAGGAGGTTCCTGTACCCTCTGGCAAGGGAAAGACAAGCCCCCAGCATTTTTGTGAAGGTCACACCAGGGTCTACACAGAATGTCAAGCAGAGTTCCAGATGCCCGGGAAGCGTGCACGAGAGGCAGCGACAACCGGGGACTCCTAAAGGTTGACACTTTATGGACAAATATTGACTTCCTCCCCAAGCCAGTGTGCCCTGCACCGGCTCAGCACATGTGATTCTCCCAAACACTAAACCAGCACAGCCCTTGGTCACCTCAGAAGAAACATCAGCACCTGCTCTGAGCACACGGAGGAGACGGCGGCAGCTGGTGCGCGGGATGCTGTCCCGAGAAGGAAGAGCCGGGCAGCAGTCGGCCGGGACGTGTGTTACCCGTCTCGCTGCAAGGGCAGCTCTGAGCCACTCGCGAAGGAAAGAACCGGAAGAGGAGCTCCGTGGGGGGTGGGGGGGGAGGATGGGGAGGCGTTGGCCGGAGGACTTGAGAGAACCGACTCTTATCTTTCCAGACAGAGGCGGTGCCCCCCAAAATATGCCCACATCCCGAACCCCAGACATGTGAATGGAACCTCATTTGGAAACAGGGTCTTTGCTGTGATGCAGTGAAGGGTCAGAGATGAGGGAACGGGAAGAACCCTCGCCCGGAGCCTCTGGAGGGAGCTCAGCCCCGGGGCACCTTGACCTCAAACATCTGGCTTCCAGGAGTGGGGAGGGTGGATGCCGGTAGTTTAAAGCCTCCCGGTTTGGGTTATTTGCTCTGGCCACCCTAGGACACTCCTGCACACACCCTGTTGGCGGACTTTCCTACCTTGTCCTGTTCTTTCTCTCGTTATTGGGAAATCACTGTGATCAGCGCCAGCAAAGGGGCTTCTGAGGGCGCGCAGGATCTCCAAGCTGAAGAGTAAAACAAGCCATTTTAACAGTCATTTCGGCAAACCTGTTCTCGAATCCCATCCTTGGGCACATTTATGGATGTTCTGTGCAGGCTCCTATGGTTTCCGTAGCTCTGTTAGTTTCCTGCGGCCGCTGTAACAAACTACCACAAACTTGGCAGCTTAGAACACACACGTGTCTTATACTCAGTGCAAGTGAGGACTCTGGCGTGGGTCTCATGGGGCTAAAATCCAGGTGTGGGCAGGGCTGGACGTTCTGGAGGCTCCAGGGGAGATCAGCTCCTTGCTTTCTCCAGCTTCTAGAGGCGCCAGCATCCTTGGCTGGTGGACACACCACTCTGACCTCTGCTTCCATTGTCACATCTGCTTCTCTGATGCTGACCCTCCTGTGTCCCTCTTGTGAGGACCCTTGTGATGGCATTCGGGGCCACCCCGATAATCAAGGGTCATCTCCCATCTCAGGCTGCTTCTTCCCCCAAATGTGCAAAGTCCCTTTTTCTCTTTACAAGGTAACCTATTCTCATGTTCTGGGGATTTGGACGTGGACATCCTTCTGGTGGGGGGCGGCATTCTGCCCGGCGTAACAGCTGTACATTTTTTTTGCACCTGAATCATTCCAGGGCCTCATTATAAAAATAGCAAGCTAGTGGGCCGCTTAGCCCGTACGGGACGGCTTTCTTAAAGCATCACCGTTTCTGCAATGGAATTGATATACCATGTTTAGGAGGGAGACGACAGAGTACATATGAAATCATTTTTATTCATGTGTATTTGCATTTAATACTGTGACATTTTGTATACTGTCTTTATTTGTCTATATCTGCACTTAATATTGTGACATCTTACATACTGTCTTTGTGTTTGCATTTAATATCGCGACATTTTATATATTTTCTTTGTATTTGCATTTAATGTGACATTTCACATACTGTCTTTGTCTATATTTGCATTAATATTGTGACATTTTATATACCGTCTTTGTCTATATTTGCATTTAATATTGTAACATTTATAGCTATATATATAAAACCTAAACTATTACTCTTAAAAAAAAAATTGTAACATTTTATATATTTTCTTTGTATTTTCATTTAACATTGTGATATTTTATATATTTTCTTTAGTTGTCTATATCTTCATTTAATATTGTGACATTTTATATACTAGACTCACCCATTACTACTAGCACATTTCATTTATTTTTATATCAAAAACACTACAAATTTGTAAATAAACGCTAAATAATTCAAAACGATATGTCTCTTTTTTAATTCTTAAAGAAATGAGATATTTTCTTCCCGTTTGAGCTTTCTGGCTATATCTTAAACAACTTCCCCGGCAAAAAAAAAAAAAAAACACTTAAATTTCTTCTTTGAAATAAACCCACTCATGCCTGTTCCTAGAAATCCGAAGAAAGAGCTGCTAGTGTGTGAAGAACTTCCATCTGAAAGAATGCACGCGATGGCGGCTTCCTCTCTTTCTCTGGGACAGACTTCGGCAGTTAGGGGGCTTCAAGCGGGCTCCCCATGAATCCAGGAGGGGCGAGGCTTCTGTCTGTCCCGCCGGCTCAGTCCCAGGGCATCCTCGTGGGCTGCCGCCCCTGCCTGGGTGTCTCAGGAAAAAGCATCCATCAGGCAAGTTCGCGGAATGTTTCCGGGGAGGAAGGTGGAGTCCTGCGCTGGCAAAGCAGAGGACGGAACCGGAGGCAGACAGGCACTGTCTCGGGAAAAGGGTCTTTCCTTTTTCCTCATGCCTTTGCATAAGGATCTGGTGATGGTGGAGGAGAACACAGAGCCAATGACCGGGGGGAGGGCGATCTGTCTGTGCCCCTGTCAGCCCCGTGACATTGAGATGACCTTGAATGAGGGAAGACGCACATCCCCACGGTCCTCTGCACCTCCTGTTATTCTAGGCTCCAGAACATCAAGACTGGAATAATAACCATAAAGCATCCTCAGCAAGTAGATTTGCATTTTAACTGCAACGACGGAGGCCAACCTGAGAAATTATGGGAAAGCACGCGCCCGGCAACACGGTGGCTGTGAGTGGAGTGAGCTGATAAATGAACAGATGTCAACAGTTTACGTTTCCTTTTCCTCAACAATGGAAACATTTGATTCATAAGCAAAGGCTCTTTCATTGCATCCGTCTCTGCCTCTCTGCAGGGAAGGGTTTGTGATATGGTGAACAGAACCGGAAACAGTAACTGTTTTTGCTTTTCTTGCATCTTTGCTCGTCTGGAATGTACACTCGGTAGAGATACCCAGGGAGTCCTCTGAGCACCTTACATAGAATAAAACAGTCCACCTGGAAAGTTAGGGACCAACTGAAGAGATTTGGAGGACACTTAACCACACAGCAGGGTAACCCTTCAAGGGGCTCATTATCTGCGGCCAGAAGAGAAAACCACGTGGGTCGTTGGTATAAAATAATGATATTTGGGCTTCCCTGGTGGCGCAGTGGTTGAGAGTCCGCCTGCCTATGCAGGAGACACGGGTTCGAGCCCTGGTCCGGGAGGATCCTACGTGCCGCGGAGCGGCTGGGCCCGTGAGCCGTGGCCGCTGCGCCTGCGCGTCCGGAGCCTGTGCTCCGCAACGGGAGAGGCCACGGCAGTGAGAGGCCCGCGTACCGCAAAAAAAAAAAAAAAAAAAAAAGTTATCTCTCAGGGTATGTACGTGTCACCTCCACATAAGTGTTCCTCTCCCCTTCAAAGGGCGTATCAAACACATGCTCCTTGGGACCTCGGTTGGCCCAGACCTCACCCTTTTCCTGATGCCTTGGGGTGAAAGAAGTGTTCTATAAAACAAGAATCACCTTCTTTTTTCATAGTCTTTTCCATGACGGTTTATCTCAGGACACTGAATAGAGTTCCCTGTGCTCGACAGTAGGACCTTGTTGTTCATCCATCCTATATATATAGCACTTTGCATCTGCAAATCCCAAACTCCCAGTCCTTCCCTCCCCCACCTCCGTCCCCCTTGGCAACCACAGGTGTGTTCTCTGTGTCTGTTTCTGTTTCTTAGATAAGTCCATTTATGTCATATTTTAGAATCCACATGTGAGGGATATCATATGGTATTTGTCTTTCTCTGTCTGCCTTACTTCACTTCGTACAATCATCTCTAGTCGCAGAGAACCAGCTTCTGATTGAGGCAGCGCACGACTGAGAGTTCCCACACGGAGGACCCCATTCCGTCCACACACTAGAAGCAGCAGAAAGAACAGGCAAAACGAGCCCATTTGGGGGCTGGGATTCCTAGATTTCTTGCTTCTTCAACAGCACAGGCGGGAAGGGGGCTCCCCCACCCCAAAACGTTCCCCCAAAGCAGACCCTCCAACAAGGAGTAGGGGACAAGGAATTTGAGAGGTGGTCCAAAGAAGCGTGGTTTTTTTCGGGGGAGGGGGGGGGCTTCTCTATTTATACATCATGTTACTCTCAATACCTCTGGCCACCACATCGACCAATTCTCAACCAAATTTCAAGACACCAGCTGGGTGTCCTACCATGCAATTCAGTCCAGATGCTATCGTGGAGTGTCTGATGCCAGAGGTTGAGGACTCGGCCCCACAAAACTGCCCCCACTTCAGACGCCCGTGCAAAGTCCCAGCACGTCACCTGTGCTTCTCACCGACCAGGTATGCATCGGAGGAGCTTCCCATGATCTCATTTCTACGTTCCGTAATCTGCTAGAGGGGCTCACAGAACTTAGAAAAACGGTGCGTTTGTTGGGAGTACAGGTTTGCTACGGGACGATAAAACTCGGGAACAGCCCCACGGAAGCTGGGCGTGGAAAACTGCTCACCAACCCGGAAGCTCGCTGACACCCACAGCTCAGGGATTTTTACGGAGGCTTCAAACTATCGACTGAAAAAAATGCAAAACCTAAAGATTGAGAATTATATTTTATTCGGTGACCTTAACTTAAGCCTGAGAGGCAGCCTCTCATAGCTCTGAGGGAAAAAGATTACTGCTAATTACAAAACAAAGACGTCTCAAGTGGACGAATTTAGTACTTTTCTATGTATGGGAAGATGGAAGAGTCTGGGCTCATCCAAATCATTCCTTTGATGCGCACCTTAGTGTGAACGGAAAATGTCACCCGCCATATCAACAAACAAAGGATGCTGCAGCCCTCGAGCCCTCCACCACTGCCTTGGCCCTGGAAGCTGAGCCCTGCAGGGACTCAGGATGCGAACACACAGGATGCCCAGACGCTTGCATCTTTCCATACAAAGAAAAGCGTTAAATTCATTACCTTGAGATGCCTGATTTATTTAATTAACAGTAATCTTTTGACGTTCAGACTACCCGGTTTTTTTTGTTGTTGCAAAAACTGTTATATATCCAGGCTCCTCCTGGACTTCTTTGGAGACGTCCCTCCAAGCTATCTGAGAAGCTGTCTCGTGGGCTTAAGTCCTCAGTTTTCTCCACTAAATAAAACATAATTCTTGGGCTTCCCTGGTGGCACAGAGGTTGAGAGTCCACATGCCGATGCAGGGGACGCGGGTTCGAGCCCCGGTCCGGGAAGATCCCACGTGCCGCGGAGCGGCTGGGCCCGTGAGCCATGGCCGCTGCGCCTGCGCGTCCGGAGCCTGTGCTCCGCAACGGGAGGGGCCGCGACAGTGAGAGGCCCGCGTACCGGAAAAAAAAAATAAATAAATAAAACATAATTCTCAACTTTTAGGTTATACTTTTTTTTCTTTTTTTCAGTCGACACAGGTGACCTTTTTTTTGTCCACAGTACGGTAGGCATGACTGATTAAATCATAGTGGGGGGGTATTAAACTCAACCCCCAGCCCCTCCCTTCTCCCCAGATGAGGGTCAGGGGGCTGGCCTGAAAGTTCCAACTCTCTAGTCAGGGTTGGTCTCCATGGCAACGAGCGCCATCCCGAGGCCATCCAGGAGCCACCGGCTGGCCTACAAAAGACCTTATGGCTTCGGAGAGTCCAAGGGTTTTCGGTGTCGTGTGCCACAAGACAGGGACAGAGACTAAATGCATATATTTCTTATTACGTCACTGGAGGGGGGAGGGGCTTGCCCTTCTGGGGTGGCTTCTGGAGCACGCCCAGAATTTTCACCCTGCAGGAGGACAAAGTCCTTCTGTCTCACCCTCCTGTTCCTCCTGGGCGGTCACCCGATGCTATTATGTCCCAGACTCTTGCTTCACCACGCATGAGTTTAAACGGGTCAGAGGGACACAGGAACCCACAGCCCCAGTGGAAACTGTCTGCAGACGGCGCCTCAGGATACAGGCAGGGCGGTACATCCTCCTGACAGAGTCCCAGAGCTCTGGAAGAAACCTCACTCTTACAAATGACAGCCAAGAAAAAAAGTCAGCAAAATTAAAGAGAGCCATCATCGGAAAAGAGATCAGATTTGTGGTCGCCAGAGGTGGAGGAACTGGATGATTGTTAAGATATATAAGATGTTCAGTTGTCAGTCCTAGGGGTGTAAGGTACAACATGATAAATGTAATTAACACTGTTCTGTGTTATGGGTGCAAGTTGTTAAGAAAGTATATCCTGGGCTTCCCTGGTGGCGCAGTGGTTGCGAGTCCGCCTGCCAACGCAGGGGACACGGGTTCGTGCCCCGGTCCGGGAAGATCCCACGTGTCACGGAGCGGCTGGGCCCGTGAGCCGTGGCCGCTGCGCCTGCGCGTCCGGAGCCTGCGCTCCGCAACGGGAGAGGCCACAACAGTGAGAGGCCCACGTACCGCAAAAAAAAAAAAAAAAAAGAAAAAAAGAAAAAAGAAAGTATATCCTAAGAATTCTCATCACAAGGAAAAAAAACGTCTATTGCTTTCATTTTCTATCTATACGGGATGATGGATGTTTACTAAACTTACTGTGATCATCATTTCATGATGTAGGTACTCAAATCATTATGCTATGCACCTTCAACTTATCCAGTGCTGTGTGTCAATTATAGCTCAATAAAACTAGAAGAAAAATAACTGTTAATTAAATCTTTATTTTAAAAAAGGCAATCCTATGTTTGCTTAGGTGATTCTTCTTTATGTGTTCTTATGGGAAAATGACCAACTTCTAAGTTTCCATCCAATCATCAATGCAGAACAGCAAAAATGAAAGAGCTTCTGGCTGTTATTCTAGTTTAGTATCTATCTTTGGCCAAACCACCATAAATACAAAGTGCAAAAAAAAATAGAGTGCCATCGATGTCAGGACACCAGCGAAGGCGTATTTGCTGGAGAAAGATAAAATCTCATGCTAAGAGCAACGATGAACTTTGGATAAAATAGAGAAATGTGTGTTGAAGGCCCTAAGCTGGAATCACCAAAAGCAGAAGCTGGTGGAGGAAGGGTCCTTGGGGGAAAGGAATCACGAGGCTGAGACTGATATCCATCCACGCTGCTGTCTGAGGGCAGCCCCCCTGCCATGATCCACAGCGTCTGGGGGTCGGAGGTCAGGAAGCAAGGGACGGCCTTGCTGAGCGGCTCAGCGCGGGTGGAAACTGAGGAAGTAAAAGAAGAGAAAGGAGCCGTGGAACACCAACGTTTGCAGAACAAATTCCTGCTCACATCGCAGCCGACTGCCCCCCCGTTACACGCCGTAGGGGGGTGGGGACACAGCTCCAAAGACCCCAGGGCATGCAGCAGCTGGGAGTCTGAAGTCAGCAGCTGTCGTTTCCACAGCTGCTCCCTGATGGGCAAGAGCCTGCCGTTCTCATCCTGCCGGTCAGACGGGCGGGACGGACATCGGAGACCTTCCACGGAGCCCCCGGAATGACCAGGCCTGAGGAGTAAGGACCCAGGTCGAGAGAATACGCCCTAGGACAAAGGGCAAAACGAAAATCAATCCGCCCACGGAAACCCAAAACCAGGTGTCTTCAAGCTCAAGGCGATGCTGCATCTGCTTCTTGAAACAAAACTAAATACTCTTCAGAAGAAGACATGATAAAAGTCCACAATATACTGTCCACAGATTCACTTATATGTATAATCTCTGTTATCTACCTACCTACCTAACATCTATGTATCTACCTATCACTTTTCTCTCTGTCCATCCATCTGTCCATCTACCTATACATCTACCTACCTGTATGTACATCAGTATCTATCTATATCTATGTATCTACCTACCGACCTACCTATCATCTCTACCCCCTGCCCCCCCCAAAGAGGCTTAGCTAAAAAGCCTAAAAAACAAAACAGTAAAAATAACATGTACGTTTCTCAGTGGGACCACAGAACAGAGACCCAGGCACTCAGGAAGCAGATCCCATATCGAGCACACAGCACTTACACCATCTGGGCTCTTTACAAAGTACTCCCTACACTTTGAAATCAGATGCAAAATTGCAGAGACACATGCATATGCAATTCCATGAAATCCAGAACATCAGACTCTGGGTCCTAAGAGTGGAGACTGGAGAAGGTGAGTGAAGTGGCTACATCAGAAAGGGGGGAGGGGAGGGGAAGGAAGCCAAGGGAAAGATGATGAGGAGGAATGCACTGAAAAGGCAGAACATTTCATGAACTGGCCCCCACCTGTGCCCCCCCCCAAAAAAAAGGCATTAGGAAGCAGTGCATAGCAAAAGATGCGCTTACTTTAGTTTTGAAGGCTCCACCATTAATTCAACCAAGAAAGAGAAAGCTGACCATATAATCCAGCAATCCCACTCCTGGGCATATACCCGAACAAAACTCTAATTCAAAAAGATCCATGCACCCCAATGTTCATAGCAGCACTATTCATGACAGCCAAGACATGGAAGCACCTAACATCTATCGGCAGAGGAATGGATAAAGAAGATGTGGTACATATATACAATGGAATACTACGCAGCCATGAAAAAGAATGATGAAATAATGCCATTTGCAGCACCATGGATGGACCTAGAGATGATCATACTAAGAGACGTAAGCCAGACAGAGAAAGACAAATACCCTATGACATCACTTATATGTGGAATCTAAAAAATGACACAAGTGAACTTATTTACAAAACACAAATAGACTCACAGACATAAAAAGCAAACTTATGGTTACCTAAGGGGAAGTGGGGGAGGGATAAATTAGGAGTTTCGGATTAACAGACACACACGACTGTATATAAAACAGATAAACAACAAGGACCTACTGTAGAACAGAATTATATTCAATATCTTGTAATAACCTATAATGGAAAACAATCTGAAAAAGGATATATAAATAATATACATATTATATATATAACACATATATAAAATCACTTTGCTGTACACCTGAAACTAACACAACATTGTACATCAACTACACTTCAATAAAAAAAGTTTTAAAACTTTTTTTAATAATTAAATTAAATTTTAAAATAAAGAACAAAGGTCCTTAATTCACTTGGTCCCTCCCACCAGAAGTAAGAGGAACAGAGGGAGAGTTTCTGTTTCCCTCTCCGGGAGGCTTCCAAAAACACCCCTTGGCCCACACCAAGAAAGGAATGGAATACTTCATTAAACAGAAATGTGAAGTGAAGAGACCTGATGTAGATACATTTCCATCAGCACCTGCAACATCTGAAAATCTCACCTCTACCCCACACGTCATAACCTATAAGGGAAAAGAATCTGGAAAAAATACACATATATATATATATATGTAGATATAACTGAATCACTTCGCTGTACACCTGAAAGTAACATAATATTGTAAATCAACTACACTTCAATTAAAACAATTTTTTAAAAACAATGGCAAAGGGGGCAGATCAAGACATCAGAAGATTTTGTTTCTGCGCGTTGCATCTGAGTGACTGACTGACGGTCCCCTTCCTGCCCAGGGCTCCACAGACCCCCGCGCTCTCATCTTTCCCTGTGCTGGTATTATTCCTAGTTGCCCTAAAGGGTAACATCGATACTTGAATTTATTTTGTGGCCGGATGCTCTGCTGGGCACATAACTCACGAACGCCCCAGAATGAGGGTATCTGCATCCCGTTTGCACAGGTAAACAATGAAAAAAGCTCGCTGCTAAGCAGGGTCAGGATTAGGGTGAGGAGAGCAAGGCACTGCCCTCAGGCAGAAAACTGAAGATGACACCAAAACAAAACAAAACAAAACAACCAGAAAGCAAGATAAATAATGTCTAGTGAAAGATTTTTAAAAATCAGAATAAATACAAACATCGCATAAAATAAGAGCATTTTGGATCAAGGCAGGAGCCCCTCACCCCTGGGCCTCTGGTCCTGAGTGGGAGAACCAGGGTGTCCTAGCTTCTTTATCTCAGGCAACAGGGTGGAATCACCCATGGGTCTAAGCTTACAAAGTGGTATTTGAGGGCTACAAATGGGTAGTATCAGCTCTTTCCCAAGTCCTCAAAGCCCCCCAGCAGAGGTCAAGTTGAACCAGTGAACCAGGGATGGCAGGGCTGGGTCGACCAGATGGATGCACCAGACGGACCCTCTGGGAAACTCTTGCCACGCCCAAGGGGCACAGGGCGTGGGGACAACCCACAGCGGCCGTCTGCCGGCCTCCACCCTCGGGACGGTGTCTGGAACCCAGGCCAGAGAGGGACACACTGGACACTCCCCGACGGGGCAGCGCCCCCCGGGGGCCCACCTTGGAAGCCCCCTGTCCTCCACCCCATGTGGCTCCAGGGAAAGGGCTCCTGGAGCCCTGGCATCTACTACCTCGCCCTCCTTGGTGGCCCTACCAGCCTCCAAGGACCCTACGATGAAATGGTGTCCCAATCAATCCATATTAAACCGAAAAAAGAACCCATCTCTTGTGGTACACACACACACGCGCGCACACACACACACACACACACACACACACACACAACGGAATACTATTCAGCCATAAAAAAGAATGAAATAATGCCATTTGCAGCAACATGGATGCACCTAGAGATTATCATACTAAGTGAAGTTAAGTCAGAGAAAAACCAATACTGTATGATATCACTCATACGTCGAACCTAAAATACAAGTCAAATGAACTTAGTTACAAAAAAAAGACTCACAAATACACAGAACAGACATGTGGTTGCCAAGGGGGAGGGGGGAGGGATGGACTGGGAGTTTGGGGTCAGCAGATGCAAACTATTATATACAGGATGCAAAAGCAACAAGGAGAAAGGCAAATATTATATGATATAACTTATTTGTGGAATCTAAAATATGACACAAATGAACTTATTTACAGAACAGGAAGAGGCTCACAGACATAGAACACAAACTTATGGTTACCAATGGGGAAAGGCCGGGAGGGATAAACTAGGAGTTTGGGATTAACAGATACAAACTACTATATGTAAAATAGATTAACAAAAAGGACCTACTGTAGAGCACAGGGAACAATACCCAATATTTTGTAATAACCTATAATGGAAAAAATGTAACAAAGAATATATATAGGGCTTCCCTGGTGGCGCAGCGGTTGAGAGTCCGCCTGCCGATGCAGGGGACGTGGGTTCATGCCCCGGTCCGGGAGGATCCCACGTGCCGCGGAGCGGCTGGGCCCGTGAGCCGTGGCCGCTGCACCTGCGCGTCCAGAGCCTGTGCTCCGCAACGGGAGAGGCCACAACAGTGAGAGGCCCGCCTAGCACACGCGCACACACACACACACACACACACACACACACACACAAACAGAATATATATATATATGTACATATGTATAACTGAATCACTTTGCTATATAACTGAAATGAACAAAACACTGTAAAACAACTGCACTTCAATTTTTAAAAAATCCTCTCTAGTCAAAAATAAGTGAACACCCTCAGAACTCGACCTTCTTTCACTGAATTCTGCGGAGCAATAGAGTTCTGATGTTCTGACTTAGACATACTTCTTTCGGTGAATTGGTTATACAGCGACCAGCTTCTAGCTGCCAGTTGACCTTGACGATCATTCAAGAACAGTCCCCCGTCTACCCACAAGGAGCCAAAAGCCAGAGGATAAAACAATTACCCAACGAGTCATTATCACAAAGAATCACTATCACAACTCTGACGGTTCGCCGTGAGTCCCCCAGAAAGAATCCATCACAGCGACGGACGAATAAATCATTTCATTCCAGCTTTCAGATCACGGACATTTTTATAAAGACATGCAGGTTGTAGGTTTCCACAACACGTTCACGGGTTTTAGTTCAACGCCTGGTGAGACTCACGTTTAATCAATGCGCATTTGTACCAAAAAATGGAATCGTGCTTTTAGCAGAGAAGAAACAGAACAAGTGTGTGGTTCATGTTTTAACTCAGGATCCCAAGGCTCTGCTCAGGCCCAGGTCTATTCACCAACAGGATAAAACTCCTCTGCCAGACAGGCACGGTCTCCAGTTTACGACACTCTGCGGCTAATCCTCGTGCATGAGAATAAAGTCCTTGGGGACGAGGGGGTGGCCACAGTGCGATCAAAACCATGCAAAGCATGGGGCCCTGGCGGCTTTAGGGCCTCATAAACCCTGTTGCCCCCAACCGCCCCCCGAGACTGAGCCCTGCGTCCCCAGCAACACCGTGCACGGTGCTGGTTTGTGGGCGCGTGGCCCTATGGCATGCGTTACGGGCCTCCTGCTCTCCTAGGAGGTGAGACGTTTTACTCTCGGCATCCTAGCGAGAATGGTAGGATGGTGAATCCCAGAGAATGTTGAATCTCAGCCGCATCAGCCACAGGTGTCCTCATTCCCTGAACCGGCCCAGGGAACACAGCCACATGGGGTGCGGGGGGATAAGAGCCTGCAGTGAGAGGCCTCGGGGGGAGCTCACAGGGACACGCGCGGACACAAGAGACACACACACAGACACACGGCTGCAGGAATAAATACAGACACACAGGTACATAAGCAAAGACACACACAGGTGCAGGACAAAAAAAGATGCACACAGACGCAGGAATAAATATAGAGGCACATAGGCGTACACACACAGACACACAGAGGCAGGAATAAACAGGCTCACACAGACATACAATCGCAGAGACACACACAGATGCGGGGCAAAGATGCACATACATGTAAACTTATATAGACACAGCTAGACACACACAAAAACACAGACACGTGTGCACATATGCAGACACACATAAACCTGAATACACCCATGCACGCACACACACACACACACAGCATGAGGGACCACACAGGCTTTCCGACAAAGTAGGAGGACCTCATCCCTCAAAGAGGATGAGGATTTGCTCAGAAGCCTGGAGTCTCCCTGCCGTCTGGGGTGACGTGCAGGTGACAAGGCCACTCGGCATCCCCACCCCCGACAGCGACTTCATCACATGGGAAGAAAACGTATCCCTGAGTTTCCTGGTGCTCCGGGGGCCATGACAGCACCGTGCACACAGCAGGTCCACCGCCGTGTCCGCTGGAAGGAAAGCTTGCGAGCTAACTAGAAAATATGACACGGCTCCTCTGAGGCTGAGCAAATTCCAGGCAACACCGAAGTAAGGAAGTGAAACAGACCGGCCTCGAATCCCAAGACGCCCTCACTGCTTCCCTACTACAGGAGAAACGGAGAGCCTCCCCAAAGAGGCGTACGAAAAAAGATGTAAGATGCCGAATGAGGTGTGTGAAGAACAGCACCTGGTCCTGAGTTTCTCCTGGGCGCCCAAGAAATCTCCAGGACCAGAGTCCCAGGACACCCCCTACCCCCCGCTTTTTCTCGATTCCTCCAATGCACAAGGCGTTGGCTTCACCAGGAACACGCCCAGAGTCTTCTGCGACCAACGTGCCCCTTTTTTCCAGGGTCCACGTGCCCCCAACGCTGGTGGTTAAGAGGGCCCGCGTCCCGGCGAGGGTGCACGGGCTGCTTCTCAAAGGCAGACCCTTCCAGACGAGGGGAGCTTCCTCAATCCATCCCCGATGGATTTTACCCAGAACATGTCCAATTGCAGTGTTTGGTGCGAGGAGCTGGCCATTTGAAATGGGAGAGGGTCTCACCTGCACCTCAGAAAGTGCGTAAATACTCTCTACTCCCTTACAGGGAGAGCCAAGGCTTTAGGGATCAAAGTGTGCACGTGCTTTAACTCACGCCGAGCGTGGAAATCGTGGAAATTCACCAGATAAAAGGTGTGTCACATGTTGCTTCCTGGAGGGCGTTCTTGGTGGGATTGTGTCCCACTGCCAATGTGTTAAGTTGACATCCTAGCCTGGGACCTCAACATGGGACCTTATTAGGAAACGGGGTCTCTGCAGATGAGATGAAGTGAAGTGTCTGAGATGAGGTCCTCCTGGAGGAGGGTGGCCCTACATCCAATGACAGGGTCCTTCTAAGAGACAGAAGAGGAGAGACACAGACACAGAGGAGAAGCCCCGGGAAGACAGAGGCAGAGACGGGAGGGAGGCGGCCACAAGCCCAGGGACGCTTGGAGCCCCCAGAAGCAGGAAGAGGCGGGAAGGACCCTCCCCTGGAGCCTCTGGAGGGACCGCGGCCCTGGGACACCCTGACCTCATACGTCTGGTCTCCAGGACTGAAGGAGGATGAATTCCTGTGGTTTTAACGCACCTGATGTGCGGTCATTTATGACAACGACCCCAGGAAACCAATTTTCGGTGCAAAGAAAGCAAAGCACCCATGTTACTGTACTTGTGTGAGAATCAAGAAATGCAACATTAAATTTCAGAGACACACTTGTCTTGACAAACAAGGGCATCGGTCACAACCACGTATTTACAGATGCTGTGAGGGTCTGCCTGCAAAACTCAACGGGTCCTCTCTTAGGTGGTAGGGCAAAACGTTTAGCCCCAAAATATTTTAATCTCTTTTCTACGTCAAACATAAGTAATAAGAAAACATTTTGAAGGTCCTGAAGCAACAGAACACAGAGTATAAAGCCCGAGACGTACACCGTGGGAGACCATTTCCACCGGCCTCAAAGCATGTTCATTACATCAGGGACCACCCTCCACCAGCTGCCCCTCCTCGGGCAGCAGGGCAGGTGAAAGACTTTGCCCTTTATGCTAACAGCCTCGGAAAACCACGGGGGTGGGCGGCGGTGCAGGTACAGACATGATCTAATTGGTATTTTAGAGAATTCTCCGACTAGACAGAGAATGGCTTACAGGAGAGGCAAGAGAGGCCAGCCAGGAGGAGGCGTTTGCTCCAAAGGCGTAAATTTAAAAACTTCAATTCTTCCAAGAAAACCGTCTACTCACAGCACTTCCGACACCCAACGTGTGGGTTTTCCGCACCGAGCAAGTCTCCAGTTCTCCTGGGACACCAGCTGGGCGCCCTGCCCTCCACCCCAATTCAACTCTGATAGGAGCCCGGGTGCGCGCAGGCCGCACGGGGCAAAGACTCGGGCCCCCGGGACGGCCCCCACGTCAACCCCCAGCGCAGGGACTGGGTCCCCAGCTCGCCCGCACTTGTGTCCGACAAGGCTACACACGGAGGGTCCCCGTGACGCCCTCCTCGGCGAACTCAGGCAACACGTGGCTGACTCACCCGTTTATCAGGAAGGGACGAACAGCCAGAGAGAGCGGTGGAGGGCGAGGCCCGGGAGGGCCCCGAGCGCGGCAGCTTCTGTCTCCGTGGAGTCTGGCGGGCGTCACTCTCCCCACGTGCGGACGGGTTCCCCAACCCGGAAGCTCTCGGAACCCCTCTCCGTAGAGTGTGTGGGTCCGGGGCGGCCGCCAGGCACGACTGTCGAGAGCGCTGCGCCTCGGGAGCCGCTCGAGCCCCGCCCCCTCTGCGCTCCGCGGCGTCTGGGGCGGGGCTGAACGGGCCCGCCCTCTCGTCACGTGGTTGGTTCCTCGGGGCAACCGGCCCGCCCCTCCCGGGGCTGCGCCTCAGCGCAGACGCAGGCGCGGCGGGGCTCGTTCCGAGGGCCTGCGTCGCTCAGGAAGCTCCTAGGGTTTCGGGAGCTCTGCGCCCGGAACCCGGAGATCACCCTGCATTAGGATGCGCCCTAAATCCAATAATAAGTGTCCTTATACGTAGAATATTATACCGCATAGTATGATTTATATATAATTTTATATATGATTATTTTTAACTATACAAAAATTACAATATACGAGACACACATATACAATATAATTATATGTAGATTGTACACATTATATACATTTATAAACTATATGATATATATTATATATAAACAGATAAAGTGTTACCTGTATGTTATAATCATATGGAATTATACCTATATATCTATAATTATAGGTGATTAAAGATGATTATTATAATATACAATAGGTATATGATTATATGGCTATAAATAATATGGTATATTTGTATTTTAATATATATTAATTAATATTCATGCTATATATTTAATTTAATTCCTTATATAATATAAAATGTATTAAATGTATATTATACATTTAATATTATACATATTGATTATACATTATGATTATATTAATAAGATATTAATATATATTATTTCCATGTATATAATTGTTACAATATATAGTCAATTTATATGTAATTTATATATATATATTATAATATAATTAATATAATATAAATATATCATAATATATAATATGATTGCCATACGATATATACAGTATAATACGTATAATCATATGCAGTACAATATATAAGGTAATAATATATATCACTGTATATAGTATAATATATGTTATAGAGTGCAACCTATAACAGTATAAGAATACAATGAATATTATATTTTATATACTTATATGTATATAATTTATATACAAATCATACATTACATTTATGTTTCCATGAATCTTATACAATTTGCAGTTACCATATCATGCACAATGGAGAAGCAAAAATGTTATTTGAGACCCCGATGCATAATTTTCTATAACAGACTCTATGGGGTTTCGGCAAGACGCGGCATAGGGTTCAAAAACTGGGGAAGAAAGGTGGCGTCACCCGAAGCACTTCCTGGTCCCTCACGCGATGCCCGGGACGTGAGCACGGCGGTGGTGAAGGTTGCGCCGTTGGTGCCCAGCTTGTAGGGGGTGTGGACTCCGGGAGCCGCAGCCTCTGGGCTCCGTGCCGCCGCTCCTCCGAGTAAGGACGGCCCCTCTCTCCTCCCCCACGCAGCACCTGACCTGTGACCCCTCACGTCTCCCAATCCCCCAGGCCCCTGCCCATTCCCTGACCCCCGGCTCCCCTCCCTCCTCCTACCGACCCCGCTCGGCCCAGGGCCCCACCTGCCATTCCGTCCTCATCCTGGAACCAGCTCTGCCCAGGACAGCAACCCCACCCCTCACCCCACTCCTGACGGACGCGCCCTGCGTCCTGATTCCCAGCCCATCCACAAACAGCCCTGTCTTCTTTCCCAGGTCCTTTCCCCAGCTGTATCCGTAGGGCTCTCCAGAGAAACAGAACCAAAGGGATGTGTGGATGCAGAGAAGACAGGTAGCTGGGCCCCTGTGACCTATAAAGCTAAGCTGACACATAGAATTAACCATCACAGCTGGTCAGCAGCAGCGATACCCGCCTGCAGGGGGAGAAACAGAGTGGACCCTCCAGGTCTCTCTGCAAAGCCAGCCAGGAGAGGGCTCGTGGCTCTGGGGCTCTTCCTGGAAGCATGAGCCTGCAAGGCGAGGTCAGGGCGCTCACACCCTCCTGTCTCGACGGAATCTGCGAGCCCCCCGTACAGACATCGTCCCAAGCTGGCAGGAAGCTGAGGAAACCTCTGTCGTTCCTCTCTCCGTGTGGCTGTCCCAAACGCCTGCCGGTAATAAATCCCCATCAAAAGGAAAGAAGCCGTTTCATCTGGGCACTTTGATGCGAACCCGTTTTCCTCGCAGGGACCCACCCCCACTATATCAACATGCAGAATTCAAAAGAAATCATTCTCCTTTCCCTCGGGGAAATGCAGCCTAGGGAAACAAAGACCTTTAGGGTCAGCTCTTGGGGTCCCTTCCTATTTACTTCACTGCTTAGAATCCCCATAACCAAGGGGTCGCGTTTGCAGGTGAATTGGGACCATCTTGAGTGGCTGGTGTTCATACGGGAGCGGAGGGTCTTCTTCCCGCTAAATAAAGCACATCTGATGTAAACAATCCTGCTCCTACCGCTTTGTCCTCGGATGTTTCTGAAATCTAACCCAGGTTTGTAGGCAAGATTGAGGTGAAGACGATAGTTACCCCTGGTGACCCCAAACCGGATAATCCAGGAAGATGTCAACTTGAGACCCTTCAATTCATCCCATGTGCAGACACCCTGTTTCCAAACACGGTCACATTCACAGGTTCTGGAGATAAGGATGTGAGCACGTTTGGGGGGACCCCCACTGAACCCAGGACATGCTAGTATTGCCATATTGTAACCACATAATCAATCCATGAATTTCGGTGGTCCACAGCAACCCAAACGGCCAGCACACAGGATGCACAACCCAGAATGGAAATTAACCTCAGAAACACACCTGCCCCTGAATTTATACCTTCCTGGACGTGACAGGCTCGTGACTGCACGAAACCTCCGTATAAGCAGGTACGGCGAGATACTCATTTTCTGCTTATTTTTGTAAATTCCCAAACCTAGGTCGGAGGTAATAGATTTCCTTTTCCAAATAAGATGCCTCAGCATCTCCGTATATAAATAACCTTGCTTATTCAGGGGTAAAAATAGCAGCCTGGATGGGATCGTTCAAACAGAAACAGCGAAGGAGAAGAAAATGAAATATGCAGACTCCAAAGGTTAAAAATTGTGGGGAAAAAAACTGAAAGAGCACATATGCGGTCACAAAAGAAACAGTTTGACGAGAAGTGTCTGCTCTGGAAATAAGCATGTGGGAGAACAGGAAGCACTGAGTTGCACTGGGGGGCTCATGAACCAACACAGGTGGAAGCAGGGGGTCTCCTCCACCCCATCATTGCCTCCCTCGCCTGGGGAAGGTCGTCTGGACCATCCAGTCTCCTCTGTAAACCAGGGACTGGATATGAGTTTGGACGCTGCGTCAAGGTTCCCAAGACGCCCCAGGATTGACAACTGTCTCGAAGGACTCAGACTCATGACAAGGTGGAACTCGTGGTCATGGTTTAGTCCCATGAACGGATACAGAGCAAAGGGAAAGCTGTGTGGGCTGGATCCTGGGGGGAACCAGGTGCAAGCTTGCAGGGTCCTGTCCCCGTGGAGTCGCACAGGGTGCACTGAAGTCCTCAAGCAACGAGTTGTGACCACATGTGTGAAATGTTGTCGCCAGGGAATTTTAACTGAATATAGTAGCGCTCAAACACTGAGACTCTGCCCCCAGGGGACACCTGGCAACGTCTGTGGACATTTTTGGTTTTCACCACTGGGGAGGGAGCTCCTGGCACCTGGCGGGTGGAGACCAGGGAAGCTGCTCCACAGCCCACAGGGCCCGGGACGCCCCGCATCAGAGGGTCCTCCAGCCCCAGATGTCAGTAGTGCTGAGGCTGAGAAATCCTGACCTAACATGAGAGACTCTATCTATCTATCATATCTATCTATCAGCCTATCTATCTATCCTCTCATGTATCTATCTATCCATCTATCCATGCATCCTGTCTTGTCTACCCATATATCCTCTGTCTATATATAATCTATCTATCCATCCATCCATGTCTATGTATCTATATATCTATCCATCCATCCATCACCTCTCTCTCTCCCCACCCATTTATCCATATATCTATCCATATATCTATCCATATCTATCTACCTACATACTTACCTATCTCAGTGGTTCATAACTGGGGATGACTTGGCCACCCAGAGGGACACTTGACGATGTCTGGGGACATTTTTGGTTGTTACAACTTTGGGGAGGATCCTACTGGCTTGTGGCGGATGGAGACCAGGGATGCCGCTCCGCATCCCACAGGGCACAGCACGCCCCACAGCAGAGGGCCATCCAGCCCCAGATGTCAGTCGTGCTGAGGCTGAGACACCCTGTCTAGCATGAGAGACTATCTATCTATCTAGCTATCAATGTATCTAGCTATCTAGCTATCTATCTAGCTATCAATGTATCTATCTATCTAGCTAGCTAGCTATCAATGTATCTATCTATCTATCTATCAATGTATCTATCAATCTATCTAGCTAGCTATCAATGTATCAATCTATCAAGGTATCTATCTAGCTAGCTAGCTAGCTATCAATCTATCTATCTAGCTATCAATGTATCTATCAATCTATCTATCTATCTATGTATCTATCAATCTATCTATCTATCTATCAATGTATCTATCAATCTATCTATCTAGCTAGCTATCAATCTATCTATCTATGTAGCTAGCTAGCTAGCTATCAATCTATCAATCAATGTATCTATCTATCTATCAATGTATCTATCAATCTATCTATCTAGATATCAATGTATCTATCTATCAATGTATGTATCTATCAATCTAGCTATCAATCTATCTATCTATCAATGTATCTATCTATCTATCAATGTATCAATCTATCTAGCTAGCTAGCTATCAATCTATCTAGCTATCAATGTATTTATCTATCTATCAATCTATCAATCTATCAATGTATCTATCTATCTATCTATCAATCTATCTATCTATCAATGTATCTATCTATCAATCTATCTATCAATGTATCTATCAATCTATCTATCTATCTACTCATCCATCCACCTATTTATCTGTCTACGGCTGTGGTTCTAAACCAGGGATGACTTTGCCCCCAGGGGACATGTGACAATGTCCGGAGACGTTTTTGGTGTCGCACCGGGGGGAGAGGGTGCTGCTGGCACGTGGCGGGTGGAGACCAGGGAAGCCGAGCCACAGCCCACAGGGCCCAGGACGCCCCGCATCAGAGGGTCACCCAGCCCCAGATGTCAGCCGTTAAAACTGCTCTGAGGAAGTCCTACCACCATGAATTTTCAAAACATCCTTTTCTCTCAGTCTTTCCCAGACTTGGTACCAACGACATCCGGCACCTGCAAGGCTGCGCATGCCCGGCTCGTCCGGGAAAACGCAGAGGTGGGTGGGAAAGTGAAACTGGAAGAGGGTGGCCGAGTTCGGGAGGAAGACGGTTTACAACCCGGGCGCGGAAAGGCCAGGAGAAGAGCGAGGAGCAGAACGGAAAGCTCAGGGGCGCAGCCACGCCGGAAGTGGGCGGCGTGGATTCGTGGCTTAATGCAAAGCAGGAAGCGAGGGCCGAGGGCGCCCCCCGGTGCGGCTGGGACGCTGGGCTGCGCGACGTCTCACGGGGAAGCCGGGGCTCACCTGGTCCGGCCTCGCCTGCTCGGGAAGCCCCGTTAAAGTTGCTGAAAACGAACATGGGGGGCGTGAGCCACGGGCAGCAGAAGCCACGGCTGAGGAGGCGGGAAACACAGGCCGTGGGGAATCCAGGGTTGCCAACGGAGCCCGCGGGGGGGATCACACACAGCCTGCCGGCCCTCCTGCTCAGTTAGACATACACGACCTTCTCCTCCCCTTTCCTCTGGCCCTGCACGGTCAGCGAATGTCACGGCCTTTGAAAAGCGCAGGACCTGCCCTCCGTGGACCCCACGTGGCCGTCCCCCAGGGGATGACCCACAAGGGCCGAGCAAGAAGATGCCCTGAGCATGGCTCCCCGAATTCCCTCCTCCACCCTGCCAGCCCCCACCCCAGCCCCAGGCAGCCACTGACCTGCTTCCCGTCACTGTGGCATTGACTGCATCGTTTAGAACTTTCTAAGCATGGGAATTCCAGACATTTACATTTTCCTAGAAACCGTGTGTTCTTGGGGGTTCTGGCTGCTTTTCCTCTGCATCATTATTTGGAGACCCCTTCACCTTTGCTCCTTCTTGCACTTTCACGCCAGGGTATTTTTTCTTTTTCTTCTTCTTTGCTTTTGCTTTCTTTTTTTTTGAACGGCCCATTTCAATAAATCAAAGAGGTAGATTCCTAGAATGCACCCCCCCATCGATTCCACACAGTTAATCCCACACATTTTTAACTGTTAAAAAATAAAATACTGTACTAAAAAAGAGATTGGAAGCTACGTTTATACTTTTATAAAGGAAAGCCTTTCTAAACATAATGGACAGAGGTGGACACGGTAAAGACATTGGATGATTTGCTTTGCCATCAAATCAAAAACACTTAAGTGGGAGGGATAAACTGGGAGATTAGCATTAACATATACACATGACTGTATATAACACAGATAACTAATAAGAACCTACTGTATAGCATGGAGAACTCTACTCAATGCTCTGTAATGACCTAGAGGGGAAAAGAACCTTAAAAAAGAGTGAATACATGTATATGTATAACTGATTCAATTTGCTGTACACCTAAAACTAACACAACACTGTAAATCAAGTATACTCCAATAAAAACTTTTTTAAAATAAGTTAGGGACTTCCCTGGTGGCGCAGTGGTTAAGAATCCGCCTGTCAATGCAGGGAACACGGGTTCGAGCCCTGGCCTGGGAAGATGCCACATGCCGCGGAGCAACAAAGCCCGTGCGCCACAGCTACTGAGCCTGCGCTCTAGAGCCCGGGAGCCACAACTACTGAGCCCACGTGCCACACCTACTGAAGCCTGCGCGCCTAGAGCCCGTGCTCTGCAACAAGAGAAGCCACCGCAATGAGAAGCCCGTGCACCGCAACGAAGAGTAGCCCCCGATCGCCGCAACTAGAGAAAGCCCGCGCGCAGCAACGAAGACCCGACGCAGCCATAAATAAATTAATTAATTAAATAATTATTTTTAAAAAGGTTTAAAAAAAACCTTAAGTGGCAAATTACAAACTGATCGGAAACGGGCAAGGCAGGCAAACGGGCTTTTTGTACAAACAAAAAATCATCACGCTTTGCACGCAGGCCAGGACTCATATTTTTCCAGCTGAAACCCACCCTCCTTCAAGTATTTATCAATAGGTAAAGTGCCTCAAAAACACACAGTAATTAGCCCTGCGTGGAGGGTAACTGACGCTTTTCTGATCCTTTCTTCCTTCCTCTACATCCTGATGTTTTCCACAGGAACTGTCTTCAATTTGCTGTTTGAAGCCACTTGTGTTATTTCCGTGAGAGCCTCGTTTCTTGTCAACGGAGACTCTGCTCTCAGGCGGCCCTGGGGACCTGGCTGTCATGTCCAGGCAGTCTCCTCCAGGCACAATTTGGACGGTTTCCGGAGTCCCAAGCGCTCTGTGTGGAGATCAGCTCGGGAGGTGCGCAGCCGGGATGGGAGTGTGGTGTCTCTGCACGTGAAAACACACCTGGGGAAAGGTGACTGCTAGCAGCAGCCCGTGGTCCAAGGCTGTGGCTTCCGCTTTCTTTTTTTTCTTTTTTAATTAATTAATTTCTTTCTTTCTTTCTTTATTCTTGGCTGCGTTGGGTCTTCACTGCTGCACGCGGGCTTTCTCTAGTTGCGGCGAGCGGTGGCTTCTGTTGCAGAGCACGGGCTCTAGGCGCACAGGCTTCAGTAGTCGTGGCACGTGGGCTTCAGTAGTTGTAGCTCACGGGCTCTAGAGCGCAGGCTTCAGTAGTTGTGGCGCACGGGCTTAGTTGCTCCGCGGCATGTGGGATCTTCCCGGACCGGGGCTCGAACCCGTGTTCCCCTGCATTGGCAGGCGGATTCTTAACCACTGCGCCACCAGGGAAGCCCCTGTGGTTTCCTCTTTGTGCAGCATGGTCTCCGGTACGCGACAGGGAAAAGTCCAGCAAGGCTGCATGTAGGCCGGGGCCTAAATGACGCAGATAAAGAGGAGGGGACGGGGGCATGGGGGTCAGGCGGGCAGCCCTACTCAGCTGGCATGGGGAGAGGACCCCCTCTCGGGAGGCAGCACTTAACCCCAAAGCCAGCGTCGGCACGAACAAGCCACACGGGGGTGATGAAAGAATCTCACAAAAAAGGCATCAGGAGTGTGTTCTGGGCGGAAGGGATCCAAATCCTATTATTTTTACAAAACCTCCTGGTTTCCCAAGGTTCTTAGAATAAG
Source organism: Kogia breviceps (assembly GCF_026419965.1). NCBI lineage: Eukaryota > Metazoa > Chordata > Mammalia > Artiodactyla > Physeteridae > Kogia > Kogia breviceps. Next base: position 133,777,497 of record NC_081330.1, read on the forward strand.
CAGCGTCACGTTTATCATCATACAAATGACCTGTCACCTTCTACTTCAAAAAGCATAAAAAGCGATAAAAGCCGAAAGGGAGTTGATTCTTTTCACAGGACCAATTAAGCCGAAGAGGCCAACGCATCCAACGGAAGCCAAAGCAAAGTCAAGGAACTGGGAATTCATCTGAGGAAAAAGATACCTGGGGCCGATAATCCCGTAAAAAGTTAACTCAGTTATGGCAGAAATGCAAATGAGACTTCACGTGTCATAAAGACTCATATGGACTCTTCGGTGGAATGGTCCGTCCGACTTGACTTGCACAGTCTTTCTGGGTGGAAGTTTGTCCACATACATGAGTCTTGGGTCCTCAGATCTGAGTCGGAAATCAGTATTTTGGAGTTATTTCTCAACCCCATATGGATCAAACCAGTGTCACTGTCGGTGGCTTTCTGGGACCAGCACACTCTGTAGGATTTATCCTCTGCCTATGGGATGAAAAGTCTAAGCCCTGAATCACCCCCGGGAACCATACCTGAGGGTCCCACATCGCCTCCTGGGGCCCCGCCTGGGCTCTGGCTTGGAACCCGTCTACTGAATGAATCAATCAATCCATCAATGATTCAATGAGTGAGGACATTCATAGGTTATTTACAGTGAAAAAAAGTCAGAAATGACCTAAATGTCCTACCAAAAGGGAAGCAATTCAATGTATTTACACAGCCATCAAAAATCACATGGTCGGGCTTTCCTGGTGGCGCAGTGGTTGAGAGTCCGCCTGCCGATGCAGGGGACACGGGGTTCGTGCCCCGGTCCAGAAAGATCCCACATGCTGCGGAGCGGCTGGGCCCGTGAGCCATGGCCGCTGAGCCTGCGCGTTCAGAGCCTGTGCTCCGCAACGAATAGTAACCAGACGTGATCAGTCTATTTTTAAACATTTGGTGCCTAGCAAAGAAAGACACCAATTATAACTAGTGGTTATCACCAAGAAGTGCAATTTTTAAGCATACTATCTTTTTCCTAACTCTTCTTGATAATCCTCAATGTTTCTTTTAAATTATAAAGAAAAAAACCATGCGCTTTCAAAGCGGTTTTTTAGTTTCTTGCATTAAGTAACTGAAATGTATCTGATGCCTACGTTATACAAGAACTGGCCTGGACATCTCCGCATGTCCTGTCCCCGGGGGCCACGGGTGAGCCAGTCAGCGGGCAGCCTGGGTGGGCGTGCCCTGCACCGGGCTCCCGCATGTCTGGCTCCATTGCTATGTCAGCTGTCCCGTCTGAGGCTCTTTTTCCTCTTCTCCCCACTTACAAATTCGCCTCCCCCTCTCATCCATAACTTCAACCACGCCAGACGACTTCCCCACCGGAAATGTTTCTTCCTGTCTACACCGAGGCCACATGTCACCGAGGCTCTCCCTCCTCACCCATCCCACCTAGAAGCAGTGGGGGACTTAGCTTCCCCCCAGGTTATGAGCCAGGAGGACCTGATTTTCTGAGATTGGGGGGTGGGAGGGTGGACCTTGTGTCCACACCTCATTTATCGTCTCTCCAGGGCAGCACTGATGTTTATTTCCTTCCTGGAAAACCACGCTTTCCACAAAGCATTTCTACTAGCGCTTTTTCCCACCCAAAGGGCCAAAATGTTCCCTGAGGTTACATAGTACCTCTTCACAAGCCCTCTGATGCTGGACCAACTCCATGGGAACCAGAAGCCGAATCCCTCTCTCCGCAGCCTTTCATCTCCTTTCCATACACACTTGACCTTAGGTTTGGGGGCCGTAGACTTTAAATAAAAGCTGGAGTTGTCTGTCTTAGCCGCAGGACCCCGTTATCCCCGCTACAGGACTTTCATTACCCCCTTCCACCTAAGCTCAAATGGGGACACAGAGCCCAGGCTGGCTTGATTTGGAAAAACAAAGAACCGTGACATGTCCCTTAAAACAGCCCACACATCATCCGTCTTCCACGTAGCAATCGGGTGACTTCTGGTCACCCTATGACCGTCCGACCCCAGCCCCACCGCCAAGCACCCTCAGGCTCCAAGCTCATCGCCGATTCTCACTTCCAGCAAGTCAGTGACAGTCTATGCCTCGGTTTCTCCATCTGCGAAGTGAGGATAGGGATGCCTGCTTTGGGGGGAGGTGGATAATGAAAACAGTGAATGAAATATGGAAAGCATGCAGGATGATGCCCCGCACAGACTAAGTGCCATATGGCTGCTAGCACTTGAAAAAATGTTATTAATCATTATTAGAATAATTCTATGAACCCAAGGGGGAAGATTGCTTCCTGAGATTACATATCTCGATACGTGTTTAGCCAGACCTAGAGAAGAGACTTGTGGTAGCCAAGGCGGGTGTGGTGTGGAGGGAAGCGCTGGGAGTTTGGGGTTCGCAGACGCGAACTAGTACATACAGGGTGGATCAACAACAAAGTCCTACCGCAGAGCCCGGGGAACTCAACTCAATATCCTGTGATAAACCATGGAAAAGAATATAAAGAAATATATCAGGCGTTTTGATCCGTGTGTTATTAAAAACCAAAACAAATCAAGAAAGCAAGAAGACAGAAATAAACAGAACAGGGAGAGACGGGAAGGAAGAAGAAAAAGAAAGGAAGAGAGAAAGTTGAGTCACGATTGGCAAACACCATTGACGAATGTAGGGGAAATTCATACCCAATTTAGGAAGATTTATACTCAAAATTTTTTTTAAATTCAGTCGTGTGGAATACCTCTTTCCATGGCCACCTGGAATAAATGAGGTGTCTCTGTAGTTGGAAAAAAAATGCACAGAGATGCCAAGTATTTGAATAAATTGTAACGTTGTAGAAAACAAAGTGTTTAGAACACATAGGTTGCCTATGCTTATAGACAGACCACAGACTAAGCTTTCAGATTATACAGAGAGAGCAGTGTGGTCGGTCGTGGATTAAAGACACGGATATAGTCCTATCATCGCGGACACACACGAGTGTAGACACACACGCAGGGTCATAAATACAGACCCGGAGATCTCTACGGACAGGCGCCATCCTTGGATTATATATTCTAGAACCAGGTATAAACAGATGCTGGATAATTACAGAAGTAATACATGTAGTCATACACTGGTCCGGTGTCCACGCAAAACAGCTGGACAATTACTAGAAGTCATAAGTCAGACACGAGTAGATGGGAAGCCACTTCCGACCCAGAATCCCCGGCAAAGCGACCGCCCCGAGCGCCACCACCAGGCATCCTTCTTCGGGAACTGCATCAGCTTGGCCCTCAGTGCCCCCCGCGCAAAGGCCGGGACATCCCCCCCGTGGCGAAGGCGCCTCTTCCCGCCCGGGGCACCCGGGTGTTGCCCGCTGTGCCTGCTCTCCGGCGATGCCAAAGTGCTTGAAGTGGCACGGTCATCATCGTTGGAAAAGCCGCTCGGGTCTCTTCCCTTGGGGGGGGCAGGGGGCCCCCCCGCAGGGCAACCTCCTTCTGTGTACGACGAGGGCCACCTTCCAGCCCACGCTACGGGTCGCGATGCATCCCCGAGGCGGATTCCGCCGGGCCAGGGTGTCCCGATGCCCTCCCATGACACGTCCGGTGATGGAAAATCTAACCATCGCCAAGCCCAGGGAGAGGGCTGCAGGGTAGAAGCAGCGGCGAGGCCAAGGCACAGGTGACAGATTTCCATCACATTCGCTAAAACGACCCAGGGAGTCGACCCCATTTTCCACCCTCTACAGACGCTCCTGTGTTGCGCTTTTTTTTTTTCCCCCCGCAGATTTTTGATGAACATAGGTCTTTATTACTATTGCTGAGTCATATGGTAATTGTATGTTTTAAATTTTTTTAACATCTTTATTGGAGTATAATTGCTTTACAATGGTGTGTTAGTTTCTGCTGTATAACAAAGCGAATCAGCTATACGTATACATATATCTCCATAACTCCTCCCTCTTGCATCTCCCTCCCTCCCACCGTATCCCGCCCCTCTAGGTGGTCACAGAGCACCGAGCTGATCTCCCTGTGCTATGCGGCTGCTTCCCACTAGCTCTCTGTTTTACATTTGGTGGTGTATATATGTCCAAGCCACTCTCTCACTTCGTCCCAGCTTACCCTTACCCCTCCCCGTGTCCTCAAGTCCATTCTCCAGTAGGTCTGTGTCGTTATTCCTGTCTTACCCCTAGGTTCTTCATGACCTTTTTTTTTTTTCTTAGATTCCATATATATGTGTTAGCATACGGTATTTGTATAACCTTCCTAGACTGGACCAGGAAGAAATAGAAAATGTGAACACACCAATCACAAGTAATGAAATTGAAACTGTCATTAAAAATCTTCCAACAAACAAAAGTCCAGGACCAGAAAGCTTCACAGGCGAATTCTATCAAACATTTAGAGAAGAGCTAACACCTATCCTTCTCAAACTCTTCCAAAAAATTGCAGAGGAAGGAAAACTCCCAAACTCATTCTATGAGGCCACCATCACCCTGATACCAAAACCAGATAAAGATATCACAAAAAAAGGAAACTACAGGCCAATATCACTGATGAACATAGATGCAAAAATCCTCAACAAAATACTAGCAAAGAGAATCCAACAGCACATTAAAAGAATCATACACCATGATCAAGTGGGGTTTATTCCAGGAATGCAAGGATGCTTCAGTATACGCGAATCAATCAACATGATGCACCATATCAACAAACTGAAGGAGAAAAACCATATGATCATCTCAATAGATGCAGAGAAAGCTTTCGACAAAATTCAACACCCATTTATGATAAAAAAAAAAACCCTGCAGAAAGTAGGCATAGAGGGAACTATCCTCAACATAATAAAGGCCATATATGACAAACCCACAGCCAGCATCGTTCTCGACGGTGAAAAACTGAAACCATTTCCACTAAGATCAGGAACAAGACAAGGTTGCCCACTCTCACCACTCTTATTCAACAGAGTTTTGGAAGTTCTAGCCACAGCAATCAGAGAAGAAAAAGAAATAAAAGGAATCCGTGTTGTACTTTGTGGCCCAATTCTCGACGCCAGCGAACGAATTCTCCGGAAATTGTCACGCCCGAAAATCTCAGGTAAACAGCTCAGTGGAGAGGGAAGGAAAGACAGGGGCAGGGACACAGGGAAGCATCCTCCTGGCTCCCTGGGGTTGTACTGTCTCAGCACAGACGTCTTAAAGGGAACGGGGAGGCTGTCATCACGGCAGGCCTCATCAAGGGGACACCTGCTTGCAAACACTCCTGGAAGCCTTCCCTCCGTGATGAATTTCTAGAGACGACGGGTCGACCGAGCAGGTGGCAGGGATGCTGAGGCAGGGGCGCCCCCTGCTGTCCGTCGGGACACCTGCTCACTCCCACCTGGGATGCGGCTTCCCGGATAGGACACCTGTGTCCTCCAACTCCCCGCCACCTCTACCTGTGCAGGTTCCTCTCACCTAGTGGGGTGGGGTCACCTGCTTTCAGTTCTCGCAGGGGCTCAGCTCTTCAGGGCAGCTCAGCGACCCCCGCTACCTTGTCTGTGGCCCCTTCCCCACTGCTGGGACGGCTCCTCCCTCTAGGTGCCCTCCCCTGGGGGCCCTGAGCCAGCCTCCTTGGGGGACAGTGGTTCGCAGGCTCTTGTCTCCCCCTGTGCTCTGGCTGCACGGAGGAGACTGGGTGTGCCCTGCCCCACGAGTGCGTTCCCTGCCCCCATCTGCAAGTACGCCCAGCTGGAGCCCACCTCACACCTGCGAAGGAGGGGAAGCTCCAGGGGCCAGACGGGGTCACCCACCCCCATGCCACCCTTCCACCTTCCTGCTGCTTCCCCCAAGGCAGGTAGCAGGAATCCTCGCTTCCGCTCCCGGTGGGGGGGGGCGGGTGGAACTGTCTGTCCCCTGTTCTCGGTCCTCTGTCTGCACGGGTTACCTGCCCGTCCTCCAAAGCCAGCAGCTCCCTTCTCCGGCCTGGGTCATTCCGTCTGCACTGAGGGGAATGTGCCTACAGTTCTTTAGAGGGGATTTGTTTTAACGATGGAAAAAAGACACAACATCAACTTGACCTTTTTTAAGTGTACAGCTCAGTGGTCTTGACTATATTCGCGTTGTACAACCATCCCCAGCGCCGTCTCCAGATCTCTTCCATCTGCCCAGACTGAGACTGTCCCCGTTAAGCACCCACTCCCCAGCGCCAGGCACCCACCCTCCTACCCTCCGCCTATATGGATTTGACTCCCCTAGGGACCTCATATAACTGGAAACCTACACAATTTCTCCTTCTGAGGCTGCCTCGTGTCATGGAGCCTCACGTCCTCAAGGTCCATCGCGTTGTGGCCTGCGTCAGAATGTCCCTCCTTTTTTAGGACTGAGTAATATTCCACTGAGTGGATGGACTCCATTCTGTGTGTCCATCACCCATGCATGAACATTTACATTTACGGACGTTTACAGTCCATATTTTGGCCGTTGTGAATAACGCTGCAGTGAACGTGGGTGTGCAAATACCTCTCCGAGTTCCTGCTCTCGGTTCTCTTGGGTAAATACTCAAAAGGCTGCATCCTGTGGTAGTTCGGTGTTTAACTATTTGAGAAACCTCCCTTCTGTCCTCTGCAGCGGCCACACCATTTTACATTCCCACCAACACTGCACAGGTGTTCACGTTTCTCTACCTCCTCACCAACACTTGTTATTTTCTGGGGTCTTTTTTGATGGTAGCCATCCTGAGAGATGTGAAGCTGTTTATGATTAATTTTAGAATCTATTTTCCCAGCTGAAGTCTCCTATACTAATTAGGTTTTGATTTGCTGGTAGCTTAATGACTTGGGTGGCGGGTCAGGTGTCTGGAGGATGGTTTTACTATTAATGACAAATTTTTAAAGCAATTGCTGCTTTTCCAAAGCTAACCATTTTGTAGCCATGTCCATCTATAGGCATCATGAAGATCACTTATTATTCTAAAAAGTAAAATAATGTTCACTGCGGCTCTATTCACAATATAGCCGGGACATGGAAGCAACCTAAATATCCATCGACAGAGGAATGGACAAAGAAGGTGTGGTGCACATATACACAATGGAATATGACTCAGCCATAAACGAGAATGAAATCATGCCATTTGCAGCAACGTGGATGAACCTAGAGACTGTCATACTAGGTGAAGTCAGTCAGAAGGAGAAAAATATCATATGATGTCACTTATCTATGGAATCTAAAATGGCACAGGGACATCCCTGGCGGTCCAGCGGTTAAGACTCCGCTCTCCCAGTGCAGGCAGCCCGGGGTTCGATCCCCGGTCGGGGAACTAGATCCTGCACGCTGCAACTAAAGATCCCGTGTGCCACAACTGAGACCCGGCACAGCCAAATAAATACATACATAAATAAATATTTTTTTTACAAAAACCCTGCTATACGGATTTACATTTGTTAAGGAATCACATTAGAAAATTTAAAATAAACGGTGCCAAGGTATTGTCTAGCTGAGGATGGCCCTTTGAAATTCTGATAACGTCCGAATAAGATCCGTTTGTACAGCCTGGCACCGAGGAAGCTACTTGCTTCCTTCCTGTATGGGGTCAGCACCTTGGAGATCATAGATGAGACATTCTTACAGCGTGGACTCGGCCAAGGGGAGTCCCCAAGGGAGGGGGATGCACCCCCCGCCCCAGATCTCGAAGACCAAGGGAAAGAGCTGCTCAGTTTGGGGAGAAGAACCCAGGAAAAACGTGCTAGGCAGCAGCCCCTTCTCACCCATCGGCTGACGCCCCCTCCCCGAAATCAGGCAGTTACAGAGCCGGGCAGGTGTCAGTCACATGGACACGGGGCAGCCCAGAGATGAACCACAGTGGATCTGGAGGACCCCGTAAGCCATCTCCAGCAGTTTCATCACGAGCATCTCCACGGGGCAGGGCTTGGGGGTGACAGTCGCACCCCGGTTCGTCGTTCCCAGCAGGACAGACTCCGCTCCTTCGTAAACGTCTCCCTGCGTGCATTTGCACAGGCGCGGCAAGTCCACTTCTGCACACTGCGCCCCAGGGGTCCCAGGAGATCCTAGGCGTGGAAGCTTTGTAAAAGAGGAGCGTTCGGGGTGTGCTTGCTACCGTCTCCCTTCAATACCGTCTTTCCCTTCAAGGCTTTTCCCATAGACACAGTCGTTCTGCAGGAGTGAAAAGAACCAGAAATGCACATTTTTCTTTTAATCTTTAAAAAATATTTATTTATTTATATGGCCGCGCTGGGTCTTAGTTTGCAGCAGGTGGAATCGTCACTGCGGTGTGTGGGATCCAGTTTCCTGACCAGGGATCGAACCCGAGCCCCCTGCCTTGGGTGCCCGGAGTCTAAACCGCTGGGCCGCCAGGGAAGTCCCTTTCTAAAATATTTTAAATGACTTTCTATTGGAGTAGAGTTACTTCGCAATGCCGTGTTAGTTTCTGCTGTAAGGAACCGTTCACTTACGTGGACGGATGCATTCGGCCCGTGCACACAAAGGGGTTCTACTTTGTGCAGACTTGGAGCCCCAAGTGCGGGATGCAGGAGGCACTGCCGTGGCCCAGGCAGCAGCAGACACGTCCTTTGGGAAACGTTCATCAGTTCAGCGTACCTCGTCGGCCCCCTCAGAGAAACGAAGGAGAAGGGGTTTTCGTTTTCTGCGGCAACCTTGTACGAGAACTGTTTTTGTTTTTTTTTTTAATCCAAAGGGTTCATGCCGTGCTATGTGTTTCAGCAGCTTTTCTTCTAAACGAGCTGACCGGGGGCTTCCATATCACCGCTGACCACGCCAATTCTTTATTGGGGCAGAAAACCTCCAGAAGGAGGTAGTGCTTCCGGCAACGGCTCGAGGGCCCTGCTGCGAGAGATGCAGCCGGCGCTCCTGTACATTTTATCCCCCAGGCCCAGGGCGCCTCTCCACGGGACGGGGTGTAGGCGGGGGGCAGAGTCCCCTCCCTTACTTAGACCCTGGAGAATGATGCCTCTGTAATCGCCCTTCACGGGGGAAATGATGAAAAGGTACCTGTTTTCGGGAAACCTAACGTTTTCGGGGGCGAAGGCATAGAATGGGTGCGTCTTCTCCGTGTAGGGCTACCCCAGCCTCCTCTGGTTGGTGACTTCGCCTGGTCCGTGGAGCCAACGTCCATTAAACCGCCCAACCGCGCCATCTGCTGGCAGACAGGCATCCCGGTCCTGCGCCAAGCGGTCCGGCGTCGCCGTGGCAACAGGAGGATGTCTCCCTCCAAGGCTCCAGGCTGTCCTGAGAGGTACGTGGGAAGAAGCCAGAGCAGGTGATTCCCGGCGCCCTGGAGGGTCCTTCCTGCTGAGTCCGCCCGGCCCCTCGCCAGGCCACGGAGCTGGACCGACGCTGCGGAGCACAGTCTGGGACCGGCCGCTGGCTTTCCATCATCTTCTGAAGAAGGCCTTTCCAATACCTGTTTCTCTTCCTACCCCCAAGAAGACAGCGTGACCCTCCCAGAGCCCTCAGCTCAGGAGGACTCTTAAGAAGTCAACGGGGGCTTCCCTGGTGGCGCAGTGGTTGAGAATCCGCCTGCCGATTCAGGAGACACGGGTTTGCGCCCCGGTCTGGGAAGATCCCACATGCCGCGGAGCAACTAAGCCCGTGAGCCATGGCCGCTGAGCCTGCGCGTCCGGATCCTGTGCTCTGCAGCGGGAGAGGCCACAACAGTGAGAGGCCCGCATACTGAAAAAAAAAAAAAAAAAAAAAAAAAGAAGTCAACGCACCCCTAAGAGCCAGTCCTGTCGTCACGGCCACGAGGGTCGGAGAAGCTGCAGCGTGACCACATCCTAACCCGGTCTCTCTAGCCCAGCCCTGCGGGCACCGGGCGCTGCTGGGCCCCTCTCTGGCGTGGGGTACCCTGTGCACTGCGGGGTGTGGAGCGGCATCCCTGGGACCCAGTCACCAGCTGCCAGCAGCACCCTCCAGTCCGGCGTGACAGCCCAAGACGCCTGCAGACACTGCCAGGTGTGTCCCCAACGGGGGGCGGGGGGCAAAATCACCCCAGCTGAGAGGCACCGGTTGGACGTATGCAAAGAATCACAGGGCATTTAAGACAAACTTTAGAGATGACCCAGCCCCGTCTGTTCGATTTGAAGGGAGAGGGTGCACAGAAAGGAGGTGGCGTGCCGGAGGTCAGCTTCCTGCTGGGTAGAAATTCCGGACCCGCGAAGCCATGCTCCTCCTGTTTCCGAGGGCTGCCCCGGCTTCAGCATCGCCGATGGCTGGCCTTGCAGAGCTCTGGTCATGCAGAGGAATATGCAAACCGGCAGGTGCTGCGTTTGGATCTCAGGGACAAGGGCGGTCAGCGGCAACGTGACCGTGGATGCTGTGGGCAGCGGCCCCGGCGCCAGGTCCCTCCCGGGCGTGGCTTCACCCAGGAAACATGGCGGCATTATTTATTTACTTTTGTAATTTTTTTTTTTTTTTTTTAAAGAGCATAAACCAGCTCTCCTACAAGAGCTGGGGAGAAATATGTGTGAGGGGGTCAGATTACAAGCTGGACTTCTCCGCATGTACCTTTCATCAGCATTTGGTTTTTGAATCATGCAAATGCGTTAGTCCTCCAAGAATTAACACATAAAAAGCGAAGGCAAGGCCTAAACACTGGAAGCAAACCAAAGGCCACCTCCGGGCGACAACCATAGTTTCTGTGACCGTGGACGCAGCAATTCGTGGGTATTCTAAACAGAAGAACTGCAGACAAGCCACGGCGCCGCCTGGCAGTTCTCTTGTTTCTAGTAACCTCGGTTTTGCTCCTTTGGAATGACGTCATGTACACAGCAGGACAAGGCAAACAGGTACTATTGATGATCTTAGGAACAAGGCTCCAGGTGTGAGAAACCACACAGGGACAAAGTTAAAAAACCGAGTAACTGCCCGGGGATGTCCCTACGGACGGAAATGTAAATAATTCCGCTTGTTCGATCCGTTTCCGAGCTCTCTCCATGGAAGGGGCCTAGAAACACTGCCCTCCCAGCAACGGCAACTCCGGCTCTGAAAATGATTCCCCACTAACAGAACCACAGTTTCTGGGGCAAATGGACGATTCTGGAGAGGGAGAAGCAACTCCAGAGCCTGAGACCCGGTGGTGTCCCGAAAGCAAGGAAACCTTCAGCGGTCGCCTGGGACTGTGACCCCATCACGCACGGAGGCTGTGCCCACGCCCCCGTGGACCCTCAGGACGGTGACCTCACAGGACGCCGTCCCCACCTCACACAGCGGCTGTCTCCATCGTTCACTGGGACACGCTGCAGAATGGTTATCAAGGCCATCTTTCTGTCGGTTTCAATTACCGACGCGGAAGGAGGGCCATTTGGTTGCATTGACTCCCCTCACTTGTGACACGAACTCAGTCCCCGGCTTCCCGAGGAGAGCCCGCCAACCCTGCCCCGAGGTGACAGCACAGCGGCCCCCAGCCCTACCACATACGTGTCTTGCGGGCTTGATAGGCTCTCGCCGGCAGCTGTGGACACTTGTCACCCGTCCAGTCGCGCAGGACCCTGGCCAGGATGCACAGACCCGGCTCCGGAGGGCTGTCTGTAAAGAAATCTCCCGTGACCCAGGGCGAGTGCCCTGGGGTCAGCCTGCGTCTCCATCCCGTTGGACCACACCAACAGCCAGCAGGGAAAGGCCACCTGTATGGACCCAGCTTTCCCCAGATCTTCCCAGCTGGTGACCTTTCAACCAGCCCCTGAACAAAAAGAAATCTCGGTGAAGACAGGACCATTCCGAGCGCTGTCTGGGGGGCCCCTTTCCCTCCATCAGATCTGGACAATGGTTTTAGTTTTATTTTATTTCCGTGTAAACAGACAGCATCCTTTACGCCATGGATTTCAGGAGATCCCTGCCAATGGATCAGAAGCTCCATTCCGATGACTCAGACTGGACCAACAAGTTCCATACGTGTTTCCCTGACTCAGTAAAAATGCCCACGAGAGACTCTTACCTGTAGGTGCGGGACAACACTCAACTCTCCTACCATTCGTCCCGCAAGAAGGATCAACGTGGGAAGAGAGCTCGGACATCCCTGAGCCGTACAGGGTGACCTCAGCCGACTGTGTGGTCCAGACTCTGCAGATTCACGGGAATGGGGGAGGATGTCTTGGATGACATAGACGCTGTCCCCTGCATCACCTCTTCCTTGTGCTGAGTGTCCCAGGAAACGCGGACCCCAGAATATTCCCCCATGAGATAGGGCACGGAGAAGGAGCTTCCTCCCAATGGATTTTCTTCCCCTCAATGAAGAAAGACAGGGTTTTTTCTTGGAAAACTACGGCCCAAGGGCCAAATTCGGTCAGGTGTCTGTTTGCCTACAGCCTGGAGAGAATGCAGACCCAGGAATGAAGGTCGACATGCCTGCACCTTCTACCAGCTGCCCTTGGGGACCAATCGCAGACACCTCAACCGCAACAGCACATAATAAAGTGGTGTTTCACTTAATTCCCCCAACCTCCGAAGTCTGCTTCTTCACCCCATTTTTCACACGAGGCACCGAAGTAACACTGATCGTGTATCTCCAAGAAGTAGGAGGAAGACTCCCCGGGCGTGGGATTAGGGTTAAGATCAGGGTGAGGCACTGCCTCTGCGCACAAAATTTAAGGGGCCCCAAAACTTGGTCATTGAGATTCAATATATTTTAATACAATGGTTTTAGAAATCAACATTATGGACTTCCCTGGTGGCGCAGTGGTTAAGAACCCGCCTGCCAATGCAGGGGACACGGGTTCGAGCCCTGGTCCGGGAAGATCCCACATGCCGCGGAGCAGCTAAGCCCGTGCACCACAACTACTGAGCCTGAGAGCCACAACTACTGAAGCCTGTGCGCCTAGAGCCCGCGAGCCACAACTGCTGAGCCTGAGAGCCACAACTACTGAAGCCCGTGTGCCTAGAGCCCATGCTCTGCAACAAGAGAAGCCAGGGAGATGGGAAGCCCGTGCACCACAACGAAGAGTAGCCCCTGCTCGCCGCAACTAGAGAAAGCCCGCGTGCAGCAACGAAGACCCAGTGCTGCCAAAAACAAATAAAAATTAAAAAGAATTTTTTTAAAAAATCAGCATTAAGCCCCCCTACACCCCCCCAACAAATTCCTGATGGTCAAAATTTCAGAATTTTAAATATTTATTTTTATTTATTTATTCATTTAGGTTGCACGGGGTCTTAGTTGCAGCACGCAGGATCTTTAGTTGTGGCATGCGGACTTCTTAGTTGCAGCATGCATGCAGGGTCTAGTTCCCCCCGACCAGGGATCAAACCCACACCCTCTGCATTGGAAAATGAAGTCTTAACCACTGGACCGCCAGGGAAGTCCCGTGGAGGTGATTAAAAAAAAAACAAAACATAATAGCGGGGGACTTCCCTGGTGGTCCAGTGGTTAAGACTGCAGGCGGCACAGGTTCAATCCCCGGTCGGGAAGCTAAGATCCCACAAGCCATATGGTGTGGCCAAAAATAATAATCATCATCATAGTGAATTTACAGCAGATCTAAGAGTGGACGGAAATGATATCCCCACCTGGTGTTTTTCTTCTGAGCAAGCAGAAAAAAAGAACCACGAAAGGCCAGTTTCCTCCATAAATGGAGGTACAGGGCGTCTGCTGGTTAGACCGTAGTTCCTGGGACAGCCCATCTCTGGGAGCCGCATCCCACGTTTCCAATGCAAGAGGAAGTCCCTTCCAGCTCTTGGCAAAGCTGCTGTAGTCTCTGAGCCTTGGAAAGCCTGAGAAGCTTCTCAAGCTTCTGAGTCAGGAACTGACCCCTGATCCTACCTTCAACCCACGTCATTTACTGTCATTCATAAATGACCTGGATTTAGATACCTGTGTGGGTGCCCTGGGGCGGCCGCAAGAAATGGCCACAGACCAGGAAATCCATCCTCCCCCATCCTGGGGACCAGACGTCTGAGGTCAGGGTGTCCCAGGGCCGTGCTCCCTCCAGAGGCTCCAGGGGAGGGTCCTTCCCGCCTCTTCCAGCTTCTGGGGGCTCCAGGCGTCCCTGGGCTCGTGGCCGCCTCCCTCCCGTCTCTGCCTCTGTCTTCCCGGGGCTTCTCCTCTGTGTCTGGGTCTCTCCTCTCCTGTGTCTTAGAAGGACCCTGTCATTGGATGTAGGGCCACCCTCCTCCAGGAGGACCTCATCTCAGACCCTTCACTTCATCACATCTGCAAGGACCCTGTTTCATAATAAGGTCCCGTTCACAAATTCTAGGTGGACATGAACTTTGACGGGACACTGTTGAACCCAGTACAATACTCAAGAAAGCATTAATTGCAAGCAAACAATATACCCTCCCAGAGCTTTCCATCTGTCATGAATCACAGTTCTAGGTTGAGGGGGAGTATATCTGCAGGGTGGAGGAACCCACTCTGGCCACCCACTGCCACCGTCTCCCACGCCCTGCCGGGACGCATCTGTTTCCCCGTGGACACAGAGAGCACTTGGAAACCCACCTTCACAGAGGCCGATCCGTTCATCTTCCAGGAATGAGAAGTGCCTCTTTGCCGTCTGGACCACGTCTAGGATGTCAGACACAGTGACCTGAGACCCCGGGTACAGAGACATGCACGCCTCGGCCAGAGCCCCGGAACCACCTGCAAGCGGACACAGGGCGTGACAGGGTGGGGGGACCTGCGTGGTACCCACACTCTGGTCCCGGTAGTTACAGGCTCGCATACAAGCCCTGGAATCTAGGGGCTCTTCCTGGTTGGGCCGACCCGCATGCCAGCCTCCACACAGACTCTGACCTGCCTGTGTCCTCTCGTGCCAGGGCATCTGTCCACCCGAAGACAGACAACAGCCAAGCAGAGGAAGCCCTGGGCAAACGCTGGAGTGAGATGTACCCGTGGGTCCCTGTGGGAGACATTTCCCGGGGATGCCCCAGTGAGGAACAAGGGGGACCCTCCCAGACGCCATCGGCACGTACGCCCCAGGTCCTGGAGACCCTCCTGTCTTGTGCTTTCACGCCCAGCTGCTCCCGAGGCAGAGCAATTGCAAGTCTGCTCTTGCTTAGAGGAACCTGTTACCAGCGAACACGGCCAAGACACCCCTTGTGCACCAGAGGTGATTTTCTGAACCCTCACATCCCTATCCGAAGGGGGAGCCGTGCTCTCCGTGCCTGCTCTACGGGAAGGCAGCGCTGGGTCTGGGTGGGGCAGCAGGGTTTCCTGAAACCAGACCAAGGGGTGGTGCTCGCCGCTGCCGTTTCGACCTCAGCCGAGCCCCGCCTCCTTGTCCCGGCAGCCAGGGGGGATGACCACCCAGGCAGACCCGCGTCTGTTCTAAGAGCTGCCCAGTGTCCAACGCCCAGACACGGCTGGCCATCCTTCTCAGCCCGCCAGCATCCCAAGGGAGGAGTGACATCTGTCCCCCAGGACCCCGGTAAACTCTCCTGATCCTTGTAGGCTCACACGGTATTTTCCTCCACCAGGAAGGCAGCGTGAGAAGATTCTGCTCTCAGGGTTTCAGCAGACCACCCTCCAACCCCACCCAGAGGATTCTGACCGCTGTCCACACGGAGAACCACGTCTGTGACCCGTGCCCCCGTCCTGGGAGCCGCTGCTAGTCGGCTACAGTGAGGAGCTGGGACCGCGACAGCCTTCGGGAAGTGAAAGGAAGATGTTCGCCACTGTCCTCTCTGCGGTTTCCATCTCCTTCCCTCACTGGGTCCCAGGGAACGACTAAAACCCGGTGTCCTTGTGCACTGTCGGTGGACATGTAAATTGATGCAGCCACTACTGAGAACAGGAGGCAGGTTCCTCAGAAAACTACAAAATAGGGTTGCCGTATGACCTGGCAATTCCACTCTTGGGCATATATCCGGAGAAAACCATAATCTGAAAAGATCCCAAGATGCACCCCCAAAGTTCACGGCAGCACTGTCTCCGTGCAGGACGTGGAAGCACCCTAAGTGTCCACTGACAGAGGAATGGATAAAGAAGACGGGCTACATATACACAACGGAATACTACTCGGCCATGAAAAAGAACGGAATCATGCCATTTGCAGCAACGTGGACGGACCTGGAGATGATCATACTAAGTGAAGTAAGCCAGAGAAAGACAAATACCCTATGATATCACTTATGTGTGGAATCTAAAATCTGACACAAATGAGCTTATGTGTGAAACAGAAACAGACTCACAGACATAGAGAACAGACTTTTGGTTACCAAAGGGGAAAGGGGGGCGGCGAGGGATAAATTAGGAGTTTGGGATGGACAGATACACACACTACTCTATACAAAACAGACAAACAACGAGGACGTACTGTACAGCACAGGGACCTACATTCAATATCTTGTAACAACCCATAAGGGAAAAGAATCTGAAAAAGAATATATATATATATGTGTGTATAAAACTGAACCGCTCTGCTGTACTCCTGAAACTAACGCAACAGTGTGAATCAACTAGACTTCAATTTTTAAAATCCAAGCGTTCATACGCTCCCCGCACCGAGTTCCAAACCCAGCTCCAAGGTATGGGGCAGACACTCACCTCCGAGGTCACAGATGAGTGGGAAGGGTGACAGGTCAAAGGCAGCCACCACCCTCGGCCCTCCGAGCCTCCACTCGTCCTGCAGGCCCCGCACGGCTTGCAGCGTCTCGCCCTCGGACCCGGCGTGGGAAAGCACGCCCGTGAGAATCCGGAGAGGGCGTCGTGGGCACGGACATGGGGCGCCCTGTGCGGAGTCCCGCAGGTACAACGGCAAGCCCTGCGCCTGTGGACCGGAATCCGAGCTGCTGGACATGGGTGAGATCCAGGGTGTCAGGAGCCCCGGGTCAAGGCCCCACACACAGACAGACACCTGGCTCCCGGGGCCCGGGAGGACGGCTGGAAGGAATGGGTCCTCCTCTAGGAGCCTCGGTGGGAGGCCGCGTCTGTTGCAGCAAAAAAAAGAGAAATGAGACTCTTCTTTTCTGACAAACAAGGAAAATTAGGAAACAATGAACAGGCAAGGAAAACAGCCTAATCGGGCCTGAAAGAATTCAGCAGTCCTGGTTTTTCTTTAGCTGTTACCACTAGCAGACACTTGCAGCTAGGTGTGTCCTGCACGAAGCTAATTACACCTTGACTCCATATGAACTGTTCTCCGCACCTGGCATTCCTCTCCCCGTACACTCCCTTGCAACGTTCTTCAGTTCAGAAAGGTCACAGGCTGATAACCTCAAGAACACCAGGCCTCATTTCTGAGCCACCTGACGCCAGCTTTGGCCCTGAATTTGCGGAAGAAAAGAAAGGCAAGACCTTCCTTACTTTGAGCCTTATCACCTAGCCCAGACCACGAGCCCCAGCTGTAAAAACCTCTCCCTATTTCCCGGGTACGGGGGCACAGTCCTTGAGGCACTAGCCTGCTGTGTTCCCTCTCTGCCTGGCAAAGAGCACAGCGATTCTCTCTTCTCCTCCAAAACTCTGTCTCCGTATTTCCATTTGGCATCGGTGCCCAGAGAGCCAAGATTTTGGGCATCGTTTCCGTCGTAAGAGCAGGTCAGAGTCAGGGAAATCCAGGGCGTGGGCCCCGCCCCACAGGGCGCAGGGCAAGGCCACCTGGGCCCCTTTGGAAGTCCAGGAGGGGGTCCACACACGCTGGGGCCAGGCCTCCAAAGGGTGGGGATTCGTGGAGGTGGGGAAGAGACCGTGGGACGGGGCGGGGGTCTTAGGAGGGGGCGGAGAAGGATGCAAGGATGTTGGATAGGTGAGGAGGGCCTGGGGGGCCCCTCTCTCCTCTGGCCCCTCTGCGGAGTCTGCCGTGTGGGTTTGGTCTCAGTGTAGGAAGTGGTAGGAGGGGAGAGGGGGGAGGGGGGACAGGCGCCCGCTCTTAGGGGACCCTCAGCTACACCCCCCTCCTTTGCGCTTTTCCTAGCGCACCCGCGAGCAGCGCCAAACACGGCAAAGAGCCATGACGTCATCACCAGCGCACAACGTTTACACCAGCGCTTCATGCAAAACGCCAAACCTGCATCTTTGTACAGAAAGCCAAAAACAAAAAAAAGGAAAAACGTATTCCCTGTGTCCCTCCAGTCAAATCAAAACAAGGCCTTGTTTTTCTACTTTAAAATGAAGATTAAACTATTGGCATCGACGCAGGAAATCGATCCACACAAACATCAGAACTGCCAAATTTGGTTTTTAAAAAAATTTTAATTTAAATATCAACTTCCTTCTGTTTTGCTCTCTTTGGACACACTTCTTCAGCCCTGTATTTCTTTTAAAAATAAGCGTCACTCTACAGTGAGGTATCACCTCACACTGATCAGAATGGCCATCATTAAAAAGCCTGCAAACAATAAGTGCTGGAGAAGGTGTGGAGAGAAGGGAGCCCTCCTGCACTGTTGGTGGGAATGTTCGTTGGTGCAGCCACTGTGGAGAAGGGTAAGAAGGTTCCTCAGAAAACTAAAAATAGAATTTTTATATGATCCAGCAATCCCACTCCTGGGTGTATATCCAGATAAAACTCTAATCCAAAAAGATGCCTGCACCCCAAAGTTCACAGCAGCACTGTTCACAGCAGCCAAGACATGGAAGCAACCTAAGTGTCCATGGACAGATGAATGGATAAAGAAGACGTGGTGCATACAATACAATGGAATATGACTCAGCCATAAAAAAGAATGAAAAATAAATAAATAAATAAAAAAGAATGAAATAATGCCATTTGCAGTAACATGGACGGACCTGGAGATGATCAGAGAAGTGAAGTAAGTCAGAGAAAGGCAGACATCATATGATGTCACTTATATGTGGAATCTAAAATCTGACACAGATGAACTTATCTGCGAAACAGAAACAGACTCACAGACACAGAGAGCAGACCGGTGGTTGCCTAGGGGGAGGGGGCGGGGGAGGGAAGGACTGGACGGTCAGAATCAGCAGATGCAGCCTCGTACATACAGGATGGATACACAACAAGGTCACTGTGCAGCACAGGGAACTATATGCAATCTCCTGGGATAAACCACCGTGGCAAAGAATATTAAAGATTGAACATATGTGTATAACTGAGTCGCTCTGCTGTACAGCAGACAGTAACACAACACTGCCAATCAACCACACGTCAACAAAATTGTAAAATATAATCAGCGTAAGCCTATCAGAGCAGGTGCTTGGGACTTCCCTGGCGGTCCAGTGGTTAAGGCTCCTGCACTTCTGCCGCAGGGAGCTCGGGCTCAACCCCTGGTTGCGGAGCTAAGATCCCACGTGCCGCGCGGCGAGGCCAAAACAAAGCAGGTGCTTGGTGGTACCTGTGGTAGATGGCAGTGAAGAGATCCTCGGAGGGAACCCCAGAGGCCTTCAGATAACTGGTTCTTCCTGTTTCTGACAACGGGGCGGGCGTCACTCGGGTTCCGAGACCTTACTGCACATTAGTTACCACAGGGGGTGTTCACAGACCCTACCCGCACATCGCAGACAGAACAAACAGGAAACAAGTCGCCCAAGACACTCACAAATTCCTTTCTAGTTTGCAATACATAACTGCACGTTCAGAGCTGCAGGCTACCCGTCTAGCAGGCCTCTCTGATGTGGGGAAAGAAGAAGCGAAGGACAGTCTAAAGAGGGTGTAAAGATGACGTGAAATGAGGCAACGCCTTGGTCCAGGAGAACTCAGCCCCTGGCACCTGGGGACGGGGCCCCCCTTGTAGCTGGGGGCCAGCGGGTCTACTCCCCTGAGGTCGGGGGGTGGGGATTTCTGGGTCCTCCTGGGCCCCGCTGCCCGGCTCCGTGATGTACAGCTGAGCCGTCTCCCTGCGGCGTGTCCTCCTTCTCTCCTGGATCTGGTCTGGCCGCAGTCAGCCCCCTGCTCCTGTCACGGATATGAGGTGACCCAGCCTTCGGTCAGGCGAGGCATCTCTTTCCCACCGGACCTTCAGGAGACACTGACGAAAAATACACAGCAGCAGAAATCCGTGCCTTCGCGTGGGACCCAGATACACCGGCACGAGGCAGAAGAAAGAAGGCTGTTACTCTCCATTGCCCCAAAACCAGGCTCCTTTTGCACATGGGACAAAGCACTGAGGTCCCTCGGACCGACTCCAGAGGGTCCAGCAAGAGCTGCGGAGATGTGGAGGCGCTGCTGGTTACTTGCACCCTCGGGCACTGTCCACTGGGCTGTGTCCAGCTCATGCTGTGCTTGCTTTGCTTCTCACGGCTTCTTTCTTTAACTGAATGGGCCCCAAGGTCAAAAACTCAGGGGACGTCCCCTTAGAATCGAGACATCCTGCTTCTCATAAAACACAAAGCTCAGAAGCTGGGGCAGCTGTCACCCCATGGCCACGTGGGAACACCTGGTGCGGGCTGACGCGGGGGCTGACCCTTTAGACGGGCGTCCATGCTCTGCTGTGCCACCGCCCCTACTGTGCCCTCTTGTCTGGTTGTGACACGAGACCCTGACGCCGTGGCCTCCCTCAGACACTTACTGAGAGTCCCCTTGGCTCCAAGCTGTGGGCCCAACCCTCGCGCACTTTACACACCAGCCCTGGACCACCTGGAGACGCTCAGAACAGCATCGACGCTACGTGCGCGGTGAGTCTCACGTGGGTGTGATTTTGGAAGAGAAATGTGAAGTCAAACAATGATGATAAGCGTGGATCTGATGAGCTGTATCTTTTCCAAAACCAGTGGCTGAACTGGGTCCTCGGGTTCTCACAGCTAAGCTACCGGAGGTTCAAGATGGGGTTTAAGTTAAAATAATTAAGAAAGAAAATGTAGAGCCACGGTTCGCAACAATGTCAATGTCTTCAGTTGGTTGTCACAAGTGGGGGAGGGGGAGCTCCTGGCACGTGGTGGGTGGAGACCAGGGAAGCTGCTCCGTAGCCCACAGGGCCCGGGACGCCCCGCATCAGTGGGTCCTCCAGCCCCAGTGTCAGTCGTGCTGAGAAACCCTGACCGAGCATCAGAGATTCTCTCAGTCACCTATTATAATTCTATTAGTTACCACTTACTATCTATCTATCTATTCAGCCAGGGTTCCCCACCCCCTGGGCCGTGGACCAGTAGCGGTCCACGGCCTGTCAGGAACCAGGCCGCACAGCAGGAGGTGAGCGGCGGGCAAACGAGCAAAGCTGCATCTGCACTTGCAGCCGCGCCCCACGGCTTGCATTACCGTCTGAACTATCCCGCCATCGCTTGCGTTACTGCCTGAATTATCCCGCCACCCCCCTCGCCCGTCTGTGGAAAAGCTGTCTTCCATGAAACCAGTTCCTGGTGTCAGAAAGGCTGGGCACTGCTGTATTCATCTATCTATCATCTATCTAGACCCACCTGCCAATATTTACCATCTTCTATCAGTATTTCTCAATAATGTCTATCCATCACCATCTATCTCTCCAACTATGCGTATTACCTATCAATCACCTGTCAATATCTATCATCTATTGATCACTATCAGTACTTATCTATCAGCATTTATCTAACAATATTTATCTATCAATAACATCTACCTAGGGCTTCCCTGGTGGCGCAGTGGTTGAGAGTCTGCCTGCTGATGCAGGGGAGACAGGTTCAAGTCCCAGTCCAGGAGGATCCCACATGCCGCGGAGCAACTAAGCCCGTGAGCCACAACTACTGAGCCTGTGCATCCGGATCCTGTGCTCCACAACAAGAGAGGCCGCGACAGTGAGAGGCCCGCGCACCGCGATGAAGAGTGGCCCCCGCTCGCCGCAACTGGAGAAAGCCCTCGCGCAGAAACGAAGACCCAACGCAGCCAAAAATAAATAAATAAATTAATAAACTCCTACCCCCAATATCTTTAAAAAAAAAATAACATCTACCTATAGATTCACATATCTATAGATCCATCTATCTACCTATCATCTATCCATACCTATCAATAGCTATCATTTTATCAATATCTATCTATATCTATCAATCACCTATCAAACTATCAATATTGTCTATCAATCATCTATCATCTATAATGTATCATTACTTATCTAATAATATTGATCTACCAATTATCTATCACTTATCTATAGCTCTCATCTATAATGTATCATTACTTATCTATCAGTATTTATCTAATAATATTGATCTATCAATATCTATCATTTATCTATAGCTCTCATCTACAATGTATCACTACTTATCTATCTAATAATATTGATCTATCAATATCTATCACTTATCTATAGCTGTCATCTATAATGTATCATTACTTATCTAATAATATTGATCTATCAATATCTATCACTTATCTATAGCTCTCATCTACAATGTATCATTACTTATCTATCTAATAATATTGATCTATCAATATCTATCACTTATCTATAGTTCTCATCTATAATGTATCATTACTTATCTATCAGTATTTATCTAATAATATTGATCTATCAATATCTATCACTTATCTATAGCTCTCATCTATAATGTATCATTACTTATCTAATAATATTGATCTATCAATATCTATCACGTATCTATAGCTCTCATCTATGATGTATCATTACTTATCTAATAATATTGATCTATCAATATCTATCACTTATCTATAGCTCTACCCATCTGTCACGACTATCGTGATTCCCAATCACAACCGATTCTGCCCCCAGGAGACACTTGTCAATGTCTGGGGACATGGCTGGTTGTCGCACTGGGGGGAGGGGGAGCTCCTGGCGCGCGGCGGGTGGAGACCAGGGACGCTGCTCCGCAGCCCGCGGGGCCCGGCGCGCCTCACGTCAGAGAGTCCTCCAGGCCCAGGTGCCCGTGGGGTGGGGCTGTGAAGCCCGGCGTAGAGCACAGCCATCACACACGCGGAGCGCGGAGCGCGGCGCGCGGCGTGTCCCACCCGCATGGTGCAGGTTCTCTTCCTGCTTTGCCCGGGGGCGCCCCCACTTGCCCCGGAGACTCCGGAAGCACAAGGGTTCTCATCACGACACCATTCGATTAATCCCTTCGGTGACTTCTCACATCTGCTCCGGATTCCCAGAGCTAACGATGTCGCGTGTGGCGGCACTGCGATTCCTCGCGCGCCCTGAGACCAGCCCGCAGGCAGCCCTGGGGCTCAGGAGCGCCACGGGCGCCGCACCCGCCTGACAGCCGCGGCCAGGCGGCGCCCCGGCACAGGGAGGCGGCGCGACACAGGGAGGCGGCGCGGCACAGGGAGGCGGCCCGGCACAGCGAGGCGGCCCGGCACAGGGGGGCGGCGCGGCACAGGGGGGCGGCGCGGCACAGGGGGGCGGCCCGGCACAGGGAGGCGGCGCCCCGGCACAGGGAGGCGGCCCGGCACAGGGGGGCGGCGCCCCGGCACAGGGAGGCGGCCCGGCACAGGGGGGCGGCGCGGCACAGGGGGGCGGCCCGGCACAGGGGGGCGCCCCGGCACAGGGAGGCGGCCCGGCACAGGGGGGCGGCGCGGCACAGGGGGGCGGCCCGGCACAGGGGGGCGGCGCGGCACAGGGAGGCGCCCCGGCACAGCGAGGCGGCCCGGCACAGGGGGGCGGCCCGGCACAGGGAGGCGGCGCGGCACAGGGAGGCGGCGCGGCACAGGGGGGCGGCGCGGCACAGGGAGGCGGCCCGGCACAGGGGGGGGGGCGGCCCGGCACAGGGGGGGGGCGGCCCGGCACAGGGAGGCGGCGCCCCGGCACAGGGGGGCGGCCCCGGCACAGGGGGGCCCCCCCGGCACAGGGAGGCGGCCCCGGCCGTGTGCAGCAGCGTGTCCTGCCGGGGCTTGGGGCCGGCTCTGGCCACGCAGGTGCGGGCGAGCTCTGTGTTTTTTCATACACAGCTGAAAACACACAGAACAGAGAGGAAAAAAACCAAAAACGCATTAGATGCCAAGGCATCGCCGACATGCCGATTGAAACGCGATTCCCGCCTGGGGCCATGGAACGCTCAAGAGCTGGACCCTCGTCCCGAAGGACCAGCTGACCTGTGCGCAGCCGGCGCACCTGCTGGGTTCGGCTTTGGCAAATCCCATGGGAAGATCCGGTGGAGCGGGTGCGGGAAACAGCCAACGAGCCCGAGGGAAATGTATACTAGAGGCTGCGGACCTTTAAAGTAACAGCTGGTTTTAAAATGGACATATGGGGGCGACAGCCCGACTCGTGCAGAGGAAACAAAGATCAGGGGAGAAAGGGGCGCTTTTTGGGTGAGCTCAGCCGCGCAGCAGGAACCCGAGGCTGCTGGGGCCGTCATCTTCACCACAAGGTGCAGGAGGCCCACAGCCCCCGGGGCAGACGGCACCGCGCTCCCGGGCTGCACCCTAAGCCACTCCATCCCTCCAGCCCCCGACAGGGGGGACGGCCCTGGGCATCTCGGGGCCACATGTCCGAACGGCTCATCCGGTGCCTGAGCCTGTCCTGCGGGCCCAGCTGCGGTACTTGGGGTCCAGCGTGGTCCTGTTCTTGTTCATGGCACCCCTCCTAGGACAGGAGCGCTTTGCCCTGCTCGTGAGGAGGAAGGATCTAGCCGTTCATTGCTTCTGCACAATGTGTACCTGCCCAACGTTTGCGGGTCTCCGCGGGGACCCCAGAGGCAGAGCCGGAGTGGACGCCGCCGTCACGGGGCTTCCTAGCTTGCGCGCTTGCCCAAATCCTCACCTACCTGGGCCGCATGTCAGCGGGAACCACAGGCTCCTCCCACCCCCAGGTGCTTCCCATAGAACATCCAGCATCCTCCACAGGTGTATCCTGGCTGGGTTTCAGCATGGGCTGGGCATTCAGGGGCAGTGCTGCCAGTGGGGGCCGGGAGGGGGACCTGCAAAGCTTGTTCACGTGGTGTGGCTGGCACCTGCTTGATTTACAAGCCGGGCTATCTGAGCCCCGTCAACCCCTCAGATGATGTCTTCCTGTTCAAGTTAACTCGCCTGCGCTGTTTGCACCCCAGAAACCCAACAGGTACACAAGTCCTTTTGCTGCAAGAAAAAGCCCACAAGCTACCCCTCCCACCTCCGGGCCACCCACTCCTGTTCTATCAAGCAATAGTCCCTACACTTTGCAATTTCTCGGATTGATAAAACTCTAAAAAACCATCTGGATGACCGACATAGGGTTGACAGTTTTGAATTTTGCAAAGGAAGGACATTAAAAAAAACAACAACAACAACACCCTACCATCACCATCTTCCATAAGAGAAAAGCAGCTTCAACACCAAAATAATATACTCTCATCATAAATGGCAACTCCTGAATTGAATCAGTTCAGCTTGATGGAAAATTACTCCCTTGAGATTTTTTTTTTCACATTTTTATCTTGTTCCTTGGATACTTCATTGGGGTTCCAGTGCATACACCAGCCAGAGGAAACCTCTAGATCGGGAGTTGGTAAATGACATCCCGCGTCTGCTCTCCGGTTTTGGCCCTCTGCCTGTTTTTGTCAATAAAGTTTTATTGGAACCCTGGCCCACCACCTGTTTTGTCAATAAAGTTTTATTGGAACCCTGGCCCACCACCTGTTTTATCAATAAAGTTTTATTAGAACCCTAGCCCACAACCAATTTGGTCAATAAAGTTTTACTAGAACCCCGTTCCACCACCTGTTTTGTTAATAAAGTGTTACTGGGACCCTGGCCTACCGCCTGTCTTGTCAATAAAGTTGTATTGGCACTCAGCCCCGCCCATTTGTTTGTCTCCAGCTGCTTGGGTGCGCCAAAGGCAGAGATGTGTGGCAGCTGCAGAGACCACACGGCCAGCCCACAAGGCTGAGAATACTTACTCTCTGGCCCTTTACAGAAAAAAAAAAAAAGTGCTGAGGGTGCACCTTTAAAATGCCTCCTTCAAAATAGCCAGGATGCTTACCTTTTTCTCTCCTCACTTCCACTTGAAGCAGCTTCAGGGATACACAGGCGTCTAGCAGTAGCTCTGTCCCCCGGGAGGTGACGTCCAGACGTGCAGCCACTGCAGCCGAGCCCAGGGCCTCCGGGGCCTCGGCCAGAAGGTCAAAGACTCCCAGCTCCCAGGCAGCGAAGAGAACCTCGGGGCAACGGCAGAAACCAGACTCAGCTTTAATTCTCCTAAGAACCACACTCAGACGCACACATCTGTGCATCTGGAATCACTCAGGAAAACAGGGCACTTCCTCAAAAAATTCAGCATAGGATGACCATAGGATCTAGCAATTCCACTGCTGGGTGTAGACCCCAAAGAACCAAAAGTAGGGAGCCAAACAGATACCATGGACACCCATGTGTTCACGTGAAGCATTCTTCATAATGGCCAAAAGGTGGATGCCACCCAGGTGTCCACTGATGGATGGATGAACAAAATACAGTGTAAAAACAATGGAATATGACTCAGTCTTAGAAAAGACGGGAATTCTGATCCAGGTACAATGTGGATGAACCCTGAGGACATGATGCTGAGTGAGAGAAGCCAGACACAGAAGGACACGTACCGGGGTTCCCTAGAAGAGTCAAATTCATAGAAAGTAGATGGTGGGTCCAGGGGCTGGGGGAGGGGGAGCCAGTGTTTAACGGGGACAAAGTTTGGGAAGATGAGAAAGTTCTAACATGATGGTGGGGATGGTTGCCCAGCAATATAAATGGACTTGATGCCAATGAACTGTGCCCTTAAAAATGGTTGAGGGGCTTCCCTGGTGGTGCAGTGGTTGAGACTCCGCCTGCCGATGCAGGGGACGCGGGTTCGTGCCCCGGTCCGGGAAGATCCTACATGCCGCGGAGTGGCTGGGCCCGTAAGCCATGGTCACTGAGCCTGCGTGTCCGGAGCCTGCGCTCTGCAACGGGAGAGGCCACAACAGTAAGAGGCCCGCGTACCGCAAAAAAAAAAAAAAAAAAAAATGTTGAAATGGGGGCTTCCCTGCTGGCGCAGTGGTTGCGAGTCCGCCTGCCGATGCAGGGGACACGGGTTCATGCCCCGGTCCAGGAGGATCCCGTGTGCCGCGGAGTGGCTGGGCCCGTGAGCCATGGCCGCTGAGCCTGCGCGTCCAGAGCTGTGCTCTGCAGCAGGAGAGGCCACAACAGTGAGAGGCCTGCATACCACAAAAAAAAAAAAAAAAAAGTTGAAGTGGTAAATTTTATAGTATGTCTATTTTACCACACTAAAAACATTTTTAAAATGATGCTTCCACCTTGCACCCAAGAAGACACTGCTCCTGCTGTTGGAGGGGATGAGCTCTAATCCTGCCCCATGGAGCGGATGGATTGGTCCCCAGGGAGGGTGGGCGCCAGGGCACAGTGGGGGTGGTCCCCCTAGAGGCAGGGGCCAAGGGGGTCATTCATGGGCTGGCCAGCCACACAGGAGCAAAGGTGTGGGAGCCTGGGAGGTCCAAGCGTCTGCAGCAACTGCCCCCACCCTGTCCGTCCACAGAAGCTCTTCACGGAACCTGCCCAGAACAGCAGGAGTCTGTCCTGGGAAATGCACACCCCCCGTGAGGGACTCTGAGGTCCCCAAAGGGGATGCCCGAGGGATATCGCGGGGCACATGCACCCACGGGAAACCACACGTGAGTTTTCAAAATCCTGTAATCCTCCCTCTGTCCCTCGCTAGTCACACTGATCACCTGGGAGCAGAAATTCGGGGGATGGGGGACAGACAGGGCCTTCTGCTTTTTCATTCTGGACGCTTCCTTCTGCATTGTTTTCATTTGCCAAACAAGGAAATATATGCATTCCTGTATTAATTTTCTGGTGCAGCTGTAACAAATGACCACAAACTGGGGGCTGTAAACCACAAACATTCATCTTCACCCAGTCCTGGAGACCAGACGTTGGAAGTCAAGGTGTCCCAGGGCCGTCGTCCCTCCGGAGGCTCCAGGGGAGGGTCCTTCCCGCCCCTTTCAGCTTCTGGGGGCTCCAGGCATCCCTGCGCTTGGGGCCGCCTCCCTCCCGTCTCTGCCTCTGTCTTCACGTGGCTTCTCCTCTGTGTCTGTCTCTCCTCTGTCTCTTAGAAGGACCCTGTCATTGGATGTAGGGCCGCCCTCCTCCAGGAGGACCTCCTCTCAGACCCTCCACTTCATCATATCTGCAAACACCCCTTTTCCAAATAAGGTCCCGTTCCTGGGTTCTGGGGATTAGGACAAGGACATATGGTTTTTTTGGGGGGCATCATTTAATCCGCTACACCAGGGTGATCAATTATCTCCACTGGAGGCATTTCAACCACCAATGAACCATGGTGAGTCATGCTAATCCCAGAGGAAGCCCAGAACCTGCCCTGAACCGGGTCCTGCCATGGCCCAGCCCCGCTGCGGAGCTGCTCTCCCCCTTTTCCAGCCATTTCTGATGCTCAGGTTTAAACCCTCAGAGCCCAGATGGGGGCTGCAGCTCACCCCCGCACCTGCCCCTGCCGTGGTGGCCCTCCTGCCTTTTTCCACCCTGGACCCCGGCAAGCAGGACCTCAGCGCCAGCTGACCATGCCACGGTGGACACAGCCTGAAGGCGAGAGCGATGGGGGGCCCCTGGGAGGGACCCACAGGAGGGCAGAGGGGCTGGCCATCGAGACCATTTGCTTGATTAAAACGCAAGCAGCCCTTTCTCAGCCAAATCCCCCTTGGCTGCAGGATCAGTCCGGGATCTTCACTTAAGGTGATTAGTTTAGTAATGAGACTGAGTGACGAGAAGCACCGGGGCACACGCAGAGACTGAACCTATGAAATTCAAGGTCGGTGCTTGGATTTACTCTTCCAGGGGCAGAAAGTGTTACCGACCGGGGCTCTTGGCCTCCTTAATCAATAGAAATTGATCAGAGGCCAGACAAGAAATTCAGGCAAAGCTTTACTGGGCTCCCTGCTGCAGAAGCGGGGAGCGAGAACAAGTAACAGGTGCCCTTGCCCGGCTCCCCGAGGAGGGGGCAGCTGGTTCCTTCTACGGGGTGAGGGTAGGGGTGTGTCCAGGGGCCGGGCCAGAGGGGTGGCTTAGGGCGTCTGCCCGCCCCTTTGGCGGTGTCGAGTGCAGGGCGCATGCGCAGCGCCCCGCTTTTGCTCTGGGCTCTTCAGGCGTCACAGTTGGGTTTTTGGTCCCTTTGTATCTTTTGTCCAGAATTTGCCCCAGCCGCACATGCACGCGGTTATTTTTAGTCCCTTAGAGTTCCTTTGTATTTTGCTGCTCCAGGAGAGGTGTGTCTAGGTGCAAGCCCTGCAGCAAAGGGTCCCGGGTCCCAGCCTGTCTCAAAAGGACTTAGAGGCCATGAGAGCCCCAAGGTGCCTGGCCGTGCTGAGCTCTTCACTGGAGCAGCATCTGTGCTGTGCAGCCAGGCCCTCAACGGTCCCCATTTCTACCAGAACAAGGAAGACGGCATCCTGACAGAAGGCTATCCTCATCGGCCAGAAAAGAATTTAAGTTGACGAGCGTTCTTTAAAAATGAGCCTAGGGGCTTCCCTGGCGGTGCAGTGGTTAAGAAGACTCCGCGCTTCCACGGCAGGGGGCGTGGGTTCTATCCCCGGTTGGGAAACTAAGATCCCACATGCCGTGCAGCGAGGCCAAAGAAAATAAAAGAAAAAAGCACACAGATATCCGTTGGAGAGATTGCGGGTTTGGTTCCAGGCCACCCCAATAAAACAAATATTGTGAGTCATAGTAATAACATCAAAACCCACAGACGCCATAACAAATAACTTAAAGATCTGAAATGCAGCAGGAATGACCAAAATGTGACACAGAGACACAGAGTGAGCAAATGATGTTGGAAAAATGGCGCCAATAGACTTGCTCGACACAGGGGGGCCCCAAACCTTCCATTTCTAAAAACTCCACCGTCTGTAAAGTGAAGTAAAGCAAAGCATGACAAAACAAGGTCTGCCCATCCGAGGAAACTTAGGAAGAACCAGAACACGAAGGTAGCCTCAGGTGATCGCACGTACAGGCTGGATGAAAATGCACGGCCTGCTCTGGGCTGCGTGGCTGCCGTGCCTCTGCCTCCGGGGGTCCCTACACATCAGTGTTGAAGACACAGGGCAGAGACGGATATCCCCCCTGCTCCTCTGCTTCTGAGTACAGGAGCTTGCAAACAGCCTCTTCTGCTTTCACTGCAAACAACCATGCGCGTTTTCAAAACGTCTCTAAACCATATGATCCAGTGAAACACCGACTGGTAAAGATCCATGCGCCCCAATGTTCATAGCAGCACTATTCACAGCAGCCAAGACACGGAAGCAACCTAAGTGTCCATCAGCAGAGGACTGGATAAAGAAGATGTGCTACATATACACAATGGAATAGGACTCAGCCAATAAAAAGAGAATGAAATAAGGCCATTTCCAGCCACATGGTGGACCTAGAGATGATCATACTAAGTGAAGCAAGCCAGCCAGAGAAAGAGAAATGTCATATAATATCACTTATACGTGGAATCTAAAATATGACACTAACACCTACGAAACAGAAACAGACTCACAGACGTAGAGAACAGACTGGTGGTTGCCCAGGGGGGGAGGGGGTGGGGGAGGGATGGACTGGGAGTTTGGGGTCGGTAGATGCAAACTAGTATATATAGGGTGGGTCAACAACAAGGTCCTCCTGTAGAGCACAGGGGACTATATTCAATATCCTGGGATAAACCATCATGGAAAAGAATATGAAAAAGAATGCATATAGGGCTTCCCTGGTGGCGCAGTGGTTGAGAGTCCGCCCGCCGATGCAGGAGACACGGGTTTGTGCCCTGGTCCGGGAAGATCCCACGTGCCGCGGAGCAGCTGGGCCCGTGAGCCATGGCCGCTGGGCCTGTGCGTCCGGAGCCTGTGCTCCGCAATGGGAGAGGCCACAACAGTGAGAGGCCCGCATACCGAAAAAAAAAAAAAAAAAAAAAAAAAAAGAATGCATATATACGTATAACTGAAACACTTTGCTGTGCAGCAGAAATTAACACATTGTAAATCAAGTCTACCTCAATAAAATAAATTAAAAAAAAAAATCTCTAACTTAAACGTAAGCCCAAATGTATAATGTCTCTGAAGAATGCTTTTGCGCCTGCCCAGAGGACGTCACAGGGAGATTAACTGATGGAGAGAAATACCCTTTCCTGGAGAGAAAAGTCCGTACTGTGATTCCCAATACAGCTGCTGCGGTAGGAACGTGGGATCTCCCCAGAGTTAACCCGTGAATGGAGGGCACTTTTGTAAAAAGGTCTAAGGAAGCTTGGGGGGTGGATCCACGGACTTGGAGCCTCTGATGATTTGAGCATCAAGACACCTCGTTCTTGAGACAGTTACCCTCACATCTGGCCACAGGCTCTGACCTCAGGAACCACAGTAGGACTTAAGGAAACAGAGGAGGAACAGGACCCCTTAGCTGCCCAAATCCACCACCCTGATTGCATGTGGGGGCCGCCTGGGGGAGGGGCCATTCCTGGGCTGGCTTGGAGCCCCGAATCAGGAGATCAGGCTTTCGGCTTTTTAAACACTCCCAGGGCTGACGTGCAAGGAAGATGGAAAATCAGGGGTTCCACATGATCTAGTCATTAGGTGAGAAATGGTTGTATCAATTCCAAAATGTACATTTAAAACACCCAAACGCTTAACATCTCTGAAATTGGGATGTTGCACTGGGTTGAAGACTGTCCCCCTAAAATTCCTGGAACCTCAGAAAAGACCTTATTTGGAAATGCAGTCTTTGCGGGTGTGTTGCACTGAAGGGTCTGAGACGAGGTCCTCCTGGAGGAGGGTGGCGCTACATCCAGTGACAGGGTCCTTCCAAGAGACAGAAGAGGAGAGACCCAGACACAGAGGAGAAGCCCTGGGAAGACAGAGGCAGAGACGGGAGAGAGGCGGCCACGAGCCCAGGGACGCCTGGAGCCCCCAGAAGCTGGAAGAGGAGGGAAGGACCCTCCCCGGGGGCCTCTAGAGGGAGCGCGGCCCTGGGACACCTTGACCTCGGCCGTCTGGTCCCCAGGGCTGGGGGAGGATGGATGCCTGTGGTTTTCACTCTCCCAGTGTGTGGCCATCTGTCACAGACGCCCCAGGAAGCCCATACAGATTTCTCACCAGGAGCGGCGAGTCACGGATCGGTGGTCGACGGCAGGGTTCCTGTTTCAGAGCTGCACCCCTAACTCTGCGCCTTGCAGCGGGTGGGGTCCAAGGCTGAGGAGATACTGAGCTGGAGTAAGGACGACGCATGAGCAGGAGAGACGCCCCGGGCTGTGAGCCGCGTGGGCCTAAGCCTGGAGGGGCTGAAGCACGGCGGGTGGGCAGGGGCCACGCCGTCCTCTACTCCTCCCCAAGGCCCAGGAGGGCGGGGCTGCCCGATGTCTGGGGAGCTGTACACCCTCCAGTCCCTGAACCAAACCAGCCTTCTAAACTTTTTCAAAGGTCGAGGCGCCCAGGGACTTGTAACCGAGTAGGACCCTCTGGGCCCTTCCTGGGACAGACCCCTCCCCCAGGCCCTCTGCTGTAGCTCCTCTCTGAAGTACTTAGATAACAGTATCTGACGCACGCTTCCGGAGTTGTTTTGCAGATGCTAAAACCACCACCAAGTGGAAGAAATTAACTACTTGATGATCATGACCACACAGCCCCCAGACCTACTGGCACCTAAGGACCAATGACGTTAACCCCTGTGACCCTGTCCTGGTGCCTCACCGTCAGTCAGTCAGAGAATTGTGCAGGAACTGATCACATGTCCTGGGACACGCCTACCACGCTTTGCCTGTAGAAGTGCTCTGCCCGGGCTTCCCTGGTGGCGCAGTGGTTGAGAGTCTGCCTGCTGATGCAGGGAACACGGGTTCGTGCCCCGGTCCGGGAGGATCCCACGTGCCGCGGAGCGGCTGGGCCCGTGAGCCGTGGCCGCTGAGCCTGCGCGTCCGGAGCCTGTGCTCCGCAATGGAAGAGGTCACAGCAGTGAGAGGCCCGCGTACCACACACACACAAAAAAAACCCAGAAAAGCTCTGCCAAAGCCTGTCGGGGAGTTTGGGTTTCTTGAGCACCAGCCCTGTTCTCCTTGCTGGGCCCTGCAATAAAGCTGCACTTTCCTGCGCCACAGGGGTGAAGGAGGTGGGCTTGACTGCACACAGGACCCGAGTCTGGTTCTGTTACAGAGTTAGACCAAGAACCCGGGATAGGAGAAATCAAAGAAAAAGCCAAAACACCATATTCTTAGGTTTTTATTCGTGTAAAATGCACATAACACAAAACTGACCATTTTAACCATTTCAAGCCAACAGCTCAGAAGCATTTAGGTCTTTCACAGTGCTGTGCAAACACCACCTCTGTCAAACTTTCTCATCCCGCCAAGGAGACCCCGTCCCCATTAAAAGCCACTCCCCCTCCACCTCCCCCAGCCCCCGACAACCATGCATCTCCTTTCGTGTCTCAGTGGATTTGCCTGTTCTGGACGTTTCCTACCAACGGAATCACACACTGTGTGTCCTTCTGGGTCTGCTTCCCTCGCTGAGCATTGTGTGTTCAAGGTTCGTCCACGCGGTAGCCTGCGTCAGGGCTTCACTCCTTTTCACGGCTGAGTCATATTGCACCGTGTGCACGGACCCCACGCTGTGTATCCATCCATGGACACTTGGGCTGTTTCCACGTTTATCGCCATTGAAAATACCTCTGTTATGAATATCCCTGTACAAGCTTTTCTCAGATGACTGTTTTCAGTTCCTCTGGGTGTACACTTAGCAGTGGGATGACTGGGTCCCACGGTACGTATATGTTTAACTTTTTAGGAAACTGCTAAACTGCTTCCCACAGCAGCTGCCCTATTTACATTCCCACCAACAGTGCACAGGGACTCAATTTATCCACATCCTCGTCAGTGTCTATTTCCCTTTTATTGTTGCCATCAGCGATGAGTAGTAGTAGTAGTAGTAGTAGTAGTTATTGCATACTCGGAGACCACCTGGCATTCATTACTTGCAGCTCCTGT
This sequence comes from Kogia breviceps, assembly GCF_026419965.1. Classification (NCBI taxonomy): domain Eukaryota; kingdom Metazoa; phylum Chordata; class Mammalia; order Artiodactyla; family Physeteridae; genus Kogia; species Kogia breviceps. The sequence continues at coordinate 133,811,196 of NC_081330.1, forward strand.
AATACCTCAGACTGGGGGTGTATAAACAACACACATATATTCCTCACGGTGCCGGAGGCTGGACGTCCGAGACCCGGCGAGGGCAGATTTAGCATCTGGTGAGGACCCTCCTCCTGGTTCCTAGATGGACGTCTTCTCGCCGTGTGCTCACACGGAGGAAGAGCTGGCCCAGGGAGCTCTCCGGGGTCTCTTTTCTAAGGACACTAATCCCATCCACGGGGGCTGCACCCTCATGACCTCATCACCTCCCAGAGGCCTCACCTCCTGACACCATCGCCTTGGGAGGAAGGGCCCCCCCCGCAACACGTCTGAATCTGGGGGGACGCAAACGCTCCGTCTACAGCGCCTGGGTGCGAGCGTTCTGACGGGGCGGTGAGGGTGGTGGGAGGGTGAGGGCAGCGCCTGAGTTGCAGGGCAGGAGAGAAGAGCCTCCTGTAGGGGTTTTATGCACTAGAGCAGAGATGGGTGGACTCTGGCTGAAGCGGGTGTGGGGAGACACGTACACAGCTCAGGGGTGGAGAAGTCAGCCTGTCCGCGGGCTGATGGGAGGGGCCTGATGTGAGAGGGGGGTGCGTAAGGCACCCGGGAGGGGCCCGCCCGGAGGAGGGGGCTGGGCCTCAGGCACGCCATGTGCGCATGGGCAGTGGGGCAGGTGCGAGGGGTTGGAAGGGACGCTCCACGAAGTGCACCCCCTCCTCTGACAGAGCATCGGCGTCACCTGGAAAACACCTGTTACAGGCGCTCCATCCCCCCCTGCCCCACATCTGCCGGGTGGAATCCTGCCTTTTCCTCTCACCCCGAGGTGAGTCCAGGACACCTGAAGTCTGAAACCAGACCGCCATCCTGGGGCAGGGGTCTTTCAGGTACCCGCTACGCTTTTTTTAAAAAAAATATCATCTAAATGCGAATGCAAACGGAGCAATGCTTGGCATATAATAGACATTTTTCAAATTTGCTGCATTCTTTAGAGTGTGTCTGATAGAATCTAAACACCCTAGCGATTTAATAACTATATCCATCCACTTAAAACCCCACAAAATAAGTGTGCTTAAGATAATAATGTCATATGGTTTCCTTTTCTAGTTCTATGCACATTCTCCACTCACTTTGCTCCCGCCAGGATTCTGGGCTCTATTTTTGGTGCTTAGAAAGGTACCTGGTCAACCCATCACACTTGTGAAGAAAGACGTCTACACACGGGGTGACGGGGCTTAACTAGCCTTTTTGTGGTGATCGTTCTGCAGTAGAGACACAAATTTCAAACCAGTGTGTCGATTGTATCTCAATAAAACTGGAAAACATAAAGTAGATAAGTTGAAACCGTATGAGAATTCACGGTTTTTGTGTTTTTACTGTTAACAGAAGGTTTTGTGTGTTTTATATGCTCCGACTCATTACGAGCAGGTGTATCAATGGAAACTTTACAAATGTTAAGTATTAGCTGACGTGCGATCGGAAATGCGTCCCCTAAACGAGGTGCGCAGGGCTTCCTCTCACGACGGCTCAGAACCTACTTCTTCCCAGCTTTCCTTGTGTCTGCGGGAAGCTCGTTCGTGCACTTGGTGGGAGGAGAAACACGGACGGAAGGGCGTCATTTCCTTTTGAACCATCTCCCAGCAGACACCTCCAGGAGGCCCTTCTTCCGTTCCGCTGTCACCGTGTCACTCCCAGACCCACCTCTCCAGGGGACACTGGGACCCTAGAAGCCGTGGAAGGAGGGAGGACGCACGGTGCCTCCACGGGGGCCGGGAGAGGGAGGAGAAAGGGGACGCTGGAGGCACTTTCCCAGGCCGGTGAGTTACAAGAACAAGTTCAGAGCGAAGCCGGTGGCTTAGCGATGGACCCGGTCCCCTTCAAACGGTGTGTGCATCAAGGTCCCCGTGAGCTGGCATCAAACCCCAGGTGGGAGGTTACAGGGCAAAGACAGGAACTGGGGAGTCTAGCAAGACGGCAGCCGAGGTGACGCAGGTGAGGCGGTGGGGTTTCCGCCGTGCGCGTTGAGCAGGGATCTGCGTGGTGAGGAAAAGCACGGAGAAGCCTGGAGAAGCTGGAGAAGCGAGGAACGGTTACGGAGATGACGACCTCCTCCTTGGCAGTACTTTAAAACTCCAGATTAGTAAGCAACTATAAAGCGAGAGGTCAAAGGTCCCCTTGTGTCGGTAGTTGCCTGGTACCTTCAGGGTTTGCAGGAGGGAAGACGGCAGTGAAGGGGGTGCACCCAGTGCCCGACAGCACGTTAATCTCAGCCTTCTCCGGAGCCCTCCCTGAGAGCTCTGCGCCTCCGGCCATTCCCGTCTCTCCTCGGATGCAGGTTGCTAGGTCCCAGAGGACACAAGAGCCACAGTCAAGTCCCAAATCCCAGAACACCTGGTGACCCCCAGGCCCTTAGGTCTGGAGAACATCTGCCCCGGGTGAAACTGTGATAAATTGGGGGTGGTTTTTATTTACCCACAATGAGATCATGATCCCGCTCGGCTAGAAGGAGGCTCAGGACAAAACGCTTGAGACAGACAGAGAGAAAAGCAGGAGCAAACCTCCCATTCATTCACCCCAGGAGTTGGCAGGACGCTTGTAGTGCACAAACCTTCAGTTTCCTCCATAAACGTGTTCCTTAGTCACAGCGCCCTTGCTTACGATCCAGCCACCTCAGAACTAAGAAAAATCCTGGTTTGTGAAGATAAAATCTAATCAGTTAACAGACGTGTTTCAACTAATCTCTGTATTTTATCGCTAACAACTCCTACAGAAAACGAGAGAACTTTTAGAAAATAAATGAAAGCACAACTGTCCCTCGGTATCTACGGGGATCGGTTCCAGGACCCACCGCCGGTACCAAAATCTGCCCATGCTGAAGTCCCAGAGTCCACCTCCCGTACCCATGGTTCCGCATACACGGATCCAACCAACCGCGGACGGTAAACATAGTATTCAATCTGCGGTGCACTGAATCCGTGCGTGTGGAGCCCGTGGATAAGGGTCGGTTGCACTGGTAACCTGGGAGATCCCACCCTAAGTCATAAGGACGACAAGTGTCTTAAACCCAAGATGAGTCCAAACGACCAGGATCCCACACAGGCAGTACGGGCGCTCCTCCCCTGGTCCCCACGCCGATCCCTGCCGTCGGCCTCACGTAAGAGGGGTTGTTGGGTGAAACGGTTCTAAGCCGGGCTCCCGAATCCCCATCCTTTGCCTCTAAAAGTATCAGCTGTGTCACAACAAAAAACTACTGTCCTCTCCTCTGCAGAGCTTGGCTTGAAAAGAGAGAACAATCATGGCTTACGCCAAAACCTTCTTTTTCCCTGACACCCTTGGATGCTGTGTGATCCAGCGATCTAGGAGACAGACACATACACGTAACGGACATCTCTTTCCATCAAATTCCTTTCCTCCCCATTCACCAGCAAACAGACTTCAGGACGAGGAAAATTATCAAGGTACAGAAGGACACTGCAAATGACCAAGCAGCCAGTTCTCCGAGGAGACGTGACAATCCTTAACTTGTACGCAACTAGCAACACAGCGTCAAACACAAAAGGCAGAGAAGCCGACAGGCCTCTGAGGAGAAAAAGATGCATCTGCTGCTACGGTTGGAGATGTCAACGGCACCCCTCTCTCGGGAACTGACAGATCCAGCCGGCGGAGGAGCAGTCGGTAAGGGAGGATCGGCCCGGGCAGCATTTATTACGCCTCCGCCTCCTGCTGCACACAGCTCGGTGGTTTTGGAGGTGGAATATGCATGATCGGTGGAACGGGTTTAGAATTCAGATGCCTGACTCTCGTCCACGGCAACACCTCGCTTGACCTCAGAGATGTCCCCTGATCTGACTCTCCCTCACTTCAGAGAAACCTCCTCTGACCTCACGGAGATCTCCCTTGACTTCAGAGACCTCCCCTACATACACACGCAACGCCACGTGGCCTGCTCCTCATTCCTGTACTTGCTCCTTCAAGATCTCCATGTTTCAGGAGGCCTGTCTCATCCGTCAACATATCCTGGGCACCCACAGGGACACCCAGTCCCCCGACCTTCTCAGAACTGCTGAGGGGGCAAAAACCACTCAATGCCAGGCTGCAGGACTCCTGACACAGCTGCCCGTGTGCCTCTCCGCGAGGCATCTCCAATCACTGGGCATTTGGGCACGTCCTGCACCACACCTCGGCTGGTGACAGACCAGACCGATGCCAGCGCAGAGAAGGAAGTGCAAGTCTGTCGTGCCGACCTCAGGTTTTGACGATGATGTGACTAGGGTGGAAAAGGCATGTAACTGCCCTCCACGTGCTGAGAAGATCTGGGTTTGGCTTAAACACAGACAGACGGAGGGATCACTTGCAGCTCAGGGTCGTGGCAGAGGCACCGACACCTACCTGCTCCCTCAGTTCAAGGTGAAAAGAGAGCCACTGTCTTTAAATCTTTTTTTTTTTTAATGGCACTGTAGCTTTAGAAAGACTGCTTCTGTGAACTTGCTAAACTTTTATGTTCCTGGTAAGCAAATCGAATGAGTCTCAGGACAAGTGTTCTCTAGGGAGCTGTTTTAAGATAGTCACAGCATGTGAAAGGAATCTTTAGAAATCAGCGATTTCAGATATGCCAAATTACGCTGAGGTCAGTAAGGTAGCCCAAAGAACTTCAAAACAAGAAAACACGGAAGTATGAGAAACATTAGTTCATTGGAAAAGGATTTTATTTCACCATAAAAATGCAAACTGGAATAAACACCATCTCTCCTAAGGCGGACGATACAGCTATTTTTAAGTATTTCTGAGCTTCACTCAGAGAAGCCAACGATTATAAAATTTAACATGTTTGCAGCATTAAATCTGAAACGTTCCAAGTAAAAATAATTTAGCAAAACGGTTTCTTAAAAAAACCACACAGGCTAACCTTGACTAGGAACCAAAACTAATTTTAATCAACCTGTTTGTATTTTTACGCTGAACTGCTTGAATGTGTAGAAAAGTGAGTGTCTGGGACCCTCCGTACCACTTCCGCACCTGCCCACACCTAAAAAGATGGAACGTCTGAATTTCCGCGTGCAGAACGTACAGCTTCCCCGCCGGTGACTTAAATGCACCAGGGCCATTTTCCTTTGGCATCCCACCCAAACTCTGCTCCCAATCCGTCAAACTTACAAAAGAGGGAAAAACCCCCAAAACAAAAAAACACCCGCAGGGCGAGGCTTCCTCTTTTCCGTGCCCCGTGGGGCTGTGGCCGCCACACCGGACGGTCCGTCCCCGTGACGCGACAGGCGGCTCCCGTGAAGCGAGTACGAGAGGCGTCTCCGAGCAGGTGCAGGGATTCGGCGCTGCCAGCCTGTGTGCCCGGGGCGGGGCGGTCTGCAGTTCTCACGGCTGGCGGCCTACGTGCTCGTCCTGATTCTGAGAGAGCTACTGACGTTAAAGCTATTGGATCAACAGTTTCGAGGGAAACGAAAGCTCATGGCCGGGGACGATGCCTCTGAACTAGACCCACGGCCACGACGGACAGGAGGCTGGAGGCGCTGCCTGCCTCGCCAGGGGCTCCCTGGGTGCGCTGGGGCGGGGGGGCGGGGGGAGCCGCAAGCAGCAGCGGGACGTGCGCTGCCCGGTCCTGGCCCTCCGGGACGGCTGCCTGGGCCCTCCGTGCATTACCTGTTCCAGGTGCTGCGGTGCCGGCTGGGGGAGCCCGAGCGCGACCTCTCGCTGCGTCGGTGGCGGCTGCGCTTCCTGCCCGAGCTGCCCCTGCGGTCCCGGTCCCGGCTCCTCTCCCGCCGGCCGTGCCGGTCTCTGCTGTGGGACCTCCGCGACCGGCCGCGCTCGCGCTCGCGCTCGGGGCTGGCGCTGCGCCGGCGGGGGCTACCGTCCTGGTGCGAGTGCTTCCTGTGCGGCCGCCGCTCCTTCTGTGGCCTCGCGTCGTCCTGGCTGCCCGCCCGCCGCGGCCGGCTGCGCTCCCGCTTAGGCCTGTCGTCGCTGCCCCGGTCCCTGCTGGCCCGACCGCGGCCCCCGCTGGGCTCACGGTTGCACTTGTCTTGCTCGGAGCGCGCATCCTTCCTGGGCGCGCTCGGGTCGCAGGCGGCGGGCGCGGCCTTGGGCTGCTGGTTGTTGTCGGGGATGCAGGCGAGGACGCCGGGGCACCTCTTCTCGGAGGGGCCGTCGTCGGGGGCGAGCCGGCGAGGATTCTGCCCCTCCTTGCTCGGGGCCTCCTCCGCGGCGCGTCCGTTCACGCTGTGCGCGGGGCCGGCGGGCGGCGGCCGGGGCGGGGCCTCGCGGGGGGCGCCGGGCGCGGGCGGAGCGGCGCCCGCGCAGCCGGCCGACACGGTGTGCAGAATGTCCAGCACCGGCTGCAGCAGGTGCGCGTGCGAGGCGCGCAGGCGCGCGGCGGGGCGGGGCCCGTCGGCCTTCTTGCTGAGCAGGATGCTGAGCAGGCGCTCGCGCAGCTCGCGCTCCCGGCGCTGCAGGCCCAGCGCGCGCTCCTTCTCCGCCTCCACTCGCCGCAGCTCCGCCTCCTGCAGCCGGCGGCGCTCCTCCTGCTGCTGCAGCCGCAGCGTCTCCTCCTGCAGCTCGCGCTCCCGCAGCTTCGCGGCCTGCGAGACAGAGGGGGCCGCGCCTGAGCTGCGCTCGGAGCCCGCACGCACGCTCCGAGGCAGTGCGGCTCTGCACACGCACGGCCGGGTGGGCGGCCGGAGCCCGGCCCGGCCCACCTGACCACGCGCGGGCGTCCTGCCCAGCCGGCAGAGGAGAGCCCTGGCAAAGCTCCTCGCCGCAGCCCCGGGGCGGGCCTTCTGTGCGGGCCGGGCCACCGGCTGGCGGACGGGGCCTGCCGTCGGTGCGAAGGTCGCCGGCCGCGGGGAGCTGAGATTACGGCGCGGAGGCGCGGGGCCGGGCCTGCTCAGGGTCTTCAATATTCACCATGAAACAAGAACACGCTGCCACAGGTCTCAGCGCGCCCGCCACGCTCCTTCCCGCGGACTGATCACAACTGTAACCAGACAACAGGTTAGGGTCGCCCCGCGCCTGACTCCGCGGCCCGCCTGCGCACCCGGTGCGCCCGGCCAGCTCCGTCCACGCCCCCGGCCCGGCTCGCGGCAGTTACCGGCCTGGCCTCCAGCAGGAGCAGCTGGGGGAACCGGGAGGGCCGTCCGCACAGCGCAGCTGAGACCTGTCAGCCCTGCGGCTGCGGACCGAGGGGGCACGGCCCGGCTCCAGGCGCCTGGCTTCCCGGGGCCACGGCGAGCACCGCGCGTCTTCCGGCCTCCGCCCCGGCTGGCCCCAGCCCAGGGCGGCTGACCTCAGCCCAGGGCGGCTGACCTGACGACGACGGGGCCTGAGCAGCACGGCCCCAGTGAGCCCCGCCCCGGGGCTGGGCGGGAGACCCTCGGCGGGCTCTGCCCCCATCCCACCCCGACCCCACCCCACCCCACCCCCATCAGACAGGCCCTTGTGAGGCCTGGACGCGGGGAGGCCGACCCACAGCTCCGCGGGCTCCCTCAGCGCAGGGCCCGGATCTGGAGCGGCGACCCCCGCACCGAGCCCACCCCCGGGCCGGGGTGCCGCGTCCCGCAGGCGCCGCAGGCGGTACCTTGGCGCGGCCCAGCAGCGCGGCGAGGAGCCGGATGGACTGCAGGTTGCGCTGGGCCAGCAGCAGCTTGCGCTCCTCCAGCCGGACCCGCTCCTGCAGCTCCCGCTGGCCCTCCGCCTGCAGCCTCTCCAGCTGCTTCTGGCTGCGGCGGAGCTCGCGGGCCCTTTGCCTCTGCTGGCGCCTGCGCAGCTTCTCCTCCCGCTTCCTCGCGCGCTCCTGCTCCTCCAGCGCCTTCTGCTTCCTGCGAGACACGCGGGGCTCCGTGAGGCCGCGGGGGGCGGGGGCAGCGGCCGCGGGACTCGTCATCGTGGCGCTTCATCCCCGGAGAAAGCTCGGCCGCGTCCGGGGACCCTGAGGAGCGCGGGGCTCAGGGGCTGAGGGCTTCCGGCGTCATCCGAGGAAGAGTCCGGCTGAGTGCGATCCCAGCCCGGAAGCGTGAAGAAAGGGGCGGATGGCCAGGGAGGACGCGTCGGCAGCTGAGTTTTGAACAAGAGGCACCCGGCTGGTGGAGGGGCGACGGCAGACGCACGGGGAAAGCGCCGCGACAGCGGCGCGGGGCGCGGGGAGACCAGGCCCCTCCGCTGGCCGCACGCACCCCGAGCACAGAGCCAGCGTGCCGGACCGGCCCCAGTCCCAGTGGAGGCGGAGACACCCGGCCTGGGCTTTCACACCCCGGGAACCCGCGGGCCCTGAGCGGGAGGGAACCGGCAACGTACACGGCCGCAGGAAAGTTCCGGAAGCAGCGAGCTAAGGGCAAGACCAAACACGAGACACTGTAGTGCATGGCCTTTCATAGGAAGTGGCAGAAACGACAAAGGCCCGGGGACGCAAGCCCGACCCAGTCCGCCCTGGGGTGTCCCCCGATCAAGGGGTCCCGAGAGCACGCACTGCCTGGGGAAACCCTGCGAGGTCACTGCGTACACACTCCCTGGAGACAGCGACTGTTCCATAAATACGCCCGCACCACACCCACTAGCCTAGACCCTAACAACATCCTTTCCTCCTTCGGAAATGAGGATGCCACCGGAAGCAGGGTGGCTCCAGACCCCCAGGGAAGGTCTGAAGACCAACGGATGTGTCCACCCGGCACACCCGCATCTCCCTCGAGCTTTAAAGTTCGCTGAGTTGCCGGTGGGGCCGGCACAGCGGAGAGGCGAGGCCGCTCTGCGCAGGACCGGAACCAGAAGAGAGACCCCTGAGGCCAGGAGGCAGACCGTCTGCAGAAGAGCCGACATCACTCCCAGGGCGCCAGGCCCGGACGAGGAGGCGGGAGGACCCAAGTTCACCCGGACACGGAGGAGGGGGGCGGGCCGGGCAGCGAGGCCGGGCTAACGCGGGGAAGCAGGGCAGCTCGAGGGTGCCGGTGTCCCGGAGGCCACACACACCTGAAGGCCTGCCGCAGCAGGTGTCCGTCAAGAGCTGCGGGTCCTAGCGGCCTCACAGGCCTCAAGTGAGCACCGCTCTCCACCGTGAGGCTCATGGCCCACGACCAGGAGCGTGACCGCTACTGGCCGGCGGCACTCTGTCCCTCACGAACACCAGAGGGCCCAGAGACGCCCGCCCGCGACGGGGCACAGATGCCGCGGCTCCCGGGCCCGGCCCACAGCCCTGCCCGCCAGAGCGCACCCCGGGCGCCTGCCGGGCCCACCGCTCGTCCCAGGCCAGCCCTGCCCCCCAACGCGGCCACAGCCGAGGCGCCGCCCTGGGGCTGCGAAGCCGGGTCCTCACCAGGACGTGTCCTGCTCTCTGTCCTCAGAGGCCACTCTCAGTCCGTTTCCCCACCCGCTTCTCCTGCCATTAAGGTCAAGCAAACTGCCTCTAAGGAGACCTCAGAGCTGCTTTCAGGAAGGCCGGGGGGTAAGCTCTACGCCCCGCAGCTCGGGGGCTTGTGTCACAGTCCCCCTTGGAAGAGGAAGGACAAGGCCCCTTTGCGACAAGGGCGGGTGGGTGGTCCGCACGCCACTCGCGTTTCCCGGTTCTGCCTGAGCGGGCCGTGCTGACGCTGCGGCCCGGTTCAGTGCATGATCCAAACCGCCCCCGCCAAGGGCCGCCTCCTGAGGGCAGCCGCGCAGGGAGCACAGCCTACACTCCCTGGACACACGCGCTCTTCTCTCTCTCTGCACCGACGGCCTCAGTCCGGGCGGGGCTCCTGGGCCCCGACCAACGGCCACACCCTCGGCCACGGCCTCGTCCGCTGCCCAGCCATCCCCGCCTCCCCGCGGGAGCCACGTGGGCCCACTACCCTGGAACTGGGTTCCGGTGCAGACAAAGGAACTGCTACCCGCCAAGACATCTCCGCATCTGTGTTAGTGCTATCGGTGAAGAAGGGAAAACAAAACAGGAACCCGACAGCCGAGGCAAGAGGTAAGTCAATTCAGCCAACAGGCAAACAGACTGGTGAGCAATGAACTGCCCAGGTCACGCACGCCTAAGACTGAACAACACTCTACAAAACACACGACGCCTTGACTGTAACACCCCCCCCACCTCCCCCCCCCCCACACACGCTGGAAAGAAACACCAAGCGCACACAGCAGCCGTGATGGACCAAGAAGAATCTCTCCTTCTTTTCCAAAATCCAGGAAGTATCGTTGGTCAGGTTGCTTTTATAACTCACAAAGCAGAAGATAACAGGGGGAAAGATCGTGCCCCGAGCCTGCCTGTAGACGCGTGAACCTCAGTTACTTTACAGACCTCCAAAATGAGGCTTGTTTGTTAAAACCCGCCAACGTCATCAGTTCTCTACTTCACTTAAAAGCAGCTTCCGCCTGAACGCAAAAACCTGCAAAAGAGCCAAGACTCCGCGCCTGTGTCAGCGGGACCCGCGCATGGCACTCAAGGAGGCTCGGAGTGGACGGCCGCCCAGGGAGCCGGGCAGGGGCCACGCGGGAGGCGGGCGGCGATGTGCGGGGAGGGGTGGGGGAGCACGGACGCGCGCGGGCACGCGGACAGGCAGGCGCCCTCGAGGCCCGGCCCGCCGGCACGCACCTCTCCTCGGCCCTCTGCCTCTCCTCCGCCTCCTTCTCCCGGCGCTTCTGCGCCTCTCGCTGCTGCTCCAGCTCCTGAAGTTTCTGCCGCTCGAGCTGCCGCTTCTTGATGGAGGCGTCGCTCAGGTGTTTGGTGGAATCGAAAGAAACCTTCAGAGGCAGAGCGGGGCAGGTCGGGCGACCGGAGAGCCTCCCTTCCGGTGACAGCCCCGCCCGCGCCAGGCCGGCGCCCCGGACTCGGCACAGGGAAGGAGCTCCCGGGACGCCCTCCCCGCCTGACCGCGGGCCCTGAGCCTCGCAGTCAGCGCTCAGGACCGGACTCCTCCTGAGAGGGGAAGGGGACCACGGACCACAGGGACACCTCGGTACCCGTGTTACCGCGCTGGGTCACCGGAGGCCCGACGCGGCTGCCCCGGTGCCGGCAGGACACGCGCCCCTCTCTCCCCCCCTGCCACAGGGCCCCGAGGCCGGCTGCCGCGCCCGCCCCGCCCAGGCGCCCGAGCCGCCCGGCACGGGCCACGGGGCACGGCCGTACAAGAACCGTCGCCTCGTTTCAAGGGACGTTTAGGGGCCCGGCTGGAGCTCCTTCCACCCTCGGAGCCACGGGCAGACGTTCGGCTCCCTGACGCCTCCCCGAAGACGCAGGTTCTGTGCGAGAAGCGTGGGCGCTGGCCGCGCCGCAGGACGCCGGGACCTTGCCCACGGGGCCCCGCCCGCGCCCCAGGGGCCCCGCCCTCACCTTGACGTTGCAGGCCACGGCCTTGCCGTCCTCGCCCTTATACATGAGCTTCATGCCGCGCAGAGCGCTCATGGCCTGGATGAAGCCCGCGTACTCGCGGTACTGCACGTAGGCCTCGAAGTTCAGGTGGCCCCCAAAGCTGAAGGTGTGGAAGTTGCGGCCCGTCATCTCCTCGCGGTAGGGGTCCAGCATGGGGATGTCCACGTTGCGGATCTCCCCGAAGCGCTCAAACACCCGGACCAGCACCTCCTCGCTGGGCTTCTCGGAGCCCGACTCCTTGAGGGCGAACCACTTGCAGGGCAGCCCCTCCAGGTGGATGGTGTCAGGCCGCTCGCCCGGCAGCGTCTCGTTCATGTCCTTGGCGTCCCGGAAGAAGGAGTCCCAGTCGTGGCGGGTGGGGAAGTCGATCTTGAACTCGGCGGCGCGCACCCTGAGGATGTCGGAGAAGCCGCTGAGCTTGATGGTCTTGCCGTCCAGGCAGGCCAGGAAGGAGCTGACCAGGCTCTTGTTCTCCACCTCGCCCTCGAAGCGGATGAAGTCCATCGTGCTCTTGGAGATGCGCAGCGTGGAGAACTGGTGGTGGTGCACCATGCCCTTCAGGCGCTCCATCACCTCCCAGTTGGAGATGGACTTGCCCGGCTGCTTCAGCTGCGGCAGCGCCACGCTGATGGTCATCTTCGTGATGGGCTTCAGGTACAGGCCGTAGGGAGGGCACAGCTCCACCGCCTCGGACGTGTCGTGCACGATGGTAGCCGCAGCCATAGCCGGGACCTCGGGCCTGAAACACACGCGCGCGCAAGGGGTCAGGGCCGGGCACCGGGGCGAGCCGTCCCAGGCTGGCCGGTGCCGCGGGCCCAGAGCAGGGAGGCAAGTCTGCTCTCTGAACGTCAGGCACACGGGCCTCTACGCAGGGAAAGGCCCTCAGCCCCTGAGACGCTGCTGCTTTTAATGAGATTACACTAAAGCCGGGGAGAAAACGGGCCGACGAAACGTTTGCACACAGTTGGCAGCCCGACTCCTCCAGCAGCGCTGATCTGCGCCCAGTACCCAGAGGCGCCCTCCCGGGCCAGGGCAGTGAGAGCCCAGCTCGGAGGGGTCGGTCGCCGCCCTCAGAGTACACGGGGCAGGCCGGCTCCACCCGCCACCTCCACCAGAGGGTGCAGACACCTCACGGGGGAGGGCAGGGACGGCCCAGGACAGGCATCTGGGAGGGTCTGTGGAGGAGGCGGCAAACACGGAAGAGACAGGAAGGAAGTTTCAGGCTGAAAAAAAACAGCCAAGGACCATCGACTTCCATTTCCCCACTGTGGGCAGAGGTACGCTCTCTGCCCAGATAAAGATAGGGCCTTTCAGAAACCGGGGAAGGGGGGGAAGCCCCTCCTCCCCCAGCTCTTCTCTCCTGGTGGGACCAGTGCCCGCTTCCAGAAAGCCAGTCCGCAGCAGCGCTGGGCCTCACCCACGGACCCCAAGCCCTACAGGTGGCGGCCTCAGCCGGTCTGCCCGCCCACCCGCAAGCTCTCCTACCTCTCCTCAGAGCTCCCTCCCCAGATCCAGGAGGAACCCCCGGGGTGCGGCCTTCCCAGCTGGAAGGAAGAGCCACGTGGCAGGGTCAGGGGCACCGCAGAGGGGCTCTGGCCTAGGCCGAGACCTGTGATTCCCCGCTCCACAGGACCCCAAAGCCCGCAGGGAGGGCCCGAACCAGAGCCCCGGGACACCCTCCCCCCTCCCCCGCCTGCCTGCCGGGAGCCCTAGTACACTCCCAGCTTCCCTGGTCGCCTGGCTTCTCCTGCATCCTAGGCGCGACCCCCAGCCCCTTCGCTGCCCTGATACCCCCAGCTGCCCGCACGCGGTGCCCAGTACCTCCAGCCCCTCCAACTGTCCCCCCCGCCCCCCAGTTCCCGCCTTCCCTGTCCCGGGCCGCTGCCTGTTGTCCCGGTAATCCCTGCCAACCCCATTAACCTCGGACCCCCGCCCCGGCCCTGCCTCCTTACCTCTCTGGCACCGGCCCTGCCCTCCCCCCCCGCACCCCTCCCCCGGTACCAGTGGCCTCCTGGGAACCCCCGTCTCCCCGGCCGCCTTTGGCTCCTCTCCCAGCCCCCGGTGTTCTCGGCCCCAAGATCCCCGCAGATCTCGGCCCCTGCTACCTCGTCACCCCAGGTCCCCCGCCCCCGGCTCCTCACAGAAATCGGCCCTCGATTCCCCGACTCCAGGTCCCCGGGCAGGCCTACGACCCCCGCCCTCCGGCCGCCCGCAGACTCCCGACCTCTGGGTGTCGCCCCCCGGGTCCCCGTTCCCGAGAGCCCCGCAGACCCCAGCCCTCTAATACCATGGCCACTAGGTCCCCGCCCCCAGATCCCCGCCCGTCTCGCGGGCGGAGGCGGCTGCGGACGGCGCTCACCGGCGCGGAGTTCCGCCTGCGTCCCAGGCCGCCGCCGCCCTGGCCCCAGCTCTCCGCGGGCCCCCGACGACCCTGGCAGGCGCGGCCTCCGCGCCCGGCGTCGCGACCGTCCACCGGAGGCACCCCCAACGCGACCCGCCGCCGCCGCCCGCCCCTCTGACGCATCTCCGCTTCCGGCGCCGGGGCCCGCGGAAGCGGCCGCGCGGCGGCTCCCTGTTTCTCCTCCCGGCCCTGGTCCCGCCCTCAGGGGCGGGACTTCCGGAGACGAGCGGGTTGTGCCGGCCGGGGCCTCCCCTCCCCCCCCCGGGCTTTGCACTGCTCATGCGCGAGACCACCCCGCCCCCAGGCCGCTACCTGTGTTCAGGTCCAGGCGGAGGCCACACCTGGGGCAGGAGTGTGAGGCCAACTGTATTAGGACCGGGACCAGGTGTTTGGGCCTAAATTACTATTATAATTCTGCATCGCACATAATATATAATAAAATTTCATTATAAACTATTACCTAATTACATATTGATTATTTTATTTATTATAGGAATTGATTCGTTGCATAACGTTATTATATTATAAGGTAGTTACATCTACATATGTAATACAATGTTAGTGTAAACATATAGTATTTTTACATTTTGAATGTTTTACATTTTATTTTTCTATAATATTTATTTTTTAAAAATATCTGAAAATGACACAAATTACGTATCGATTATTTTTACTTAGTTGACATATACTTTATGTATTTTATCATTTTAAGGTGAAGCCTAATAATATCTAAAATTTAAATGTAAATAAGTAATAATATGCTTTAGGCGTTATATGTAACATTTCATATGTAATGAACTTTTGCATAACTTTACATGATACATATATTTTATGCATAATAATATACATATAATTTTATGATATAAATTAACAAATGACAATTTATTAAGCTCCCACTTTATGCCAGGCGCTGCACAAGGCATGTGATTCTGATGCCCCAAATATGTCACAAGTCCCCACGTTGAAAGTCCAGGGTTGGGGGCTTCCCTGATGGTGCAGTGGTTAAGAATCCTCCTGCCAATGCAAGGGAAACGGGTTCAAGCCCTGGCCTGGGAAGATCCCACATGCGGCGGAGCAACTAAGTCCGTGAGCCACAGCTACTGAGCCTGCACTCTAGAACCCGTGAGCCGCAATTACTGAGCCCGCGTGCCACAACTACTGAAGTCCACGCACCTAGAGCCAGTGTGCAGCAACGAAGACCCAACACAGCCAAAAATATAAATAAGTAAATAAATTTATTTTTAAAAAAACAACCCAGGGTCAGAGAACAAGAGCACAGACCCTCTGTTTTTCAACACGGAAAGTGCCAAAGCATTTGCTTCAGAAGGGGCAAGGGTGGGTAACTCCACCCTATGTCAGGTGGAGTTTTGAAAAGAGGCTCCTGGGTATTTGCTGGGTATCTGCTATGGGTGAGATATGTAGTCGAATTAAATGCTACCCATATAGTCAAATATAATCATGACATCCACCTGACAAGGAGGAAACAGAGGCTCTAGGGTCCCCCAGGTAGGGGGGGGGTCCCTCTTTGAACACAGGCAGGCTTCTCAGTGGGGTATGCATCTTTTCTGTTTTCTTTTGTCTTCTTCTTCTGGAGAACGTAAAGGTGTTTGGTGTTCCCTTGAAAGCCGTTCTCCCAAAGGCTCCTTGCATGTGGATGGCTTGCTTATCTCCCTGGAGAACTGTTAAATTTGGAAACTGCTTTTCTGCTGTGTTCTACCAAGCGATTTGCAAAGTGAATTAAGAAATGAGGTATTCACTTCTTTGGAAGCTGCAAGACTAAGAGATGATTGTAATAATTTGGGAAATGTTCAAGGAAAATCCTTTTACAATTTTGAGCAAAATGTTCCTCCAGTGGACGTACCCCAGAAACAGAAAAACTAAGTTCCCAATTACCTGTAGCCCTAATCCTTTGTCCTGGCGTGATATATGCGTGGGTATATAGATCACTCTCGTTGAGCGTGACGGGGTCTGGGAATAGGATGAGATACCGCTCCCAGGATTCTATGGCAATGGTGAAGGAATTTTGTGGTTGTAATTAAAATCTATAATCCACTGATTGAAGCTAATGGAAGGAGAGATTTTTCTGGATGGGCCTGACCTAATCAAGTGTCGGAGTCAGGGCTAAGACGTCAGAGAGCTTTGAAACAGCAGAGCAACTGCCTGGTGGAAAAAGACCACCTGGCAGGGGTTGGCAGGTGCCTTCTGGGAGATGATGGTCTTAATGCTCCAACACAAGAAACTGAAATTCTTCCAACAAGCGCTGAGCTTTGAAGAGAGCCCCAAGCCCCCAGTGAGACCCCTAGCCCTGGCTGACAGCTTGATTTCAGCCCGGTGAACCCTTGAGCAGAGGACGCCATTAGCCCGTGCCTGGACTCCTGACTTAGGGAAACTGGGAGATGATAAACATGTGTTGTTTACAGCCTCTACGTTTGGAGCCCTTTGTTACCCAGCCATATATGACTACTACATCTGGAATAAATATATGGCTCCTCAGCCCTCCTTAAATCACCGAAAAACATGCCTCTTTACCCCACGCAGAAAATGACCTCCCCTCGTGCTTAAATAGGCAGGGATTTTTCTTATCATCACTCGATTCAGTTTTTAAGACTGCCGTAACACATTACCCCAGACAGCACAGAGATGTACCCCCTTCAGACCAGAAGTCTGAAATCAAGGTGTGGGCTGGGTGGGTTCCCTCTGAGGGCTCCAAGGAAGGATCTCTCCCCGGCCTGTCTCCTGGCTTTGTGTGGTTTGCTGGCAATCTTCAGTGTCCCTTGGCTTGTGGCAGCCTCACCGCCGTCTCTGCCTCTATCCTCAAAGGATCGGCCTCCCTCTGTGTGTTGTGTCTCCGACTCTTTTTCTCCTAAGGGCCCCCTACACGTTAGATTAGACCCGCCCTCCTCCACTGTGCCCTCATCTTGATGTAACTAATTACAGCTGATACAGGGGTACTCAGGTTCATGCTGGGTGCAGGCACTCAGCGAGGCACTGCAAGAATTGAGAAGCGTAAGCTGGACACCTGTTTCTGAACCCAGAGCTACTCCAGTTCTGGCTGCCATCTAGATTCAGATACTTCCCTCCAGGTTAGACACCTTCCCCCTCTGTATCAGCGGTTCCTTTCACTTTGAGCCATATCGAGGGACCCTGTTAATCCATTGCTACGAGAAAAGTGCCTGGTGTTAGTACGGGCATCTATAAATGTATGTATCTATGTATGCATACATCTATCTATCTGGTCATCTGTCCATCCACCCACCCACCCATCCATTCATCGACCCATCTATCCATCCATCCATTGACCCATCTGTCCTTTCATCCAACAATCCATCCATCCATCCATCCACCTGTGTGTCCATTCATCTGGCCATTCATGCTCCACACTCCATCTCTCTGTCTCTTCATCCAGCCACCCACCCACTCACTCATCAGCCTATCTGTCCACACACCCATCCACCCACTCACCCGCCTGTCCATCTGCCCATAGATCCACCGACCCGTCCAGCCATCCCCGTCTGCCTCCACCTCACAGATCCATATGCCCCTCAAGACTTTATTCAAAACCACCCCTTTGGGCTTCCCTGGTGGCGCAGTGGTTGGGAGTCTGCCTGCCAATGCAGGGGACATGGGTTCGAGCCCTGGCCTGGGAAGATCCCACATGCCGCGGAGCAACTGGGCCCGTGAGCCACAATTACTGAGCCTGCGCGTCTGGAGCCTGTGCTCTGCAACAAGAGAGGCCGCGATAGTGAGAGGCCTGCGCACAGCGATGAAGAGCGGCCCCCGCTCGCCGCAACTAGAGAAAACCCTCGCACAGAAACGAAGACCCAACACAGCCATAAATAAATAAAATTTATAAAAAAAAACAAAAAAAAAACAAAAAACCACCCCTTTCCACCAGGCGGCGCACCCACCTCCTTAAGGAACACTGGCGCGAGCTCCGCCATATTACTCCTCTGGTCTGGATGTGAAGCCAAGGTCTGAAGGGCCATCCATCCTCAGCAAAGCAGCAGTCCAGTCATGTCCCATGGACACTCCCCTATCTATGGGGGCCACCTTCTGCCACCCAGTCTCCTATGAGATCATTTCTTATTTATTCCAGAACTTTCTATGCAGTGTATCACGCCCTAAGCAGCACAGTAAAAAGAAAAAGGCTCACCACAATTGAAGACACCGCAGAAATGCACTCTCGCCTCTGCTGGTGTTGGTGGTACAAATTAACCTGATGTTCAAAAGTAACTTCAACAAAATCTATCAATTACCATTTTTAAAGTGCCCACATTCTCTTTGAGTCTTCAGTCTCAGTGCTGGGAACTCATCCTATAGAATTCTTCCCGACAGATATACAAAAGCATGTGTGTAAGTTCTGCATACGTGTGTGTGTGGCCACACACACATATATATAGTATGCATATATAATGTACATGTGTGTATAAACATATATACGTGTGCGTGTGCGTGTGTGTGTGTATCTATCTATATATATATAATCCCTGTAGGTATAAAAGGCATATATGCAATCTATGCTTCTGGCTGCATCAGGAGACCTGAAATTGGAAACAGCCCTAACGCACACACACAGGATGCTGAGTAAGCCGTTACCGCAACCCCTATGCTGAGTCAGGCACAGATATACTCACCCACTCACTCGCTGAGTGTTACATGAAGACCTCATGCTGCAGACGTGTTACACGCCCCCACTGATGTGACGATACGGTGGCGCTCAGCGGTGACGTCAGACTGTGGGATCAGTAGTTTGGGGAGGGTGACTGCCTCACTGTCAAAGATGGAGAAAGGGGATTAGGCTGCGATAAAGGGCTCAGGGATTGATCAAGCGTGTCTGGTTGGATCACAGGGGTCAGGCGTGGTGGGATAAGAATGACTCTGAGGTCCCAGGCTCTGGCCACCGGGTGAGGTCAATGACATGCACTGAGGGGAAACCAACAGAAGAAGGTGCAGTTTGGAAGAGGAAGGAGGCAGGCGGGTCCAGGAGGGTTGACTTAGCTTGGAGGTGCCCGCAGCCTTAAGGGAGCTGTCCTGCAAACTCAGGAGCCCAGGGTGAGTCTAGAGCGGGACAAACCATGATATTGGAGGTGCATCCCTGGTACAGGAGAAGATACTGGGCACGACCCATCCATCCATCCATCTATCCCCCAATTCATCCATCCATTTCATTCATCCATCCATCCACCCACCCATGCACCCATCCATCCGTCCATCCATCCATCCATCCGTCCATCCACCCATCCACCCATCCACCCACCCATCCACCCGTCCATCCATCCATCCACCCGTCCATCCATCCATCCATCCACCCACCCATCCACCCATCCACCCACCCATCTACCCATCCATCCACCCATCCATCCACCATCCATCCACCCACCCATCCACCCATCCATCCATCCATCCATCCATCCATCCATCCATCCATCCACCCATCCACCCATCCACCCACCCATCTAACCATCCATCCACCCATCCACCCATCCATCCACCCATCCATCCACCCACCCATCCATCCATCCATCCATCCATCCATCCATCCATCCACCCACCCATCTACCCACCCCTCCATCCATCCATCCACCCATCCATCCATCCACCCATCCATGCATGCACGCATCAATGTGTGACAATATGCACAGAATATTGTCCACTAGGGAAACTCACCTGAGCCTCGGCATCCAGTATTTATCGGTACTCAACCACGTACTATCCACGTGGCTGTCGTTTAGTCTCCAGCACCTTCCAGAGGTTCAGGATACTAATATTTGTAGTCTCCATCTTCTCCTGGAGTTTGGAACTGATATGGCATGTCCCAAAGTCCCCATCATAAATTGCATCGTTGAAGGGTCCAGCAGCCAAAGTCCCCGAGCAAACAAAAACACTCCTATGAAGCAGGACACTGCAGGGGCCTGGAGGTCACCTCTCAGGAGCAGAGGGCAAAGACAGGCCTGTCTTTGGGTCAGCTTAAGTCTTCACTACACACAAGCAAAGCACAGAAGTGCTACAATTTATGGCAGTGCTTTGAAGGAAGATGAGAAAGGGTGACATGGAGCCTGGGGAGGGCGAGGGTGGGGTCCCCTCACGAAAACAGGGCGGGAGCTTTCAGGGCAGTACTGCAGGGCTTGGGGAAGGAAGTTGAAGGGAACCTGGCCTCCTGGTGCAAAGAGACATCCTCTGCACGAGCCCAGACAGGAGTGGCCAAATGTCCTTATGGCACTTTCCCTGGGGAAGATCACAGAGCCCTCCAGTGGGGTCCCCAGGACGACGAGACCCTGGCGAGTCCAGGAGAGGCTGAACCATACACCAGCTGTCAGCGTCCAGGTGGAGGCTGCGGTCACATGTTTTCTGCGTTAAGATGGATTGCATCTCCCACTTCCCCTTGCCTGTATGGTCGATTGCAGAGAGACACACAGTGTTTCCTGGAGCAGGAGGTCGGTTACCACGGGCCTCCCTCCTCACTCTGTGCAAAGATGGACTATATTCTCACGGTGGTTGCTCCCACTTTGTAGACATGAGTAAAGTCTTCATGCTTTGGTGCCTTCCCCACCATTTCTCAAGAGCGTTCCTTAAATCTCTACATTCTTCCCCCCCCCCGCCCCAGATCTGCATAATTAGAGCTGGAATTTTTTTTCGGTAAACGGTACCAGCCTCACCTCTCCAAGTCTTTGGAAGGAAAGGTATTATGTGTGTGGTTCTCTCGGAGACCTTCTCCCACCGTCCCTTTCTCTCCTCCGACTGCACTACAACACGTCAATCATCTCTGAGCTTGGGTTTGCAGATCCAGAGACCTAAGGGGTGGTCAACAGGAGACAAACACCACCCCAGTCACCGGAAGTGGTCTGGAGGGGAGGTCACCGGGAGAGACGATCCATGTCTAGCCCCGTTAATGATGAGAGCACAGGAATCAAATGCACTCCATGGAAAAGGACCCAGGGTACCACGATAAGTTATCTAAGGTTGCTAAGGAACAGGGGGGCGGGGAGATTTCATTGACAACATAGGCTGATGAAAAAATGCTGCTTCCTGTATTGCAGATTCCGGGAATTCATTAGACGTTGATGTGCAAGTGATATTTTAAGGAGATATGCTATGGGGGGGGGTCTTATTTCCTGTGTGAGGAGGAGAAAATCAGATGTTGTGAACATCAGAGCAGAGGACAGTCTCAGAACAGGAGATAAAGATACAAAACTGAGATAAAGGAGAGTCCCAGCCTTCACAGAAATGACGCGCTCAGGTCTGCCACCAATGTGCGGGCCTTCCCTTTTCTCTTTAGGGTAACTGGGGTGTAATTCAGAACGGAGTGGAAGGTGTTTGGCCGGAATGAGTAGAACTAGAAAAAAGCATGGTCTCCAGAGCCAGCTGTGTAGAGATGGCCAGCTGGAAGTTTCCAGTGGCAGGTGACAGCTGGGGGCAGGGGAGGTCCAGGACTGTGGTTCTCAGCAAGAGACCCCCAACAAGTGAGGGCTGGCAGACAGACTGACAGACAGCGCCCAGTCCTGAGAGGTCGGTGAGAGAAGGACCCATCCTCGGGGACTGGGCTCTCACCTCCTGTAGCTGGACCCTGAGGGCGACGGAGGTAGTGGGTAAGCGTTGTGTGGACTGAAAAAAAATGCACAACCTAAAAGTTGAGAATTATGTTTCATTTGGTGGACTTGCTGACGACTTAAGTCCGGGAGGCAGCCTCTCAGAAGGCTCTGAGGCACTGCTTCCAAGGGGTCAGGGAGGGGCCAGGGTATCTAGGGGTTTTTGCAACAAAGACCAGGTGGTGGGAACATTAAAAGATCACAGTTAATTAAAGAAAACCAGACATTTCAAGGGCGTGAATGTAGCGCGTTTCTGTGTATGGGAAGATGCAACAGGGTGGGCTCATTGAAATCATTCCTTTGACGCGCACCTTGGCTCTCTGGGGCCAGAATCCTGTTTTTCTCCATCCCGAGTCCCCCCTGGTGCACCGTTCGGGGTGGCTGCGTGGCCTGATGGCCACAACATGCTTGATTTACTGACATGACAGGCAACGTTTTTCACTCACAGTAGCAAGGATCAAGAAACCCAGCGACCGGTGAACTGAACTAGGGTCCAGTGTTAGAGCACTGGCCACCCTTGTCCTCTCCATCCATCCATCCACCCACCCACCCATCCTCCCTACATTTCTACTGTCCCAACTTTGATGGATGAACGCTCATCCAAAATAGTCTCAAAGTCTCCTTCTTCACCCATCTCATCTTAGGTTGAGAGAATTGCCCCACTTGACAAAATTCTCTCGACCAAGGGACCATCGACCTCTCCTAATGTTTAATTATCTTCACCTCATGGGTCCCATCCTTATTTAAAATGCTACTGTTTTGTTCCTTGCGGATGTTTGCATCAATTTTTATCGTTGTCAGTGATCACACGACATGAGCATCGTTACGCCGATGACTGAATTTGGGGCACAATAGTTTTTTTTATCCCCCCCCCCAGCACGTGCGGTCAGCAAACCCAGGGAAACTCTCACAAGTAGTGCTAGGTTTTCCCCCCGACGGCTGGGTTGCCAGCTCTGCTCAGTCACCCAGGCTTGCTCAGAGGTGGGGCTTCGGGGGACATTCAGCTCCCCAAGGTAAGGGGATAGCTCGGGCCGGCTCTTCATTTCCTGCCTTCTTTCTGTTCCATCTTCACCTCATTGCTCACCAGGCATCCTGTGGCCACTGGGACATGACTGACATGCAGAATTCCAGGGATGTTTAGAGCTGGAGAAAGTGGGCATTCTGCTGATTTTTTTAAACTGGGTTTGTTTTCAGTAAATGTTCTGGGAACAGGTCAGAGCAGAGAGCATCTGCCTGCACACTTTCAACTAGCATGTGCCCGTGGATCTGTGGGGCGGGACGGCACAATCTTTCCAGGTGTAGAAACCTGCCCAGTGCATTAACTATCGCGGGTTTCAGAGCTATCCCTCTAACCCCCCAAAAGAGAAAGGGCCCTGCTTAGGGATGGGAGCTGGGGAATTTTTAGGGACCAGAGAGCGTTTGCGCTTTGCTTTGCATCTCTGCTTTTCTCCTCGGTCCTCCAGTGATCTGCTCCCTGCAGACAGGTTTTCTCCACTCTCCATGTGGAGCAAAGAGGCAATCCCTTCACCTCTCAGCGTACAAGGGTTATCTATTTGTGACGGTTACTGTTATGTGTCCACGTGGCTGGGCCACAGTGCCCGGTTATGTGGCCAAATATTATCCTGGATGTTTCTCTGAAGCTATTTTGTGAGTGAGATGAACATTTACATCAGTGCACTTTGAGTAAAGCAGACTGCCCTGCCCAGTGTGGGTGGGCCTCATCTAATCAGTTGAAGGCCTCAAGCGAATGAAAACCCATCTTCCCTGAGCCAAAAAGGAATTCTGCCAGCAGATGGTCTCTGGGTTTCAGCTGCAAACTCAGCTCTTCCCTGGGGTCTTCAGCCTGAATATCTGAGACTTGCACCCTGACAACTGCGTGAGCCAATTCCTTAAAATGAATCTCTCTCCATATCTATACATCTGATTGTCCCAGTTCAAATCACGTGTCTCACTTCAGCATCTACCCTGCTGCCATCGGTAGGTCTAGCCAAATGCCAAACCTCACACTGGGGCAGGATCCTGGAAGGACACTGCTGGGAGATGACAGGACAGCCCTGACTGTTCCTGCTCTTGGAGGTGGGGGCTAATCCTTGGTGTCACCCCGGTGAGCAGGGCAGCATCCTCAGAAAGTTTCACAGGCACCTCTGCTTGCCCCCCACCCCCTAACCCCACCTTCCTACCTGCTTGTGAGCAGAGACCCTGCCTGAGACACGCAGACACACAGGGAAACCAGAGAACCGGGAACCCCCTGCAGGATGACTGGAGATTGTTCAGAAGCACAGTAGACCCCATAGCACCTGCCCCTTCTGTAGGTCCAGCACAAAGATGGGGGACAAGTGGTCAGAGATCCCCGCCTCTTATCTAAGTGCTAGGGGAAGGGTGTCCTTGGGACTGGATTGATCAGAAAAGTCACGAGTAGGAAGGACAGCATGGAGAATTCTGAACAGGAAAATTAAAATCAAGAGCCAGGGCAGTAAAGATGGGAGCTCATCCATTATTAAACCCATCAGAAAGAGTCAAACTCTGGTGGAATACTGAGGTAAAAGGAATAAAAGATAATTTAATAGTGAATATATTATTACATGAATGTGATATAACACATGTATGAGTTACATGAATATATATAATGTATATGAATATATTATATATATGGTGTTTGTGTATACACACACATATGGTGTATACATAGATTACATTATATATGTGCATGTCATATTATTTCATATATCTACACATAGTATATATATATATATGTTTTAAGCATCTTGATTGGGGTATAATTGCTTTACAATGGTGTGTTAGTTTCTGCTTTACAACAAAGTGAATCAGTTATACATATACATATAGTATATTTGCAACATAAATTCCATGAAGCAAACCAATAAAGCAGAAACAATAATCCAAGAAATAATAGACAAAAATATCCCTGTACTGAATACAGCCGTGCAAAGCAAAGCACCCCTCCCCCAAGGGAAAAGAGACCCAGAAATTCCTCTTGGTAATTTTTCTTAAATACTGAAGATAAAGAACATCTTCTAGTACCCAAGAAAAATAAACAGATTATTTACAGAAACAAATCCTCAGTCATCCCCAGAACCAAATACCCAAACATCTGAAGCACAAGGTCTCTCTAGTTCTTTTGGGTTTTTTTGGGGTGGGGTGGGGTGGAGGCAGCGGCTGTCTATCTAGTTTTGACAGGGAAAGGTTTTCCACCCCAAAATCCTATGTTGGAAAGGGTGTCATCCTGGAAGCATAAAATTGCAGCATGATTCAAAACGTGACCCTCATGTTCCCTTTTCGAAAAAAAAAGAAAACTCATAAGACTAACTCCAGCCAAAGAAGAGAGGAAGTGAAATCTAAAATTTTAAAGTGGAAAAGCTTTGGTACAAAGTAATTGGCAGTTGGCCATAAAAAATAAAGAGCTTAATAAAAAACATTTTAAATGTGTAATATATAAAAATACACAATGCATTGACATAGTTATATTGCAATTAATAATTAATGAGAATGGAGTAATATTATACTTATTAGTTGTTATGAACTAATATGAACATTATATATTTTTAACCATTTTAAAATTGAAGTATAGTTAATTTACAATGCTGTGTTCATTTCTGGTGTACACCAAGTCATTCAGTATATATATATATATATATATATATATATACACACATAGAGAGAGAGAATAGAGTTCCCTGTGCTACACAGTAGATCCTCATTGTCTATTTTATATATAGTAGTGTGTATCTGTTAATCCCAAACTCCTAATTTAGAACACAATGTATTTTTTAAGTACAATGTAGAAAACACTGTCTTTGAGATAAAAGATGTAAAATGTTTCAATAAATATAGGATCTAGCTCTGGAATACCCGACTGTATTCTCATCCCACAGACTGGGGTCCACAGTGGACTGGGGACTGCTTTTCATGATAACAATAATTTTTTGAAAACAGGATTTCATACAGTTACTTCTCACTGCAAATGCAACTGTCAGCAGGGAAAGGTTGATATTTGCAAAACACTAAAATAATAATTCCTGAAAATAATTCAAGCAAGTGTAGCATGAGAAATAGAGGGCATGAAACAAAGTAATAATACTTTTAACAGTAAATGCAAAGATGTTTCATTCTAGGAGCCCAGATTGTTCATCTCCATTCCTACCGCCAATGCTTTCCAGTGGGCGTTCTTATTACAATTAGAAGGCAAGTGATTAAGAAAAACTGAAGCAGAGACATAAACAACGCAATAAAGGTGAAGCCCGCATCAGGGAAAGAAAACGATTTTGGAAAAGCACAACTGATGTGAAACTCTTAGAATATACAATATATTATTTATATTACATGCCATGTAATGTATCATATATTACATGCCATGTAATATCATAAAACATGCCATATAATATGTCACATATTACATGTCATGTAATCCATGATATATTACATGGCATGTAATATATGATACATTACATGCCATGCAATGGGCAACACATAATATCACACATATGGCATGTAATATATCATATATTACATGCCATATAATATATCATATATTACATATAATATATAACATATTATACATTAACATATCATATAATATATTTAATATATATTATATATTTAATGTACAATATATTGTATATAACATATCTTATTTTACATCTCATATTACATAATATATTAATATAGCAACACATATATCATATATTACATGACATATAATATACGTTATATTATATGTCATGTAATATATCACATATTATATGGCACGCAACATACGATGTATTGCGCGATATGCAATATATCGCATATACATGCCATACGATATATCACATATTACATGGCGTGTAATATGCGACATATTACATGGCATGCGATATAATATATGGCATATATGATATATTGCATGCCATGTAATATGCGACATATTACATATAAAATATATATGATATAACACACCACACAATATATCATGTGTTAAATGGTATGTAATATATCACATATTACAGGACATATACTATATCGCATGCCATGCACTATATCATTTATTGCACATCATATAATATGTAACATATCAAATGGCACGCAATATCTGATATATTACATGGCATGTAATATGTGATATATTACATGGTGCGTAACATCATATATATAATATATGCAATATGTCACATATTACATGCCATGGAATACATTATATATAGCGTATCATTTACTATATTGCATATTATATGGCGTGCAATAAGCGGTATATGATACATTGCATATTATATGGCATGCAATATACCGCTTATTGCATGGCATGCGATATATCGCATATTACATGCCACGTAATATATTGAATATTACACGCCACGCAATATGTGATATATTGTACGGCATGTAATATGCGATGTATTACATTGAATGCAATAAATGATATATTATATGGCATGTTATATCACATATATTATATGTGTGATATGTCACATATTATATGGCATATAATACATAGCATATTATATTGCATGCAATATGTGACATACTACATGGCATGCAATACAGCGCATATTACATGGCATGCAATAAACGGTATATTGCATGCCATGTAATGCATCGTATATTGCATGCCATATGATACATCGCATATTATATGGCATGTAATGTGTGTTATATCATATAACAAATTAGATAATAGATCATATATTACATATAATATTTAAGATATAACATTAACATATCACATAACATATTTAATATATATTATATATAATACATAATATATAGTATATAACGTATGGTATACATATCATATTACATAATATATTAATATTGTATCACATATATTTTATTCACATGCCATATAACGTGATATATTACATGGCACGCAATATATCACATACTGCATGGCATGCAATATGTGACATATCGCACGTATAATATATGTGATATAACACGCCATATACTACATCGTTTATTGCATGCCATGTAATACATCGCATATTACATGCCATGCGATATGTCACATATTACATGGCGTGTAATATTTGATATATTACATCGCATGCAATAAACGGTATATAGCACGCCATGTAATATATCGTATATTGCATGCCATATGATACATCGCATATTATATGGCATGTAATATACCGCTTATTGCATGCCATGTAATATGCGATATATTACATGGCATGCTATATATAATATATTCCATGACATGTACACATATCATCACTTATTGTATGGCATGCAATATACGGTATATTGCATGGCATGTAGTGTGTCACCTATTGCGTGTCGTATATCGTATGGCATGTTATATATGATATGTTATGACATGCAATATGTGATATGTTGCGTGATATGTAATATGTGGCATATCACAAATATATGATATATTATATCATGTATTGCATGCCATGTAATATATCACATATTACATGCCACATGATATATCGTATATTGCATGGCATACAATATGTCACATATTGCACGCCACACACCATATCACATATTGCGTGATATATTTCATACATTATATGGCATGCAATATATGATATACGGCATGTAATATGTGTTATATAACAGGTTATATCATATATCGTATATCATATGATATATTTAAGATATAACATATATATTAATATATCATATATCTAATATATTATATATTATATATTAAATACATAATATATAGTATATAACATCGTATTATACGTCTCATATTACATATTAATATTGTATCACATATAATATATCAGATATTACATGCCATATAATATATATTATATGTGATGCAATATATGATATGGGTTGTGGCATGTAATATGTGACATATTGGATGCCATGTAATATGTGATATGTCATATAATATGGGATATATCATATAGCATGTAATGTGTGATATATCATATGACACACAATATCTGATGTTGCATGCCATGTAATACATGATATATTGTATGGTGCATTATATCATATATATGTAATATGTCACACATTACATTTCATGCAATATATCATATATTGCATGTTACATAATATACGATATATTACATGCCATGTAATATATCACATACTATATGGCATGCAATATGCGATATAGTATATGGAATGTAATATGTGATGTATTACATGCCACACAATATGCCGTGTATTGCATGCCATATAATATGTGATATATTATGTGATACAACATTAATATATTATGTAATATGAGATGTACGATGTTATATACTATATATTATATAATAAATATATAATATACATTAAATATATATTTATCTTATATCTTAAATATGTTATATAATATATGATATGTTATATGATATAACATATTACATGCCATATACTATATCATATGTGGCATGCCATATAATATATGATATATTATATGTCGTATAATATATCACATACTATATGGCAGGCAATATATCATATATTGCATGCCATCTATTATGTCATGCAATATATGATATAGTGTGTGGCATGTAATATATGATATGTGATATGTATTATAATGATATTTATATAATATATTATATATTAAATATGTTTAATACATACTATAATATATACTATATATTATGTATTATATAATATATTATATATAATTTATAATGTTATATAATATATAATTTAATATAACATACATTATATCACATATCATATATCCTATATTATTTAATATCTAATATATAATTTAATATATATTATATCATAGATCATATACCGTAGATTATATATTATGTAATATATCACATATCATATAACATTATATATCATGTATTACACATTTTATATAATATATATTTTACATAATTATATATTAAACATATTATATATTATATCATATATGTTATATAATATATGATATACGTTATATAATATATAATATGATATATGATATCCAATATATGATATATTATATAATATATTATGTATTATATAATATATAATATGATACATAATATATAATATATAATATATGATATATAATATATAAAACATATATAAATTAGTATATAATATATTGTATGTATTAAATATTATATTATACTATATATTATATATTAAAATATTATATATTATATAATATAATATTATATATTATATAGTATATTATATAGTATATAGTATATTGTATAATATTATATGTGTTATATATAGTATATATTATATATAATATATATTATAATTTTATTATAATAAAATATATAATATATTATATATATTACATATAATATGTTAATAATATTAATATTAATAACATATTAGTACATTATATTTATTAATATATTATACTATAATATATATGTTATATATATCCAATATATAATATCCAGTATATATAATATCCAATATATATCTCCCCAATATTACAAGAAAAAGTATATGGTGTTTGCAGGTGGAATTCCTGACCCAAATGTCCTTCCTAAATGCATTGCAGATCCAACCTCAGGATCAACCCTGAATGCCTCGCCCTTGAAATTTTCCTGCTTCCGCACCCCTCCACACTGCAGCCACACACATGATATATGTGCCTATATGGTCTCCTTCCCCATAAAACATCCTGAGAAATGGCACCACGTTATTTATTACAGAAACTAAACAGCACGTATCTTCCCAATAGGGTGACTGTTCCCTGACAGGGAAAAGCCACCCGCAAAACAAGGGGGAGTGTCAGTGTCTTGGACCCAAAAGCGGAGAATTCTTGGAGACCAGGTGTCTTTTCCATGAGGCACCTGGGGGCCTGGCGCTGTGGCTCAGACCTTCCCTGCAAACTGGGGCTGACGCACACCCTCCAGAGGGGTGTGAAACCCAGGAGACGACTGTCCTCTCTGGGGTCGCAGTTGCTCCCCAGATGGGGACAGCAGGATTTTGAGTGAAGCGTGACCCTCCCCAGAGGCAGGTGGGACCAGGACAGGGCCGCCGGTGGTGGTATGGCCCCGGTCACAGGACAGAGGGGCTGGCACGAGCTGAGAGCCCTCCAGGGCATGTGTCACAGCCAGGGTCTCTCTGTTCGGCTGGTCTCCAAATCTCCATTCACAGTGACGGTGACCACACAAAACCTAAGCGACCCCACAAGCATGCTGTGCCGGGAGGTCAGGGGGGGACAGAGCAAGAAGGACAGCGTGGGCAGACTCACCCCCTTAGGGCAGACTTCTCGGCCTCAGCGCTACTGACATCTGGGGCTGGGTGACTCTCTGATGCGGGGCGTCCCGGGCCCTGTGGGCTGTGGAGCAGCTTCCCAGGTCTCCACCCGCCACGTGCCAGGAGCTCCTCTCCCCCAAGTGCGGACAACCGGGAATGTCTCCAGACATTGTCATACGTCCCTGGCGGGCAAAGTCATCCCAGGGTGAGAACCACAGCCGTAGACAGACAGACAGACAGACAGACAGGTAGGTAGGTAGGTAGTAGATAGGTATAGACAGACAGGCAGATAGATGAGGTTCTGTGCTCAGTTTCTGAGCTGCCGAAAGCCAGGAGTCTGAGAAGAACTCAGGGAGGGGTCCCTCGCTCTGAGCAGTTCTGTCTCCGCCTTGATGAGAGGGAATCAGACCGACGAGGGTGGCCCGGCACTGGCCCCAGATGAAAACCCCCAACCACACAGGGGTGGGTCCACAACCCCCGGATTGCCTCAGAATTAACCCATTCACAACCACAAAGCAAGCCACGGTCCAGGGGAGACTCCGGCCTAACCCCATGGCCCCTCCACCGCAGGCGAGCTCTGGGAGCTGAGGCTTTATGTCAACCTCCAGAAACTCTCTGTGGGACCTAATCGGAAATAGTCTTTGCAGAGGTAATTCATGCAATGATCCACATGAGGTCCTCCTGGAGGAGGGCGGCCCTACATCCAGTGACAGGATCCTTCGAAGAGACAGAAGAGGAGAGACCCAGACACAGAGGAGAAGCCCCGGGAAGACAGACGCAGAGACGGGAGGGAGGCGGCCACGAGCCCAGGGATGCCTGGAGCCCCCAGAAGCGGGAAGAGGCGGGAAGGAGCCTCCCCTGGAGCCTCCGGAGGGAGCTCGGCCCTGGGACACTTTGACCTCGGACGTCTGGTCTCCAGGATGGGGGAGGAAGGATTCCAATCATTTTAAGGTGTCCAGCTTATGGTCATTTGTGGCAGCTGCCCCAAGAGACTCACACCCCGGTATTATTTAAAACGTGCAAGCATTTTGGGTCTTTTGGACATGTAGAGAAATCTGGGGTCTAGAGACCCCGGGCCAGGAGACCCAGAGGGCACAGACGGGCCTGGCAGGTGATGGTTTGCTCTCTCGGGGCTGTGTGTCCTTGGCTGGGAGCCACACACATCCCGACAGCCCCACCAAGTGTACGTGGGCCTTGGGCGTCCCACGGAGCCTGGTGTTTGCTTCTGGTTTTAAGATCAGCATTGCAGTGTCCCAAACCCTCATGGGGAACTCACACTGACGGGGCCATAGAAACTAAAACCGGGGTGAGTCAAATGCAGGTTATTTCTTTTACACCCACTGTCAGTTTTACTTTTTGTTTCCAGAGAGCAACCTCCAGGGTCCCATCAGCTTTGTGTGAAGCCTGGCTCTGCTTTGCAGGATCATGCGAATGCCAGAGAGACCTTATTCCCGAATCAAATACTCCCCCATCAACAGTGTGGCTCTGGGCTCTCGGCTCGGGGTCGGAGGGGGCCCAGTGGGAGACTCGAAGGCCCTGGTGCAGCTGACATTCCCGTGAACGGAGGCCAGTCTGTCTGATCCTTTTTATTTTTTTTTAATCTCAGTGAAATCCACATAGCATACAATTAATCCTTTTAAAATGCACAATCCAGGGCTTCCCTGGTGGCGCAGTGGTTGAGAATCCGCCTGCCGATGCAGGGGACGCGGGTTCGTGCCCCGGTCCGGGAGGATCCCACGTGCCGCGGAGCGGCTAAGCCCGTGAGCCGTGGCCGCTGCGCCTGCGCATCCGGAGCCTGTGCTCCGCAACGGGAGAGGCCACAGCAGTGAGAGGCCCGCGTACCGCAAAAAAATAAATAAATAAAAATAAAAATAAAATGCACAATCCAGAGGCACTTAGCACATCCACAGTGCTGTGCGACCACGACACTTATCTAGTTTTAGGACATTCTCATCCCCCGGCAAGGAGACCCTGTCCCCATGAAGTCACACCCCTTCCCCTGCCCTACACAGTGGCACCACGAACCCACTTTCTGTCCCTGTGGATTTGCCCGTTCCGGACGTTTCCTATCAACGGAATCACACACTGTGTGTCTTTCCGTGTCTGCTTCTCTCACTGAGCGTCTTGTCTTCAAGGTCCGTCCACGTGGTAGCCTGTGTCACAGCTTCACTCCTTTTCACGGGTGAGTCACATTCCACTGTGTGCGTGGACCCCACGCTGTGTATCCGTCCATCCGTCCATCCATCCATGGACACGTGGGTTGTTCGCACCTTTGGGCTGTTGTGAATCATGCTGCGTGAACGACACAGAGTCTTTGCCTCCTGGGTGGCAGTTAGTGGGGCCGAGAGCTTTCTGTGATGCCTCCTAAAGCCGGAGGATCACTCGCACACCGCGACCACCCAGCCTGGCCTCGTGCCCGGGCTACGCGGAAGTGAAACGGTTTCCCTGGGCCTCCCGTACCCATGACCTTGTTTTCTCTCTTGAGGTTTTGTCGGTACCAGCCTCGGGAGGGAAATAACCGGCCCGGAAGGTGAGGACCCGATGGGCGTTGCAGGGCGAGCTGGAGGGTGTGTCCCTTCCTTTTCCCGTGCGCTCGCCAGATTCTCAGCGCCCCTCGGTCCGCCCAGGGCTGCACAGAGACCAGGAGGCCGTGGGGCAGGGACCCACCTTCCTGAGAAGCCAATCACGGTTCCTGTAGAACCGGGGCCTCGCGTCATGGCCTCTTGGGGTCGGCTTTGCTCTGAAAGGGGGGGTGGGAACAAAAGTGGAGGCTTGGGGCTGCGACTCGGCATGTGGGTCTGATCTCTGTGGCTTGGATGAGGAAGTGGGGGCACCTGGATTTCCCCCAGCACGTGCTCGAGGCATTCGCTCAACCCAGACGGCATCAGCCTCTCCCTTCTCTTCCTGCACCCCATGCTTGTTTGCTGGAGACAAGACCGCTGCCCCAGCAAGCCAGGATGGAGCGCAGACCCTCCACCTGCTGGAAAGACCCCAGGAGGATGGGTCTTGGGGTTTGGGAGTTTGTGGGGCCGGGGTGGCTGCCACATTGCCATCCTGTCATCCTAAACTGCTTTTCAGCAACTAAATAATCTCACACCACGTGGAGAATGGACTTCTCCCTCCCCACTCTGACCGAACAGGACCCTGTAGGGGAACAGATCCCCCCCTCCCCGCAATGTCCTCCGCCTGTCTTCTCATTTGTAGAAAAGTTTGAGCCTCCTAGGCCTTCCGAGTTCCAAAGAATACATTTAATCAGAGAAGTGAGAAAATGCGGGAAGAAAGGAAAACAGTCAAGCAAGACAAAATAATAATAGTTGAGCCATAAAACAAAGTCAAGGACCTTTAGTTCCTCCTCAAGGGCTGTAGATCATGTTCTGAGCCACGTCCTGTGAGCTGTTTCACAGATACTGAAACCCCACCGGGTGGGAGAAGTTACCTGCGTGCTGCCCACCAGCGTGGAGACCCCAGACCAGCTGGAGCCAGAAGGTCGAGGATGCCGACTCCCGATGACCTCACCGCCAACCAATCAGAAGGTTGATGATGTGGACTGCCGATGACCTCACCGCCAACCAATCGGAACACTGTCCACCAGCTGATCACATCACACAGCCCGCAACCCCACCCCCTCACCCTGTCTTTAAAACCCTTTCCCTGAAAGCCAGCAGGGAGCTTGGGTCTTTTCAGCACCAGCTGCCTGGACTCCTTGCTTGGTGCCTGCGATAAATGCCGTACTTTCCTCCACCACAACCCGGTGTCAGTAGATCGGCTTCGCTGCGCGCAGGCGAGTGGACCCCGGTTTGGTTCTCTGGGGACAGGATGGGGCACATCTCTCACGTGAAAACCGTAGAAGATGAAGATCAGCCCGTGTGGGTCCAGCATGAGGCACGCAGCTGGCTCCCGTGGGGCTCTTTGGCATCCTCCTAGTGCCTTCTGGGAATTAAGGGGCACCAGGGGCCATTTGCCATGGAGCCTCTGAACTGCCCAGAGCCTGTACCTTGTCTACACTGTGGCCAGTCCTGGGGTCCGTCTGTTTTAGAGGCAAACAAAGAAGCAAGGTGAGGATGTGGAGAAATCGGAACGGTCATGTACAGTGAGCGGGAAGGCGCAATGGAGCAGCCACGGGGGAAAAGAGTCAGCAGACCCTCAGGAAGACGAGTCCATTTTCCCCGCCAGGCACACACAGACCACGTCCCACCGACACGTGGGGCTCACGAACGGCCCTAAGTTAACCCCCCGTGTGTGGCCTGTGCACAGGGGACCTTGCCGTTCCACCACAGGGGCCACAGAACAGGGCTCCAAGACTCAGCCCTCAGACCTGATCTGGCCCTCAGCTTGCTTTTGTAAATAAAGTTTTATTGGCACAGTGCTGGGTCCGCCACACTGTTGCGGTGTCAGCACCACATTGTTCATTACAGTGGCAGAGCCCAGTGATCTCAGCAGACACCACATGCGCCTCAAAGCTTAAATATGTACCTGCTTCCCCAATACAGACAAAATATTCCAATGTGTGTTCACCCCAGGTCTACACTCCGGGGCAGGGTCTCTGACGCCTTCAGCCCATTCTTCAGCCCATCAGGATCCTGAGGTACCGGCCTCCTCATTTTAAAAACTTCTCTCTTGGCATGGGTCTGCCTTAGACCTGCATACTTCGGAGCTAGTGGGACAGCGGATACAGGTAAACTCCACCTGGTCTGTTTAGAGATGAGAGAATTGACCTTAGGAGGGTGAAGTTAATCACTCAGCACCCTCTGTGTGGCCGGGGCAGCATCCTGTACATAACGACCCCATCCACCATCTCCTGGATCAGGTAGTTCTTTCTCCACACTACTCCGTAGGACCTCTCAACCTCACGGCCTCACCTGAGCCCTGCGGTCCAATCCACCTGCCCCCTTTCCCACGCACGGTGCCCATTTCCCGTAAGGAACTCCAGCATGGCCCCTCCAACCTGACCCACCTCCGCAGGAACCTTGTAACGGTTTCCTGAAATCAGCCGTGGACGCCAGGCAACAGTTCCTCTCGAATCTGTCTTTAAGTGGGTCAGCCCCCTTAGAGGTTGAACTTTGTCCTCCCCGCCCCCACCCCCCCAAAATTACTTTGGATTCCTCAGCCTTGATGAGAAAGGATGGTTTTGAAAATGGAAATCATGTGCAAACGCACCAGATGGAACCTTTAGATATCAGGGCTGATGGGCAGAATTGTGTCCCCCTCCTCAAATTCTATTTTTTAAAAAATAAATTTGTTTATTTATTTATCTTTGGCCGTGTTGGGTCTTCATTGCTGTGTGTGGGCTTTGTCTAGTTGCGGCGAGTGGGGGCTTCTCTTGTTGTGGAGCACGGGCTCTAGGCGTGTGGGTTTCAGTAATTGCGGCATGCAGGCTCAGCAGTTGTAGCTCGCGGGCTCTAGAGCACAGGTTCAGTAGTTGTGGCGCACGGGCTTAGTTGCTACGTGGCATGTGGGATCTTCCCAGACCAGGACTCAAACCTGTGTCCCTTGCATTGGCAGGCAGATTCTCAACCACTGCGCCACCAGGGAAGTCCAGACACAGGGTCTTTATGGAGGTGATCAAGTTAAGATGAGGTCATTAGGTTGGGCCTGATCCCATAGGACTGGTGTCCTTATAAGAAGAGGAGATCAGGACCCAGACACACACAGAGGGACGAACCCGTGAGGACACAGGGAGGAGACGGCCACCTACACACCCAGGAGAGAGGCCTCAGGAGGGACCACTCTTGCTGACTCCTGGATCTCAGATTCCAGCCTCCAGGACTGGGAGACATACATGTCTAACGTTTAAGCCTCCCCGTCTGTGGTGTTTGTTATGGCAGCTGAGCTGAGCTAACACAGACGTTTTCAAACACAAGCAAACCACAGAATAGCGTACGGAAGCTCATATACCCTTCACCCAGTTCTAGTCATTATCCACAACTTACTGACCTTATAAATTCTCCTCTGACACTTATGCCCAGCACAGGTGCACCATTTTCCTTTCTTTTCTTCTGTTTTACATTTGGGCCATTTAAAAAGAAACAGGGCGCTTCCCTGGTGGCGCAGTGGTTGAGAGTCCGCCTGCCGATGCAGGGGACACGGGTTCGTGCCCCAGTCCGGGAAGATCCCACGTGCCGCGGAGCGGCTGGGCCCGTGAGCCATGGTCGCTGAGCCTGCGCGTCCGGAGCCTGTGCTCCGCAACGGGAGAGGGCACAGCAGTGAGAGGCCCGCGTACCACACACACACACACACACACACACACACACAAGAAACAGGGACTTCCCTGGTGGTGCCCAGAACCCTAGCGGCCCAGGGCCATGTCCTCTCTGAGGGGCCGACCCACCACCATTAGCTGTTAACTTGCGACTGTGGTCTATAGACCACAGTGTATAGAACGACGATATGTATAAATAGATGAATGGACTGATGTATGGTAGATACAGATAGATGAGAGATACACAGTGAGACGATGGATGCAAAAATCGATAGATAGGTGGATAGATAGTTAATAAGTGCTGATAGATACAAGGATGGATGGACGGATGGATGGATGGATAGGTAAGCAGACGGATGGATGGATAGATAGTAAGCAGTGACAGACGCAAAGATGGAGGCATGCATGGATGGATGGGTTGGTAGGGTAGATAGAAGAATGGATGGAAGGTTATGTGTGTGCATATGGGCAGGCAGATAGATAAATAAATGATTGATAGACAAGTGATTGATACATACATGAGAGATAATAGGTAGATGATACATAAATAGATATAGATAGATGACAAATAGAAACATAGATAATAGATAGATATGATGGTTGGATGGATAGATAGATAATAGATATTGAAGACAGATAGAAGACAGATGATAGATCACTGACAGGTAGATAATAGATAAATATTGAGATAGAAAGACTGATGGATGGATGGATATATGTCATCAGGCAGGCAGATTGATGGATAGATATAGATAGATAATAGATGATAGATATAGAGATAGAAAATAAATAAGTAGATAATTGATAGGTAGATAATAAATCAATATATAGGTATAAAGATAGACGATAGATACATGATAGAAAAATATAACTGAATGATAGATAAACATAGATACAGGTATAGAATGTAAATAGATGATTGATCGACAGACAACAGATGCCTAGGGGTACATATATGCTCCATACGCTGTAAATAGATGACCCTGGATTTCCCCAGGAACAGCGTTTCCATATTCGCGAATTCACCATTCCCGTAACTTCCCGGGACACAACCTCTGAGATTCACCACCCTCCTTCCCCCTACCAAGTGACCCCGGGGCGCCAGGGCTGGACCTTGGTTCTCGGGGTGGGGTGGGGGTACTTTCGCGCACCTGCCTCTTTCCGACGACAGCGCACCTGGCTGTGTAGTCATCGTCCTCACCTGCGCACGTGCGCCCCGCCGGCCACCCAGCTCCCTCTCTGCCCTAGAGGACGCGGCCCGGGAGGCGCGAACCCCGCTCCATCCGGGGGTGGGGGTGGGGGTGGGGTGAGGAACATGGGCCAGGGGCACGCCCCCCGCCCCTCCCCCCCAGGACAGTGTCCGGGCAGGGGTCACTGGGCGGGTCACCTTCTGGCTGCAAGACCAGAAGAGGTCGCCAGGCACCCAGCTTTCGCCCGCAAGAGGAAGTCGGTTCGCTTAGCATATTTTTAAAACTTTCAAAAAAAATTAAAATCCCAGGCATTTATTTGTTCCGTCTGGGAATCCACTTCAGGTCGGCGCCAGCTGCACCATCGGGACGGGGCCCTCCCTCCCGGCCCGGTCTGCAGGCGGCAAACCCTTTCGGAAAGGCAGGGTCTCCCCGCAGCCGCCTCGGGACAGGATGAGCCCTGAGGTCGCGGCTCTGGGGGCCGGCACCCCGCCCCCGGCAGGGCGCGCGCTGATAGGAGGGGGACCGGCGGGTTTGGAACACAGGAGCGAGCAGACAAACAGACGTTACACAGGAAATTTCAAAACGGGTTTCCTCTCCACCTGCCCTGAGTCTCCACAGCAGCCTCCAGCCCGGCAGGCGGGCCTCGGAGGTTCTGCAGCCGGCGCGGGTGCAGCCGGCGCGGCATGCCCCCCGCGTACCTAGCCCGAGAGGCGGCGGGGATGCTGGCACTGGGGCTGCGCCCCGACACCCACCTCGGCTCCCTCGGGGACGCCGCTTCGTGACGCCAGGCTCTGAGACACAGCTGCCGCGCCTCCCGACCTGCAGACGCACTCCGCCACTGCGGCCCCGGCCGTTCCAGGTGCGTTCAGGGCCCTCTTTTTATTGACGCACGTTGTCTGCGCCAGGGAGGGTCGCGGGGCGGGTCTTACGGGGTGAGAGCCTGGGAGGAGGGCTGCGTGCGTTCTCGTCTCGCGGTGCAGACGGCCCAGGAGAACCTGTAGAAAGGCACGCACGGCCGCTTGGCGGGGAGACGCTCGGGTCACGCTCTCCTGTGCAAACTCCTTCAGGAAACCGCGCCTGCGCCCGGGTGAACGCTGAAGGCGGCCAGGCACCAGGGAGGACGGGCGGCTGAGCTTGGAGCGGTTCCGGCCGCTGGGGGACCCTGTGAGACCTCAGATCATCTCTCAGGCCCCGGCTCACCCAGAAACCCGGGTTCTAGGTGCATTTTACACAGCGTCCCAGACGAGCCCGGGGAGCAGGGTGCTGCCCCGGGAATTCGCGGCCGTGCACACCCGCCGTGTGCGCCCTTCGGCTCACGCCCGGCCGAGAGGAATTGCGGAACGTGTGGTTCCGCTTCCAAACCGAGGTGCGGTTTTCTTCTGCCTTCTGTCATGCTGTCAGGTGCGGTCAGAAGCGGGGCCCCGGGCAGGAGCCAGGAGGAACCAAGACCCGGAGGGCCGCCCCCGCACGGCCGCGTAGGAAGCCCCTTGAGCGGCTGGACGTGCGTGTGTATTCTCCGTCTAAGACGCTTCCAGGGGGCTTCCCTGGTGGCGCAGTGGTTGAGAATCCTCCTGCCGATGCAGGGGACACGGGTTCGTGCCTCGGTCCGGGAAGATCCCACGTGCCGCGGAGCGGCTGGGCCCGTGAGCCGTGGCCGCTGAGCCTGTGCGTCCGGAGCCTGTGCTCCGCAACGGGAGAGGCCACAACAGTGAGAGGCCCACGTACCACAAAAAAAAAAAAAGATGCTTCTAGGGCGCGAGAATGGTGTTTTCATTTGCTGGGGCGTTGCCACGGCCAGCGTTGGTGGAGGGAGGGGCCTCCAACCCCTGGACGTTGTCCCCGAGCCCCGGCGACCCCCTGTCCCTCCAGGAGGAACCGGGCCATGGAAAGAGTCAGGAGAACCCTCCAGACGTGGGCTGTAGTTTCTGCAATGTCCCCGCTCAGCCACACGGACCGAGGAGGGCGCGGAGGCAGGAGCACCCTCGACAGGCCACCCGGGACCCCCGGGCAGCCGTACGGAGGCCTGTGTTGTCACCTTAGGGGCAGGGCCGGGGTGTGAGTAGAGACGGGCTAGCGACAGGGTGGCGGTCTCCAGGGTGTTGCTTCTCACCCAGCCCTGTGCCTCTGGCTGCGCCCCATCTGCAGGCGTGACCGCCAGCCGGCAGAAGAGGGGGGCCTCCCGCCCACACCCCTGTTCTGGCCCGGAGGCCAGGGGCTGGGCGCGCGGGATACGGGGGGCCCCCTGGCACCTCGCCCTGCTCCCTGACCGCCGGCAGCTGTCCGGGCCCCCGGGAGACGACCAACGCCGGCCACAGCCCCCCCCCCAGGGCCAACACCGCACCGTGGGGAGGCATGACCTGGCGATTGAGCCCCCAGAGGGGCTGCGGGGTGGGCTCCCCCAGTGTGTCCCCTGGGGCCAGCACTGGGAGCCCCCAGGGAAAATTCTGCAGCCGTGTCCACACCCTCCTGGCTGGACAGGCAGGCCCATGGATGCAGGGTCTGCCTCCTTCTAGGGAAAGCCGTGCTTCGAAAGGCAGCGGGTGACTGGGTTATCAGCTGCGTCTCCCGGCTGCCTGGTCACTCCCTGCCGCAGGCGTGACCCATCTGCCACTGGCATCTTCTCCTGCGAGTCCCCTGCCTCCGGAGGCGCCGGTCTGCAGGTTTTTCCGTGAAACGTGCACGTGTGCCGGCGGTGGGATGGGTAAGGCCATCTCTGCCCTCGGGACGGGGCAGACCAGCCGGCAGGCACGTGGGGTGGGATCAGAGGTAACCCCTCAGGCACAGCCACAGGAAACAAATGGGCGGGGTGCCTGCGTGAGCTGTGACCTTGTAGATGAGGGGCCGGCATAAATCTGTATGAGCTCACTCACGGTTTGTTGGATGATGGATGGATGGATGGATGGATGATGAATGAGTGGACAGATGA
This sequence comes from Kogia breviceps, assembly GCF_026419965.1. NCBI lineage: Eukaryota > Metazoa > Chordata > Mammalia > Artiodactyla > Physeteridae > Kogia > Kogia breviceps. The sequence goes on from NC_081330.1 coordinate 133,851,950, forward strand.
AACAAGAGACGAGACTGGTTCCCCATGAATTCCCCTGAATTAGTTTCCTGGGGCAGCCACACAAATTACCACAAACTGGGCGGATTAAGACAACATAATTTTATCCTCTCACATTCTGGAGGCCAGAACTCCAAGATCAAGGTTTCTGCAGGGCTGCGTTCCCTCCGGGGCTCCAGGGGAGGGTCCTTCCTGCCTCTTCCAACCTCTGGAGGCTCCGGGTGTCCCTGGCTTATGATGACCTCCCTCCAGTCTCTGCCTCTGTCTTCCCACAGCTTTCTCCTGTCTGTGTGTTTCTGTGTCTCTCTGTGCATCTTCTCTTCTTACAAGGACACCAGTCTTATTGGATGGGGGCCCACCCTCACGACCTCGTCTTAACTTAAACATCTTAATTACATCTTCAAAGACCCTCTTTCCGAGTAAGGCCACATTCTCAGGTATTGGACTTCAGTGCAGCTCAAACTATTTCTCCACGGAGCCCTGGGTCCTCTCTCCAGAGGGGGAGAGAGGGTGCACTGGACGCGTGGAGACCTGGGGCCCCGCTCGCGTGCCCCCGACTCTGAGTCCCTCACTAGTTCACAGACCCCTGGCCGCAGACTGCCTCATGGGTCACTCTGAAGACTGTGGAAGATCCGTCCGTCTGTTCAGCGCTGGTGGCAAGTGAGTCCCTGACACATGTCATTCCCCTTGGGGACTTCATCCCAAATCACGCGGGATTCCCAGTAGGGCCGCTGTTCCTGGTGCTCAGACAGACTCATGGACCCTCACGTTGTCCCTCGGACAACATTGTCCAAATCCCTTGACACATGGGGAAACTGAGGCACCAAGAGGCTCAGTGACCTTCTCAAGGTCACCCAGGCAGTGGTCTACGGTACCTGCTACCTTTTGCCTGTTATTATGACGACGGCTCCTCCATGCATGGGGGCTCCGAGCTTTCTGTCTATTGACTGTACTTAAAGCTGAAATACCCGCCCACTTGGGTGTGATGGCAGCGTGCTAGAATTAGGTGGGGGTAGTGTTTGCACAACATGGTGAATGCACCAAATGCCACCGAATCACTCACTTTGAAATGGTGAGTTGTATCTCTGTTTAAAAAAGAGAGAGAGGAAAGAAAATAACTGTTCACCCAGATAGCCCTGCTCTTACTTCCTCATCCCGGGCTATAAACTCTCCGAAGGAGGGTTTGAGCCTCGGTGAGCGCGGCAGGTTCTGAGTCACACTCACAGGAAGCCGGCGAAGGGGTGTTGCTGAGAGCCCCACCACAAGGTGCGCCACGGCTGGCTGGTTCCCTTCACTGAGCTCGGCTCCCTTCGAAATAAACACGGCCGTTGCCATTTCTAAACAATCATGCAAATGATGGGCGGCCAGGTTTCTGCACGTGGGGCTTTGTGCAGCCCGAGGCGGGGCGTCCTCCCTCCGGGGCCGTGGCTTTGATCCCCGGTTCCCGAGATGCCTCACAGCCGGGTTCCGTGCTGGCTGCTCTGTAGAAACACCCGTCTTCGTCCACGTTGCCCATGATTAAAATGGACCGTGCAGGAGAGATGATGGGAGACCGGGGAGGATATTGGGGACCAGAGACACTGCTGGGGCCAGGAGAGAAGATTCGGGACCAGGAAGATTACTAAGGAGCAGAGAAAATATCAAGGAGCCGAGAGAATATTGGGGACCAGAGAAAATATTGGGGGACCGGAGAGATTGTTGGGGGACCAGAGATTCCTAGAGGACCAGAGAAAATATTGGACCTGGGGGCAAGAGATTATTGGGGACACACTGCGAACATGTGGGCCTCATTCCCCACCATCGGGGGATCTCACCCGCGTCTCTGAGACAGCAGAGCACGCTTTCCCCTGAGACCGTGAAAAGGCCGTGCACGTGCAGGGTGACCCCAGCTTGGAGGATTTGATCTCCGCCCGAGCCCAGCGCACCGATTAGCTGTGGATCCTCATTTTCCAGCGAAACTGGTTTCCATTGTACCCAGAGCATCAGAAAACTTCCTTAGTGCCCAGCCTCTGTCCTCGGACTCGGGGGCGGGGGCCCATCAGCCGCAGGCCACGTGCCGGGGCTTCCCGTAGGGGTGGGACGGGGGCTGGCTGCTCCCCCACGCGAGCGCGGACACCTGTGGCGCTTACTGCTTGTCCTTGGACGTCTCTGCCTCCCCGGAGGTCCAGGTTCACACCCACCAAGCCCAAGCCAGCTCCCGCTCGACACCACCACGCTCACCTGTCCGCCAGGGGTGCACGGAGCCCCTATCCCACCTCCTCGCCCCTCACCTAGCACCAGCCCACCGTCTCCCCGCCGCCCCCTTACAGTCTACGTGGTAGGTGTGCGGTCACCAGCCGTCTCGGTTTGCCCGGGAAGCAGGAAGCTCCAGGGGGGCAGAGCTTCGGGGGCTAAAATGGGGACAGGCCTGAGAAATGGAACTAATTGATCACCCTGGTGTTAGCGATTGAAGGACACCCCCAAACGCACATCCACGTTCTGACCCCCGGAACCCAGGAACGGGACCTTCTCTGGAAACGGGGTCTCTGCAGATGTGACGCAGTGAAGGGTCTGAGATGAGGTCCTCCTGGAGGAGGGTGGCCCTACATCCAATGACAGGGTCCTTCTAAGAGACAGAAGAGGAGAGACCCAGACACAGAGGAGAAGCCCCGGGAAGACAGAGGCAGAGACGGGAGGGAGGCGGCCACGAGCCCAGGGACGCCTGGAGCCCCCAGAAGCTGGGAGAGGCGGGAAGGAGCCTCCCCTAGAGCCTCTGGAGGGAGTTCGTTTGGGTCACTTGCTGCAGCAGCCCCAGGACACTCATATTCTAGACCACACCCTGGAGGGAGACCTACAAGCCCTGTGACCCCCAAGCCTCCAGGCGCGTCCTGTTGAGTTTACTCGTGTCCTGTGCTAGGCCCTGCGTGAGAGGGTCCCGAAGGAAGCCTGGAGGAGGAGACCAGCCCTGAAGTACTCCGGTGCCCTTGGGAGGGTCACTGCGCCTCCCTGCCTCAGGGCCCCTCCCTCCCTGTGTGCCGTGCTCTTGGGTCTTTCTGACGTTACTCCCGGTCCTGCCGTCCTACACTCAGTTCTAACGGGAGTGACCGCAGACGGATCCTGAGAACCCCAGCCACCCCCGCCCTCCCCCGCAGGACGGCCCGGCCACGCTCAGGGCGACCGCACGCAGGGGATCTATCTAACCGCAGCTCATGGACGCCCACCTGGTTAAACAGGAACATGACTCCGTCTCAGAGGCTGACCGTCCCTGACGATGGGGGACCCCGCGGCTTCCTCACGTTTCAGGGAACATCCAGCAGTGTTGTCATGGAAAATCAGAGTCTGCTGTATCGAATCCAGTGAATTATGAGCCAGGCCAGCTTTCTTGACCTCAGCACTGCGGACATTTGGGGCTAGACGGTGCTCTGATGTGGGGCGTCCTGTGCGCTGTGGGGTGTGGAGCAGCTTCCCTGGTCTCCACCCGCCAGATGGACCCTCTCCCGAGTTGTAACAACCAAGTGTTTCCAGACATCGTCAAGTGTCCTTCTGGGTGGCCAAGTTACCCCCTGTTATGAACCACTGAGATAGATAGATAGATAGATAGGGAGATAGAGGGATAGATGGGTGGATGAAAGGGTGGAGAGAGAGATGATGGATGGATGGATAGATAGATAAATGGATGCAAATACAGATGAATAGACAGATGGATGGATAGATTATATAGAGAGAAATAGAGGATGGATAGATAGATAAAGAGATAGATGATAGGTAGATATATTTAGATGATACATAGATGGATGAATGATAGATACATGGTGGATAGATAGTCAGATGATAGATAGATGTCAGATAGATAGATAGATAGACAGAGTCTTTCATGCCAGGTCAGGGTTTCTCAATCTCAGCACTGCTGACATGTGGGGCTGCAGGACTCTCTGATGCGGGGCGTCCTGGGCCCTGTGGGGTGCGGAGCAGCTTCCCTGGTCTCCACCCACCAGCTGCTGGTAGGACCCCCCCTCCAGAGTTGTGACAACCGGAAACAACTCCAGACGTTGCCAAGTGTCCCCTGGGGGACCAGATTGCTGAAAGCCCTTGACGGATGCGCAGCCTGGTTAAAGCACAATATTAGCTGCATCTCGTGGGCTGAGGGCCCGGTTTTGAGGGATGCCGGGGCTTCTAATACTGACCAGAAAATCAGCGTTAGTTGTACTGAATCCAATGTACTTTGACCACGACCAGCCCTTGGTCCTTCCCCCGAACCCACAGGGAGTCCGTCTGGGGCTCTGCCATGAGACTGAATCAGGGGCTCACTCCGGCCCTGTGTGAAGCTGTGGAGGTGGGAGGTGAGGACCACGGGGCCACCTCCAGCATCATGACATGGGCCATGCATGGTCTGGCCTCACCCTGACGAGGTGTGTGTGTGGCAGGGCCCTGTGTGGCTTTGCTTCTTCCATGCAGGTCTTGACACATCCCCAGCTGTATGTCTGACCACGGCCGCCCCATGACCTAATGACTTAGCCTCAATTTCCTCTTCTGTCAAAGACGAAAAACACCACTTTCTCATCACAAGGACGCTGTACTAATAAACAAGCTTCTGTAGATATAAAACTCCACAAATGAGAGGTGTCCACCCATGAAACAGGTTTACTGGCTATCGATGGAGTGTCCTCAGCTCCTCCAAGCCTCAGTTTAGCAATCCATACAATGGGTATACCGGCACTCGTTGGTGCTGAAAGTTAAATCAGCTCCGTGCCTCTATCCCAGGACACACAGTAAATTACGCAACGTTGATTATCAGCTCAATGACGATTTTCTGGTGTTGAGGCTCGGTAGGGTCCCAGTGTTGGTCCATGAGTGATCAGTCTGTAGATTGTAGACGTCAGACCCTGGAAATTCTCACCCTCCATGATCATGGGATGGCTTCTAGGATATGCCCAGCTTCCCCATCCAGGATAACCTCCTCCAACTCCCCACTTTCTAAACCTTCCTGGCTCTGCTCAGAGGCAGGTGGTAGGTTGTGCATGAGAAGGGGTCTCCAGTAGCCTCGTGATGGTGGGACAGAGCTCTTGGACCCACATGGCCTCTGGTTTGAACCTTCCCCAGGACAGATCTTGGCTTTGCCTGGCTCCTGGGGCCTCTGAGTCTATGATGCTTCCGGGAAAACTGCATCTTTTGGTCACCCTGTCCCTTCCGCTGCCCCAATTCACACCGTTGCTTTGAAGTTACCTGGTTCTGCCACTGATTGAGAGTCTTGTCACTGAAGTCCTAGGGGGCATGGCGGGAGGGTAATGTGGGTGTTCTGGTGGAAGGTGGGAGGGCTCTCTGGAAGGCGGGGGTCTCAGAAGTCAGAGAGAGACATGTGTTTGCCCCCCGCACTGGGAGGAATCAGGAAGGTCATCCAGGGTCTTGCTTCTGTGAACTTTCAGGTATAAGTCAGGGTTCTCCAAGCAAACAGACTCAGGTGGTTAATTTTCTGTGTCAAGTTGATGGGCCAGAAGGTGCCCCGGTATTTGGTTAAGTGTTATTCCAGGTGTGTCTATGGGGGTGCTTCTGGACGAGATGAGCATTTGAATGAATGGACTGAGGAAAGCAGATGGCCCTCCACAGGGTGGGTGGGTCTTGTCCCATCCTCTAATCAGCTGGAGACCTGAATAGCACAAAAGCCTGGGTAAGGACGAAGGAGCTCTCTCTACCTGACCATCTCTGAGATGGACTGTAGTCTTCTCAGAAATGAGACATACATCGTTCACTCTCCGGGGTGTCTGTAAGATTGTAGATGGCATATCCTGGGACTTCTCACCCTCTGTGATCATGGGAGCCAATTCCTTATTATATATACCCTATTGCCTCTGTTTCTCTGGAGAATGCTAATACTCCAGAGAGATGGATGGATAAATAGATAGATAGATAGATAGATAGATAGATAGATAGATCATGTATGGATAGATAGACAAGATAGATGATACATACGTGATAGATAGATGCATATATCTATGTTTATCTATAGATTAGATAGATAGATAGATAATAGAAATAGATTGAGCTAGAGGTAGATAGATCATAAATGGATAGATAGAGAAGATAGATGACAGATACATGATAGAGGTATATATCTATAGTTATCCATAGATTAGATAGATAGATAGGAGAGACCGAGAAAGATTTAAGGAATTGGCTCATGTGATTGTGGGGCCTGGCATGTCCCCATTCTGCAGGGTAGACCAGTAGTCTGGAGACCCAGGGAAGAGGTGATGCCGCAGCTTGAGTCTGAAGTATGTCTGAAGGTAGAATTCCCTCTTCCTCTGGGGACCTCAGTCTCTTTTCTCTAAAAGCCTTCAACCGATTAGACGAGGCCCACCCACATTGTGGAGGGTCATCTGCTATACTCAAAGACCACCGATTTAAATGTTAATTCCATCTTTTAAAAAAAACACCTTCACACCAACATCTCGACTGGCATTTGACCACATAGCTGGATACTGTAGCCCAGCCACGTTGATACACTAAATTCACCATCATGGTTTGGTAGCAATCCACATGGATGCTGTCTGGTCCCTGGGGCTGACCCTGCCTCCCACAGCCTGGCCTGGGTCCCGGGGTCTCCTCTGTGTCCTCCATCAGGCCCCCAGATCCGATAACTTCTCTGGGTTTCTGTGACTAGCCCTTGACTCCTCAGGCTGGGCCCCCAGCTCTTCTTTCAGCTGTCCCTCCCCAATCCTCTTCTGTGGCTGTGGAACTCGCAGGGCCTACTCATGTCCCAGGGAATCACAAGTGTCCAGAAAAGGGAAATATCAGGGACTCAAGGGTAACACTCATAAGTCACTGGGCCATGGTGACAAGGCTGAGCTTCTGGTCACCATGGCAGCAGTGGGGAGTGGTCTCTCAAGCGTCCTTGGGGATCTGGGGTGGGCAACAGCCTCACATTCACCCAACGGGCATCCTTCCTCGCTAAGGAGGTGAGCCCTCTTCTCCTTTCTGGGTGACAAACCTCCCATCTCACTGTAGAGGGTCTAAGGGCATGGGGAACATGTGTTTTGATGTCTTATACAAGTCTTTGTGTGGACATGTGTTTTTGCTTTCTTTATCTCTCCAACATTTTTTTAACTATTACTATTCATTAGGCTGGAGAGAAAGAGCAAACCCTGGCTACAAACAATGTGCAAAAGACACAAATACAAACAGCAGTTAACATTTCTGAAATTCTAGACTTAAGTTCTAAAAGGAAGTCAAAACTCAGGACGCTATTACATTTAACGAAGATGTCAATCACCTCAAAGACAGAAATCTAGCTCCTGAGAAACTGCTTTGTTTTTTTTTTTTTGTTTTTTTTTTGCGGTACTTGGGCCTCTCACTGTTGTGGCCTCTCCCGTTGCGGAGCACAGGCTCCGGATGCGCAGGCCCAGCGGCCATGGCTCACGGGCCCAGCCGCTCCGCGGCACGTGGGATCTTCCCGGACCGGGGCACAAACCCGCATCCCCTGCCTCGGCAGGCGGACTCCCAACCACTGCGCCACTAGGGAAGCCCAGAAACTGCTTTGTTTTAATGACAGAAAGGCATTTTGCATGTAAACTGATGGGCAGACCTCTACTGAAAGAAAAGCAACACTTGCGGTTTATGGAGCCACCAAGAGAGATGTTTAAAAGTCTCTCACCCCAGTAGATGCCCTACACATAGGGTTTGCTTCTCATAAATATTTAAACTGTTTAGGATGTAGGAGTTATCCCCCCAACATTTATTGAGATATAAGTGACATATAACATTGTCTGAGTCCAAGGTGTACAACACGATGATTTGGGTACCAGTATGAGGGAGCAGGGTTTAAGAAGGAAACGAAGATGCTTTGTTCAGTATCAATCAACACAGATTTCTGTTATAAAGTTTAGAAATAGGGAACAATAAAAGAAGGCCATACTTCTTTTGAACCTCAGAAACAGAAGGGAAGTTTTACACAGTGGAAGAAATGGAGAAAAATTACAACCCCTTCATTTGCAAACCAGTCTTCTTTATTTTTATTTTTTTCCTAATCTCACTGAGAATCCTCTGAATTTTGTGGTCAGAGCCAAAGTGAAGAACCCTATGTTTATGCCTTTGGAGATTCATCAGCTGTATCAAGACAGAGAGGGTCAATTTTTTGATCCCCGCCACGGCGAACGCTGGGAAATTCAGTAAGCAGACAGGCTATGTGGTCATGAACAACCCAAGGTAAACTGAAAGGCACCTTGCGGGATACTCATCACCCCTTTCACAGAAAGATAAAGATCTGCTTCATATGGTAGTATCAATTTTGCAACAATCAGCCCCTTGGTCTCCACACATCACCCAGGAAACCTAGCCGTTCTTCACTGTGACGCCGTGCCTATTCATTGTGGGAGATGGGGCCTCAGATTCTGTATCTGCAAAGCACAAGTCTCCAGTGGTTCACAGATACAGATAAACAGTGCGAGCCTGAAGCAAAGTTTCACATAATTCATTCAGTGGGGAACCGACAGAAAAACCATATAACTAGTTATGCATCCTGTTGATGTGTGCATGCCAAAAAATCACTGCCTTAAACGTGGGACGGTGTTACGGGCTGAATTGTGTCCCTGGAAAATTCAGTTGTGGACGTCCTCATCCCCAAGACCTCAGAATACGACTTTTCTGGAAATAGGGTCTTTGCCGAGGAGGATCTTTTAAGATCCTTTTGCAGAATAGGGTTTTTTAAGATGACGTCCCTAATCCAGTGGTGCTGGTGTCCTTATAAGAAGAGGACATTAGGACACAGACACACACAGAGGGATGATCCTGTGAGAGCACAAGCAGGAGACAGCCGTCCACACGCCCAGGAGAGAGGCCTCGGGAGGAACCAGCCCTGCCCACACTTTGATCGAGGATGTCCAGCCTCCAGGACTGAACGAATAAATGTTTATTGTTTGAGCCGCCCTGTCTGCTTCATTACAGAAGTCACCAGACACTCATACAGCTGGGACTAGTTTCTACTCAGCCTTGAGTCTACAATCAGTGCATTTTCCTTCTCTGCTTCCTGTTCTAACCTGTTATTGCTCAGCAACAGTGACCAGTCCCACAGAGGAGAGGCCGACACCGATGTCTGCTAGAGGACGCCTTCTGCCCGGAGCCACCCCCGCTGGCCTCCGTAAGGAAATGTGGCCTGCACGTGGCTTCCAGGAGGAACTCATTGTATCCACGGCCCCTGTCAGCTGGAGCCTTCTCCGGATCAGACGGGCATGGACCACTCTGTGGAGTTCTCTCTCCCGTCGACTATTGAAGCCGGGCACCCCAGGGGGCAGAGACCACAGAGGGCAGTCCGTGGACAGCCCTTGGCCTCAGGCCACCCAAGATTTCTGCATCTGTGCTCTGGACCCCACAGACCTAACGATCATCTCCACACAGCCCCCAAACAGAACATCTCCTGAGCCTGCAGGAGACCTCACACGTTTCAAAGGATGAGACACATTCAGGATACACTCTCTGACCTTCATGGAATTAGGCTGGAAACCCATGAACTAAAAGAGGACTGAAGATTCTTCAACTGCTGGACATTTCTGAATAACCCAAGGACCAAAGAAGGAATCATGATGAAAACAGAAGAGATTTTTCATGAATGATACAGTAGACAGAACAATGGCCCCCAAAGATGTCCAGGTTCTAAGCCCCAGAACCTGTGAATATGTAACCTGACATGGCAAAGGAGCCTTAGCAGATGTGATTAAGTTAAAGATCTTGAGATGGGAGATGGTCCTGGATTATCTACGGTGCCTTAGTATCCTCACAAGGATTCTTATAAGAGGGAGGTGTGACTCTCAAAGTCAGAGAAGGAGATGTGATGACAGTAACAGAGAAAAAGATATTTGAAGATGTTCAGAGTAGAGAGAAGCAGAGAGGAGAGAAGAAGCTATTCTGGCTTTGAAGGTGGATGTGACCTTGTTTGGAAGGGGCCACTAGCCAAAGAACACAGGTGTCTCTAGAATCTGGAAAATGCAAGGAAATGGATTCTTCCCCAGAGCTGCCAGAAGGAACCAGCCTTACCAACACTTTGAGCTGGTGAAACTGATTTCAAACTACTGGCCTCCAGGACTGTAAAGAAAATAAAGTTTGGCTGTCTTAAGCTTGTGGCAATTCATTACAGCAGCCAGAGAAAACTCACGGAAATGATACTGAAGATACAACAAATCGAAACCTATGGGATGAAACCAAAGCAGGGAAAACAGGCAAATTCATGGCCTTGAATGCATTTACTGGAAAAGCAGAAAGGTTGCAAAGCCATGGCCCAAGAATTCCATCTTAAGAATCTAGAAAGAATTTCTCTTTTTAGATCAAACCCAAAGAAAGTAGAAGGAGCGAAATGACGACGATAAGACCAGAGTTCAGGGCTTCCTTAGTGGAGCAGTGGTTAAGAATCTGCCTGCCAATGCAGGGGACATGGGTTCGAGGCCTGGTCCAGGAAGATCCCACATGCTGCAGAGCAACTGTGCCTGTGAGCCACAACTACTGAGCCTGCACTCTAGAGCCCACGAGCCACAACTACTGAGTCCACATGCCACAACTACTGAAGCCCGCATGCCTACAGCCCGTGCTCCACAACAAGAGAAGCCATCGCAATGAGAAGCCCACGCACAGCAACGAAGACCCAATGCAGCCAAAAATAAATAAATAAAATAAATAATTTTTTTTTAAAGAAGAAAAGGATCAGAGATCAGTATAACAGAAAGAAAAATGTTCACAAGAGAAAAATCCACAAGAATAGTATCTACACCATGGGGTCCTCTTGAGATGAACAAGATGCATCTGTTGGATGCTGGCTGATAGTAATGTCTGATGCACACCCACTCTTTAGAGTGAGAAGTTCCTAAGAAAGCCACACCTAAGTTCTCCAAGGGTAAATCACCACCCTGCTTCATGTGACGCCCTCCAAAAACGTATGTTTGCCACAAACACAGTGAAATTCTGAAATGTCTGCCTCCTGTCTACACCCATTAAAACCAGAAAGAAAAAAATAACAGACAACCCTTGAAACACTTTTGAGACCCAGGCTCAAAGACTAATTTTATTTATTCTAATGTATTTTGTTTGTTTGTTTGTTTTTTGCGGTACCTGGGCATCTCACTGTTGTGGCCTCTCCCATTGCGGAGCACAGGCTCCAGACGCGCAGGCTCAGCACCCATGGCTCATAGGCCTAGCCGCTCTGTGGCATGTGGGATCTTCCCGGACCGGGGCACGAACCCATGTCCCCTGCATCGGCAGGCAGACTCTCAACCACTGCGCCACCAGGGAAGCCCGCACATATATATTTTATACACTGCTGTACTGTGATATATATCACAATAAAGAAAATGAAAAGGCAGAGGGCTATATATACCAGAGGAAGGAACAAGATAAAACCCCAGAAAAACAGCTAAATGAAGCGGAGATAGGCAACCTTCCAGAAAAAGAATTCAGAATAATGATAGTGAAGATGATCCAGGACCTCGGAAAAAGGATGTAGGCAAAGATCGAAAAGATGCAAGAAATGTTTAACAAAGACCTAGAAGAATTAAAGAACAAACAAACAGAGATAAACAATACAATAACTGAAATGAAAAATACACTAGAAGGAATCAATAGCAGAATAACTGAGGCAGAAGAACGGATAAGTGACCTGGAAGACAGAATGATGGAACTCACCTCTGCAGAACAGAAGACAAAAGAATGAAAAGAAATGAACACAGCCTAAGAGACCTCTGGGACAACATTAAATGCAACAACATTCGCATTATAGGGGTCCCAGAAGGACAAGAGAGAGAGAAATGACCTGAGAAAATATTTGAAGAGATTATAGTCGAAAACTTCCCTAACATGGGAAAGGAAATAGCCACCCAGGTCCAAGAAACCCAGAGAGTCCCAGGCAGGATAAACCCAAGGAGAAACACACTGAGACACATAGTAATCAAATTGACAAAAATTAAATCAAAGAAACATTATTGAAAGCAACAAGGGAAAAACTACAAATAACATACAAGGGAACTCCCGTAAGGTTAAAAGCTGATTTCTCGGGCTTCCCTGGTGGCGCAGTGGTTGAGAGTCTGCCTGCCAACGTAGGAAACACGGGTTCGTGCCCCGGTCCGGGAAGATCGCACGTGCCGCGGAGCGGCTGGGCCCATGAGCCATGGCCGCTGAGCCTGTGCGTCCGGGGCCTGTGCTCTGCAATGGGAGAGGCCACAACAGTGAGAGGCCCGCGTACCACAAAAAAAAAAAAAAAAAAAAAAGCTGATTTCTCAGCAGAAACTCTACAGAGTGGCATGATATATTTAAAGTGATGAAAGGGAAGAAACTACAACCAAGATTACTCTACCTGGCAAGGATCTCATTCAGATTTGACGGAGAAATCAAAAGCTTTACAGACAAGCAAAAGCTAAGAGAATTCAGCACCACCAAACCAGCTCTACAACAAATGCTAAAGGTACTTCTCTAAGTGGGAAACACAAGAGAAGAAAAGAACCTACAAAACCAAACCCATAACAATTAAGAAAACGGTAATAGGAACATACATATCAATAATTACCTTAAAAGTGAATGCATTAAATGCTCCAAACAAAAGACACAGGATCACTGAATGGATACAAAGACAAGACCCATATATATGGTGTCTGCAAGAGACCCACTTCAGACCTAGGGACACATACAGACCGAAAGTGAGAGGATGGAAAAAGATATTCCTTGCAAATGGAAATCAAAACAAAGCTGGAGTAGCAATACTCATATCAGATAAAATAGACTTTTAAATAAAGAATATTACAAGAGACAAGGAAGAACACTACATAATGATTAAGGGATTGATCCAAGAAGAAGATATAACAATTATAAATATATATGCACCCAACATAGGAGCACCTCAATACATAAGGCAACTGTTAACAGCTGTAAAAGAGGAAATCGACAGTAACACAATAATTGTGGGGGACGTTAACACCTCACTTACACCAACGGACAGATCATCCAGACAGAAAATTAATAAGGAAACACAAGCTTTAAATGACACAATAGACCAGATAGATTTAATTGATATTTATAGGACATTCCATTCAAAAACAGCAGATTACACTTTCTTCTCAAGTGCACATGGAACATTCTCCAGGATAGATCACATCTTGGGTCACAAATCAAGCCTTGGTAAATTTAAGAAAATTGAAATCATATCAAGCATCTTTTCAGACCACAATGCTATGAGATTAGAAGTCAATTACAGGCGGAAAAAAAAGTAAAAAACACAAACACTTGGAAGCTAAACAATAAGTTACTAAATAAACAAGAGATCACTGAAGAAATCAAAGAGGAAATCAAAAAATACCTAGAGACAAATTACAACGAAAACACAACAATCCAAAACCAATAGGATGCGGCAAACGCAGTTCTAAGAGGGAAGTTTACAGCAATACAAGCCTACCTCAAGAAACAAGAAAGATCTCCAACCCTCTAACTTCACACATAAAGGAAATAGAAAGAAGAACAAACAAAACCCAAAGTTAGTAGAAGGAAAGAAATCATAAAGATCAGAGCAGAAATAAGTGCAATAGAAACAAAGAAAACAATAGCAAAGATCAATAAAACTAAAAGCTGGTTCTTTGAGAAGATAAACACAATTGATAAACCTTTAGCCAGACTCATCAAGAAAAAAGACGGAGAGGAATCAAATCAATAAAATTAGAAATGAAAAAGAAGTTACAATGGACACCACAGAAATACAAAGCAACATAAAGACTACTACAAGCAACTCTAGGCCAATAAAATGGACAACCTGAAAGAAATGGACAAATTCTTAGAAAGGTATAACCTTCCAAAACTGAACCAGGAAGAAATAGAAAATATGAACACACCAATCACAAGGAATGAAATTGAAACTGCAATAAAAAATGTTCCAATAAACAAAAGTCCAGAACCAGACATCTTCACAGGCGAATTCTATCAAACATTTAGAGAAGAGCTAACACCCATCCTTCTCAAACTCTTCCAAAAAGCCGCAGAGGAAGGAACACTTCCAAACCCATTCTATGAGGCCACCATCACCCTGATACCAAAACCAGACAAAGATACTACAAAAAAAAAAAATTACAGACCAATATCACTGATGAATATAGATGCATAAATCCTCAAAAAAATACTAGAAAACAGAATCCAACAACACGTCAAAAGGATCCTACACCATGATCAAGTGGGATTTATCCTAGGGATGCAAGGATTCTTCAATGTATGCAAATCAATCAATGTGATACACAATATTAACAAGTTGAAGAATAAAAACCATATGATCATCACAATAGATGCAGAAAAAGCTTTTGATAAAGCTTTATAAAGCTTTCTATCACCCATTTATGTTAAAAACTGTCCAGAAAGTGGGCATAGAGGGAACCTACCTCAACATAATAAAGGCCGTATATGACAAACCCACAGCAAGCATCATTCTCAATGGTGAAAAACTGAAAGCATTTCCTCTAAGATCAGGAACAAGACAAGGATGTCCACTCTCACCACTATTATCCAACATAGTTTTGGAAGTCCTAGCCATGGCAATCAGAGAAGAAAAAGAAATAAAAGGAATACAAATTGGAAAAGAAGAAGTAAAATTGTCACTGTTTGCAGATGACATGATACTATACATAGAGAATCCTAAAGATGCCACCAGAAAACTACTAGAGCTAATCAATGAATTTGGTAAAGTTGCTGGATACAAAGTTAATGTACAGAAATCACTTACATTCCTATACAGAAGGGAACCTAAGGAAACAATCCCATTCACCACTGCAACAAAAAGAATAAAAATACCTAGGAATAAACCTACCTAAGGAGGTAAAAGACCTGTACTCAGAAAACTATAAGACACTGATGAAAGAAATCAAAGATGACACAAACAAATGGAGAGATATACCATGTTCCTGGGTTGGAAGAATCAACATTGTGAAAATGACTATACTACCCAAAGAAATCTACAGATTCAATGCAATCCCTATCAAATTACCAGTGGCATTTTTTACAGAATTAGAACAAAAAATCTTAAAATTTGTATGGAGACACAAAAGACCCCGAATAGCCAAAGCAATCTTGAGAGAAAAAAACGGAGCTAGAGGAATCAGACTCCCTGACTTCAGACTATACTACAAAGCTACAGTCATCAAGACAATATAGTACTGGCACAGAAACAGAAATATAGATCAATGGAACAGGATAGAAAGCCCAGAGATAAACGCACACACCTATGGTCACCTTGTCTTTGATAAGGAGGCAAGAATATACAATGGAGAAAAGACAGCCCCTTCAATAAGTGGTGCTGGGAAAACTGGACAGCTACATGTAGAAGAATGAAATTAGAACACTCCCTAACACCATACACAAAAATAAACTCAATATGGATTAGAGACCAAAATGTAAGACTGGACACTATAAAACTCTTACAGGAAAACATAGGAAGAACACACTTTGACGTAAGTCACAGCAAGATCCTTTTTGATCCACCTCCTAGAGTAATGGAAATAAAAACAAAAATAAACAAATGAGACCTAATGAAACTTAAAAGCTTTTGCAAAGCAAAGGAAACTACAAACAAGACAAAAAGACAACCCTCAGAATGGGAGAACATATTTGCAAACGAATCAACAGACAAAGGATTAACCTCCAAAATATATAAACAGCTCATGCAGCTCAATATTAAAAAAACAAACAACCTGATCAAAAAATGGGCAGAAGATCTAAAAGACATTTCTCCAAAGAAGACATACAGATGGCCAAGGAGCACATGAAAAGCTGCTCAACATCACAAATTACTAGAGAAATGCAAATGAAAACTACAATGAGGTATCACCTCACACCAGTTAGAATGGGCATCATCAAAAAATATACAAACAACAAATGCTGGAGAGGGTGTGGAGAAAAGGGAACCCTCTTGCACTGTTGGTGGAAATGTAAACTGATACAGCCACTATGGAGAACAGTATGGAGGTTCCTTAAAAATCTAAAAAGAGAACTACCACATGACCCAGCAATCCCACTACTGGGCGTATACCCAGAGAAAACCATAATTCAAAAGGACACATGCACCCCAATGTTCTTTGTAGCACTATTTACAATAGCCAGGTCATGGAAGCAACATAAATGCCCATCGACAGATGAATGGATAAAGAAGATGTGGTACATATATATAATGGAATATTACTCAGCCATAAAAAGGAATGAAATTGGGTCATTTGTAGAGACGTGGATGGATCTAGAGACTGTCATACAGAGCAAAGTAAATCAGAAAGTGAAAAACAAATATCATATATTAACACATATATGTGGAACCTAGAAAAATGGTACAGATGAACCGGTTTGCAGGGCAGAAATAGAGACACAGATGTAGAGAACAAACGTACAGACACCAAGGGGGGAAAGTGGGGTGGTGTGGTGGTGGTGTGATGAATTGGGTGATTGGGATTGACATGGATACACTAATATGTATAAAATTGATAACGAATAAGAACCTGCTGTACAAAAAAATAAATAAAATTCAAAAAAATAAAATAAAATGACATACTAGCTGCAGGGTTTTATAAATCCTTAGCTGTACAAACATTCCTTTTCATTAAATGTGTAGGAAGATCTTGACCGTGATTCACCTCATTCAGGAAGTAAAATCCAATACATTCTTTTTTAACTTTACTGTTTAATTATTATGCATCAAGGTGCATAATACTCTGTTGCTCTGATCACTTTTCATCCCAGGACCACTCACTCGGAAGAAACCTTTTAGCACGTAGGCCCTGATGTTACAGGAAGTGAAACCCATGTTCATGTGTCAACGCTTACACCTAATTTTGTTGCCGTGAGTTAGATGGGGTGATATACAAAAGATTTTCCAACATAGATTTCAACAAAACTAAAACTAGACTCTAAAAATGGTAGAAATGAAAAGACAGTTTCACGAAAGGAAAGGTGAATTTTTGAGAAAAAAAAAAAGATTTTGAAGAAGGAAGAAAGGAATATTGTGAAATTCCCCAATCTTTAAATAGAATTTCTCCGTGGGCTATTTCAACGGATGGTGGAGTATATATCAACGACACGGTTAGAACCCACTGTGTACCCTCACAATTGTCACCCAGCAGTTGTATTTTGAAGTAGCATGGTTCATGGTTTGTTGGAAATGGTTTGCATCCTTTAAAACTTAAAATATTAGCTGTCAAGACTGAAATTCTTTTAGCATGCACAGAGAACGTTATTCGTGCTGGTTCCCTGGGGGCCATAACAAAGGACCACAAACTGGGGGCTTAAAACAGCAGAAATGCATCCTCCCCCGTCCTGGAGACCAGACATGTGAGGTCAGGGTGTCTCAGGGCCGCGCTCCATCCGGAGGCTCCAGGGGAGGGTCCTTCCCGCCTCTTCCAGCTTCTGGGCGCTCCAGGCGTCCCCGGGCTCGTGGCCGCCTCCCTCCCGTCTCTGCCTCTGTCTTCCCGGGGCTTCTCCTCTGTGTCTGGGTCTCTCCTCTTCTGTCTCTTTTAAGGACACTGTCATTGGATGTAGGGCCACCCTCCTCCAGGAGGACCTCATCTCAGACCCTTCACTTCATCTCATCTGCAGAGACCCCGTTTCCAAATAAGGTCCCGTTCGCAGGTTCCAGGGGTCAGGATGTGGACACGTTTGAGGGGTCACCACGCAGCTCACCACACCACTGGAGGCCACGAACCCCTCTTTGCTGGGTGGAGGCTACTGCTGAGGGGCCAGCTGGGGACAGGGCTGTCCCCCAAAGGGGATCTCCCGGGGGGGCCTTGGGGGTGGGCATGGCAGCTGGCACAGAGGCCCCAGCAGGATGTCTGCAGGCGAAGCGTGCTGGGCCCACTGAGAGTGACAAGAAAGAGGAACTGCGTCCCCAGCGGGGCTCGTTCCCGGCCGGCTGTCACCAACACAAGCTCCATGTTACCAGAGGGGAGGGACCGAGGGAGAGGGGCTTAGAAGCAGGATAAATAAACCCATTCTCTTTGCAAGGTACACTTGGGGACAAAGTTCCAGCCATCACACGTCTGGAAATGGCTTTACTTCCAAATCCAAAAGTGAAAGCTGAACAAAAACTCATAGACCCGCGAAGGCCTGCAGCTCCGGCCAGCAGCGCTGCCAGAGGCACCGGGGTCAGAGATTTTGTGCTAGTAGGAGTCACCTCCCAACACAGACAAGCCTGGACCAGACCCAGACACTCAGAGGACAGTCCCACACCCTGCCATGTTGCCCTGTGGTCACGGGAAAAGGTCAGGGTTAAAAATCCCCACCTCGATAAACAAGGCGGGAAAGGGTGGAGGGGTGGACTGGGAGTTTGGGGGTAGCAGGTGCCGCGGTGTCATCTATGGGATGGATCCACAACAAGGCCCAATGGAGAGCCCAGGGACCTGTATCCAGTCTCCTGGGATAAACCATCACCGAAAAGAATGTAAAAAAAAAAATATATACGTATATATGTGTATAACAGGGTCACTTTGCTGTACAGCAGACCTTGGCACAGCATTGGAAATCAACTACAGTCCAATAAAAAAGTAATAGGGCTTCCCTGGCAGCGCAGCGGTTGAGAGCCCGCCTGCCGATGCAGGGGACGCGGGTTCGCGCCCCGGTCCGGGAGGATCCCACGTGCCGCGGAGCGGCTGGGCCCCTGAGCCGTGGCCGCTGCGCCTGCGCGTCCGGAGCCTGTGCTCCGCAAGGGGAGGGGCCACAACGGTGAGAGGCCCGCGTACCGCAAAAAAAAAAAAAAAAGTTACCTGTGTGGGCTTCCCTGGTGGCGAAGTGGTCGGGAGTCCGCCTGCCGATGCAGGGGACGCGGGTTCGTGACCCGGTCTGGGAGGATCCCACGTGCCGCGGAGCGGCTGGGCCCCTGAGCCGTGGCCGCTGCGCCTGCGCGTCCGGAGCCTGTGCTCCGCAAGGGGAGGGGCCACAACGGTGAGAGGCCCGCGTACCGCAAAAAAAAAAAAAAAAAAAAGTTACCTGTGTGGGCTTCCCTGGTGGCGCAGTGGTTGAGAGTCCGCCTGCCGATGCGGGGGACGCGGGTTCGTGCCCCGGTCCGGGAGGATCCCACGTGCCGCGGAGCGGCTGGGCCCGTGAGCCGTGGCCGCTGCGCCTGCGCGTCCGGAGCCTGTGCTCCGCAAGGGGAGGGGCCACAACAGTGAGAGGCCCGCGTACTGCCAAAAAAAAAAAAAAAAAAAAAGTAAAAAAAGTAATAACGGAAAAAAAATCCCCAGCTCCACAGGACAGAACAGGTCGGGCAGCAGACGGGGGCCACTTTGGGCCCCGAAGCCGTGTCCCTTCCATGGCTGCCAGCCAGAGGGTGGACCGGTCCAGCTCACCCTCCTGGCGCCGGGAACTCTCCCGGGTGACTCCTGAATGTCACTCCCCCCCGGAAGCCCCCACAAACCCTGCATCCAGGCTGGGTTGCTCTGCGGGGCCAGGGACGCAGACACGCACAGAGGGCGCCCTCGCCGGGCACACGGGCAGCAGCTGAGCTTCTGGGGCGGTCGGGCAAGGCTGGGAGGCGCCGACCCTCAGCCCGCAGCCGCCTTCCGTTAACGCCGTCATGACCCCCAATGCTCCCTCTGAGCCTCGCTGGATCCGGAACCTCGTGAACGGAAAGCAGCGCCTACAGCATTTAGGGTCTCTCCCTCCTGCCTTCCCGTCACTCTTAGAAGGGCTCTGGTGACACGGGGCCACCCAGACGACCCGGGGTCATCGCCCAGCCTCAGGGCCGCCCCTGGCCAGGCGAGGCCTGCATCTGCTCAGGCAGCTGCATCCTGTTTCCAGGCTGTGCACCGCTGACCGAAAGCTTGCACTGGAATCAGTGTAGAAATTCCCTTTCTTTTCCCGCACCAAATCTGAAAAGCTCTATTTTATTTTGTCGTCTTTGTTATTGTATCTTATTTTATTTTACTTTTTTTTTCTTTTTTTCATATTCTTTTCCATTATCTGTCATTACAAGATATTGAATCGAGTTCCCTGTGCAGGACCTTGTAGTTTATCTATTTTACAATAGATATAGGAGTGCATCTCTGCTAATCCCAAACGCCGAATGTATGCCTCCCCCGCCGCCATGCTGCATTTTACTTTAAAATTTTAAATTTTACCTTGCTTTATTTTATCTCATTTTATTTTGCTTCTGTGGAAAGACACTTAACATCTACCTTCATAAAAGATTCTTAAGCGCATAATACAGTATTGTCACCCATGGGCACAGTGCTGTACGGCAGGTCGCTAAAACTTGTTCGTCTTCCCAGACTGAGACTCCGCCCCCAATAAACACTGACTCTCCATGCCCCTCCCCCAGGCCCTGGCCCCCACCCTCCTACCGTCTGTCTCTATGAATCTGACCATTCCAGGGAGCTCTTGATAAGCCGAATCACAGAGTATTTGTGTTTTTGTGACTTGATCTCACTGAGCTTCATGTCCTCGAGGTTCATCCTTGTAACCGGTGTCAGAATCTCCTTCCCTTTTCACGCTGTATAATATTCCACGGTATACAAGGACCCCATTCTGTGTATATCCGTTCGTCAAACAATTAAAAATAGAGCTACTGTATAATCCAGCCAACCCAGGTCTGGCTCTCTATCCCAAATAATTGAAATCAGAACCTCAAAGAGAGATCGGCACCCCCATCTTCACAGTGGCAGGACTCAAGACGTGGAGACATCCCAAGGGTCCCCCCCGGGATGAATCGGTGTCAAAATTCTCAACCTCTGGCTAATCCCTGGGTGACACGCGTGTCCTGCACATCCTGGCTGTCCCCGGGCTCCCGGGCAGGACAGCCAACCCCATTTCTGGCCGTACGAACTTTAGGGAAGCCGGGAGGCTGGACTCCACCCATGGCCGTGGGAAATGTCAGTGGTTCCCATGGCCAACAGGGGCACCAGCGCTGCCTCCGACTTCCCTAAACTCTGTCACGCGGTCCCCCTCCCCGTCTTTCCCCACCCACAAGACCCTCATCCTGTGCCGGCCGCTTCCACGGCCACCTGCTGCTCTCCTGGGCCCACCGGAGACTCTCTGCTCTTGGTCCTCACGGTGGACTCTCAAAAGCCATGGCAACCCAGGAGATGCAGGCTGCTAGCCTTGGGGGACTTCCCTGATCACAGCCCCTCCTCCAGGCGAGATGCCCCGACCATACGGTGCCTCCTTCGCCAAAGACGTCCACACCCTAATCCCCAGAGCCTGGGAGCATGTTTTGATGCTGGGTGCAGGGTGCTGACCTATATCACGCATGAAAAATCGCTTCTGTTTTCATCATGATCCGTTCTTTGGCCCTTGGGTTATTCAGAAATGTCCAGCAGTTGAAGAATCTTCAGTCCTCGTTTAGTTCATGGGTTTCCAGCCTAATTCCATGAAGGTCAGAGAGTGTATCCTGAATGTGTCTCATCCTTTGAAACGTGTGAGGTCTCCTGCAGGCTCAGGAGATGTTCTGTTTGGGGGCTGTGTGGAGATGATCGTTAGGTCTGTGGGGTCCAGAGCACAGATGCAGAAATCTTGGGTGGCCTGAGGCCAAGGGCTGTCCACGGACTGCCCTCTGTGGTCTCTGCCCCCTGGGGTGCCCGGCTTCAATAGTCGACGGGAGAGAGAACTCCACAGAGTGGTCCATGCCCGTCTGATCCGGAGAAGGCTCCAGCTGACAGGGGCCGTGGATACAATGAGTTCCTCCTGGAAGCCACGCGCAGGCCACATTTCCTTACGGAGGCCAGCGGGGGTGGCTCCGGGCAGAAGGCGTCCTCTAGCAGACATCGGTGTCGGCCTCTCCTCTGTGGGGCTGGTCACTGTTGCTGAGCAATAACAGGTTAGAACAGGAAGCAGAGAAGGAAAACGCACTGATTGTAGACTCAAGGCTGAGTAGAAACTAGTCCCAGCTGTATGAGTGCCTGGTGACTTCTGTAATGAAGCAGACAGGGCGGCTCAAACAATAAACATTTATTCGTTCAGTCCTGGAGGCTGGACATCCTCGATCAAAGTGTGGGCAGGGCTGGTCCCTCCCGAGGCCTCTCTCCTGGCCGTGTGGACGGCCGTCTCCTCCCTGTGTCCTCACGGGGTCGCCCCTCTGTGCGTGTCTCGGTCCTGATCTCCTCTTCTTATCAGGACAGAAGTCCTATGGGATCGGGACCCACCCTTGTGACCTCGTTTTACCTTCATCCCCTCTTTAAAGACCCCAGCTCCAAATACAGCCCCATCCTGAGGTCCTAGGGGTCAGGATGCCAAGATATGAATTTTGGGGGGGGAATACAATTTAGTCCATAGCAGGGGGAACCTCAGAGAATATATCCCATTCCTTGAGATCAAGGAGCCCTCTTATCACAGTGTAATGAGTAGGCTTTTAAGTAGTTAATATTAGCAGTTTTTGGAAAATAAACTAATATTAAATTTATTCAAAGGAAGCCACACTTCAGCTTATCACAGTCTCTCATCATAAACTAACAACTCTTAGGAAGTGATTCCTGAATATATTTCGGTGAGACTTTCTTTTTAAACTTGTTTTTCTAAAAAGACGTATTATAAAAATATGTAAAATCCCCTCTAGTGACCCTCTCCACCCCCCCCCACCCCCCCGCCGCCCAGAGACCCCACCGTGAAAAAGAGGAACCTTTTCCATCCACTGCGGCTCTGCCCTCGGGCTCCGAGTTTCGTAACCTTTTGCACTTAATTACATCTGCAGATGACAGGTTACCGTTAGAGGCAGGCTGCTGGGTCCCTGGAGGGTTGGGGACTGTGTCTGTTGCAGGGCTGGTGAGGGGGGACAGACAGTAGGGTCCCCAAGCGAGTGGGGAGCTGTCCTTCTACCCCTGTTCCTGTGTGGACCTTTCTCCAAAGGGGCAGCCTCCTGTGCCCCGGAGTGAGGGTCCCCAGCGCCCCGGCTCACCCAAGAAAGACTGCCGCCCTCCCAGCAGCCACCGTAAGTCACGGGACAAGGTGGGTTGGGGGGCAGGCAGGACAGGGTCCCCCAGGGACGACCCGGGAGGCAGGAGGACGCGTGTCTCCCTTTTAACGATGCCATTTTTTTTGCGGGCAAAAGGCTCACGTCACATCAGCTCACTTTAGGGCTGTGTTATTTTAACCCGGGCACCCCGAAGTCCTAAAAGTATTTGTGGGGTTTGCCGAGAGGGGACAGAGGCTGCAGAGGAGTCGTGAGACTAAGGTGGCAGTGCTGGCAATGGTTGAGACTTCCATGGAAAACCCCCGTTTTTCCACTTCCTAAGGTGCTATTCTTGTCATTTCTGTTGATATGGAAACTGAGGATCTGAGTTAAGGAACTTGCCCAAAACCCAGATCCAGAGAGCCGCAGAGGCGGGTGCCCACGCACGTGGCTACAATGGAATGGCCAAGCGTTGGCTGAGGCAGGAGGTGAGGGCTCCGTGGGCGCCCTCCTCTGGAATTCTGTCCCCTGAGTGGGGACGCGCTGCTTCCTGGTGGGTGAGTCGTTACTCTTTTGGTGACAGACAATTGAAACTTGGCTCATGCTAGCCAAGGCCAACGTGGAAATTGTCAAATTGGATAATTAGGAATGTCAGGGCAGCTTCAGGCGTGGCTGGATCCAGGGGCTCAAGTGGTTGTCCGCTCCCGTTTTCTCTCTTGTCCCAGGTTTCAGCTCCACCACCCCCCGTCTCCTTTGCAGGCTTTAGTGGCCCTGGAGGAAAGGCCAGTCGCTCCGTGGAGGGAAATAGGGTCCCGGCAGCCCCAAACCCCCATCTTTACAGAGCAGAACTCACAGGGAAAGGAGACAGCCTCTCTCTCCTGGCACCTCTAGAGGGCTCTGACTGGCCCTGCCAGGGTCAGATGACCAGCCCTGGACAGCTGTCGAAGGCCAGAGTGAGGGAGATCCGTGACGGGCCCGGCTTCGGCTACTTCTCACTCTCGTGTGATTGACGTTCCCTCAGACCAGAGGCTCTGAGTGGGACAGGTTCCAGAGGAACAAGGGATACTAGACACCAGGTCCGCTGCAGCAGGGGGACGTGAGGGGGGGTCTGGACACCAGGTTCGCTGCAGGGGGGGATGTGAGGGGGGTTCTGGACACCAGGTTCACTGCAGGGGGGACGTGGGGGGGGTTCTGGACACCAGGTTCACTGCAGGGGGGGGATGTGAGGGGGGTTCTGAACACCAGGTTCGCTGCAGGGGGGGATGTGAGGGGGGTTCTGAACACCAGGTTCACTGCAGGGGGGGGATGTGAGGGGGGTTCTGAACACCAGGTTCACTGCAGGGGGGGGATGTGAGGGGGGTTCTGAACACCAGGTTCACTGCAGGGGGGGAGTGAGGGGGGTTCTGGACACCAGGTTCACTGCAGGGGGGCAGTGAGGGGGGGTTCTGGACACCAGGTTTGCTGCAGGGGGGGATGTGAGGGGGGTTCTGGACACCAGGTTCGCTGCAGGGGGGGGATGTGAGGGGGGTTCTGAACACCAGGTTCGCTGCAGGGGGGGATGTGAGGGGGGTTCTGAACACCAGGTTCACTGCAGGGGGGGGATGTGAGGGGGGTTCTGAACACCAGGTTCACTGCAGGGGGGGGAGTGAGGGGGGTTCTGGACACCAGGTTCACTGCAGGGGGGCAGTGAGGGGGGGTTCTGGACACCAGGTTCACTGCAGGGGGGACGTGAGGGTGTTCTGGACACCAGGTCCGCTGCAGCGGGGAGACAGGAGGGGTGGCTGGTTAACTTGTCCGAAGTCACAGGCCCAGGGCTGGTCGCCTTCTACGCCGCCGCCGTCCTTCCATTTGTCCGTCACGCCTCCATCTGTCCACGCGCTCTGCGTCTACGGAGACCGTCCTCGTGTCATCCCTTCCCTCACTCTTCACTCGTCAGGAACGTCCTTGTGTCTGACTTAAGCTCAGGACGGAGCTGTCCAGGTCCCTTGCAGGGCCCTTCACCCCTCCGTGCCTCGGTTTCCCCACTTGTAAACGGAAACCAGCAGGGGCTTGTCTCCCGGGGAAGGGCCTAGGAGGACACGCTTGCACGCATGTAGGGCGACTCTTTCCAAGGAACGGGAGACGCAGCCCGAGGGCTCAGGGAACGGTGGCCCGAGCTCTCCACGCCATTCCCCGGCTGCAGGTCCAGGAAGGACGATGTCTGTGGCCTTGGTACAGAAGGCAGTGAGAGCAATGCAGCCCCCGGGAATCTCGGCCCCTCCAGGGTGGCTTCCAGGACAAAGCTCTGCACAATCAGCAAAGATACTCAGGCCGCCCCTTCCTCCGGCTCATGTCCTGGCTGGGACCTTTGCTAATTCTCAGCAAAGGGCAATGTCTTTCTTATGTTCCAGATGAAAACCAGAATTCAACTTGAAAGCCCTGGAATGTTCTTCTCAGGCCCCCATGGGTCATCTTGGACCCTCTCTGGGGGATGGGCTTCTTCCTTGGAGACCCTCACTCCAGGCCGTCTCTGATTCGCCGGGTACCCTCGTAGGTTCTGCTGTGTGGTCTGCGCAGCCCGGAAGACACCCATCTCTGGCCTTCTCCACCTGTGCCTGGGGGCTTGGGGGCAGGGAACCCAAGTGGGAGGCGTGTCTGTGAAGTTTCATGTCTGATGCACCTCACTGTCCAGTAGGGCCTATTATGGCGACTTCATTTAAAATATCCTTTTCGCAGGGGGCCACCAAGCACTTCCTGAAAAGTCGCCAAGACAGGCATCTGTGTCTGTGCTTGTCGGCATTTTAGGGGAGCTTTTCCCCTTTACCGAGAGAGGTTTCCACAGCATCTCGAGAGCAGGAAGAAGTACATGTCACACCTCGGGGTTCTGGTCACCAGGGGTCTGAATCGAGACACCAAGGATGGAGCCCCTCTTTGGGTTCAGGCAGGGGCGAGATGGCAGCGGTACCTTGGTCCCTTCTCAGAGGTTCCTTAGAGGTTTTCTCCTTGGCCCCTGGGCAGGTCACATTGATAGCAGTTGGATGAAAGGAGTCATCCTGAATACGATGAAACGGTTGTATGGCTAGTCAGTAACCTAGAGAAGGCATTTGAGTGACCATCTTTAAAGAGAGGCGAGCTATTAGTAAATCAAGGGTGTACACCTCTCTGTAGCTCCGTCTATCTCTCTGACTCTCTATCTCTACTGATCTGTTAAGCAAGTCTCTCCACGTTGTTCACACAGCTGGAGTTCTGGTTCACCCACGAACGAATCTCACAATACGTGCCACATGCAAACTCCTATTTCCCAGCAGGGCCCCAGCCAACACCCCCCAGGCCAGCTCTTTTCTCTTCTGTACAGACTGGCACTCGGCCGTTCGTTACCGCTTAATTAATGCATCCACGTCAGGTTGCTTCCTGCCTCACAGACAGAGGCTAAATGTGCAGGTGTGATTCAGCCGAGACCGCTGAGAGGTGCAGCTTGAAAATGGAAACAAAACAAACCAAAAAAACCCCATTGTCATGCAAAAGGAAAGCAGAGGCTTTTTGCTTTGGGCAGAATGTGGTCTCTGGCTACTTTGGTGTTGCCCAGAGCTCGGAGAGCAAGACACAGGAGGCCAAGAACACCCGGCTGGAACGTGCAGGAGGTGGATGAAAATCACCTGTTAGTGTAGCCGGCCAGCGGCATATATGCAAATCGCCTGTGATGGACTGCGTGCAGATTGTGTAACCAAAGGGAAAATAAACGCAGGGACTGAGATAAGAGCCCTGCTTGTGTGTTTGCGCTTGGCGGGGAGCGTCCTCGCCCTGCGGTCTGAGGGTTCTGCTGAGAGCACAGAGAGACAGATGCCCCGTCTGTCCTCTGTCGCCCACAGCTGCCCCGTCTCTGCTGCTCCGTCCTCACTTTGAAGCTGGCAGAACCTAGCGTCCCCTTAGGGGCGAAACAGAGGTAATGGGAGTCTTGGGGCTACAAGGACGGGGAACCTGGAGGGTGTGGAGGCTTGAAGGCATCAGGTCCCCCTCAAGAAAGTGCGGTTCCTGCCTCCAAGTGAGCAGAGACGGCCACAGGGGATGCAAGCACCCTCTTATAACGCCCAGCATGGAAGAGAGTTCCCATCTCAGATCCTCACTGGCGGGTGGTGGCGGTGTTTGCAGATCTTAGTCATCCTGATAGCTGCCAGGTAGTATCTCGTTCTCGTGGTGTTAATTTACAATTCCCTGACAGGCGTCCGACAGGGAGCATCCTTTCCTGGGCCTCGTTGCCATCTGTACATAGTCTCTGATGAAGTGGAGTCTTTGGCCCATTTTTACATTGGGTTGTTTCTTTTTCCTGTTGTTGATTTTTAAGAGCTCTTTGTATATTGTGGATTCTGGTCTTTTTTTTTTTTTTCAGATATGTCTTTTGCAAATATGTTCTCCCTGTCTATGGCTTGTCTTCTTATTCTCTTGACAAGGTCATTTGCAGAGCAGACGTTTTTAAATTTTGACAAAGTCCAGCTTATCCATGATTTCTTTCATGGATTGTGCCTTTGGTGTTGTATCTAAAAATATCTGACTGAAATATGCAATCAGATATTCAGATTGCCATGCCCAAGGTCATGTAGGTTTCCTCCTGCATTACGCTGTAGAAGTGTTATAGTTTTGTGTTCTACATGTAGGTCTGCGGTGGTCCATTTCGATTTAATTACTGTGAAGGGAGCAAGGTCTGTGTCTAGATTCCTTTTTTTTTTTTTTTTTTTTTGCATGTGGATGGTGGGTCAGTCTTGGTTTCCGAAAAGGAAACCACGGGATCATGTCTAAAATTCCGGCCATGCCAGTAAGTTGGCCCAAAGCTGAATTCTCCTTGGAGCCAGTGTGGCTCTGCCTACAAACATATACCTGTCCCCCTGTCCCCACCAGGGCTGGATGGGATGCTGTGTCTGGGTCCTGGGGGGTGTCCCCCAGCACTGTGGGTCTCTGGAATAAGGGGTGCTGGGGGAAGACCTCACCCACTGTGGCAGGAGACCTGAGGAAGAGAGTCTGAAGTATTTCTTTAGTCCTTGGGTGCGGCTCCAAGTTGGCTGGAGCTTCCATTCATCCTGGGCTTCGGCAAAGCTCATTTACATGCCCGCCCCCTGAGAGTGTTGGCCAAAAAAGGGGGGGAGGTCACATCAATATATGTTGATGTTGCTTGCCATGCAGTTTTTACATCTTTCACTATTTCTATGCCTCCTTCCCGCTACCGACGTCACCCGAGGCTGTCGGCTGTGTCTTCATGTCTTTCTGTTTCCTATGTTCTCATCCTTTCAGGCTCCATCTTTTCTTTGAGATCCCTCCCTCTCTTTTATTTTGCAGCATCATTGCTTTGGCTTTCTGGAGTCTGTCGGCTCAATCCTTTCTCTTTTCCCTTGTGCATTTTTCTCCTGGGGCTGCTGGAAAAATTCACCTCCAACTGGGGGGCTTCAACAACACAGATTCAGCGTCTCTCCTTTCTGGAGACCTGGAGTCTGAAGTCAAGGCATCTGCAGGGTTGATTCCTTCTGGAAGCTGTTGGGGAGACTCTATTCCACGACTCTCTCCCAACTTCTGGTGTTTTTCCTGGCCACCCTTGGCATTTCTTGGATTACAGAAGCATCACCTCCGTCTCTGCATCCATTCCCACCTGGCTGTCTCCCTCCTTCTGTGTGTTTGTGTCCAAATGTCCCCTTTTTATAAGGACCCCGGTCATAGTGGACTCAGGTCCCACCCTGCTCCAGTGGGACCTCATCTAAATCTAACTAATTACATCTGCAAAGACTCTCCTTGGAACTAAAGTCACACGCTGACCTATGGGGAGTTAGGACTTCAACCTATGAACTTGGGGGGAGACGGAGTTCACCCACGACAACCACAGAGTTTCCTATGTCTTCTGTGAGTTTCCCGTGGTCGACCAGAAAACCCAATGCAGCTTCCTCTGCCAGGCAGCTTCAGAACATCAGCCAGGTCCTGGGGTCGCGGGCAAGAAGGGGGTCTTCCACACAAGGCTGGTGGTGAGGGCGCACAGCCTTCCTGGCGTTCCGACCCTTGAGGGAATGGCCAGAATTTCTGGGCGTGATGGTTAGATTCCAGACCAACCTTGTGTTTCCTCCACCTCTGCAGCATGGGTGCCCCAGGTGGGCGGAGGGTGTCTTCTCTCCAAAAACATGCCTCAGCCTTGGTGCTGGAGCGGATGTGGCTAAAAGTGGAACCCTCACCCCGGGATGCACTGAGATCAAAGAGCTCCTAGAAATAATCTCCTTGATGTCTGAAGTTGGCTGAGTGGGGATCTGCAAAAAACATATCCACGTCCTGGCCTCCAGAGCCTATGAATGCGATTTGTTTGGAAACAGGGTCTTTGCAGATGTGATGAAATGAAGGGTCTGAGATGAGGTCCTCCTGGAGGAGGGTGGCCCTACATCCAGTGACAGGGTCCTTCTAGGAGACAGAAGAGCAGAGACACAGACACAGGGGAGAAGCCCCGGGAAGACAGAGGCAGAGATGGGAGGGAGGCGGCCCCGAGCCCAGGGACACCTGGAGCCCCCAGAAGCTGGAAGGGGCAGGAAGGACCCTCCCCTGGAGCCTCCGGAGGGAGCGCGGCCCTGGGACACCCTGACCTCAGACGTCTGGTCCCCAGGACGGGGGAGGATGAATTCCTGTTTTAAGCCCCCCAGCTTGTGGTCCTTTGTTAGGACAACCCAGGACACCCTCCAGTTACTGACCCAGTTACTATTTATGGACACACCCCAGTTTACGACATGCTTGACCACCACTGGGGCACTTGGTACCACGGCAACCCTCAGAGGATGAGTCTATATCCCCGAGGTGACACGTGAGGACACTTGAGTGTTTGGGTGGGGAGACCCCATGCCATTCGTTTCCCCAGCGCCTCCCCTGTCAGTCAGCTGTTAGGGCAGCGTGGCTCCGTCATCCTGAGTCTGTTGAACAAAAGCTGTGGGGTGGGAGCTGTCCCGGGTACGAGAGGCACCCCGACCCCTGCAGTGGTCAGCCGGGCAGGGCTGCTCAGCCCATGTGTATCTCAGGAGCGCATATTCTACATACCCCAAGGCACCATCCATTTGGAGGCTCCGACATCACCAGCTCTCTGAAGCAGTGGCCCTTGAACGCTTCGGGGCTGAGGCTCCCAGGGCTGCCGTAGCAAAGCACCACAACCTGGGTTGCACAGAAACCCAAGAGACCCAGATGGAAGGCCAGTCCACACTGCACAGGGGTCAGGTCGCCCTGGCTTCCCAGGGTCCAGGCCCTCCAGTCCCCGCCGCTGTGAGTTTAGCCCCAGCGCTCGGGAAACACCGGCTGTGACGGTTGAAAGGATATCGGGCGGGGGGCGGTCCCCAAACAGCACTCATCCCTTTGACTCAAGGGTGCTTTTCTCCTCCCCACCTGAGTTAAGACCCACCTCAACAGAGACGGAAGGACAAGCGTACTCACGTCTCCAAACATCACGTCGGGGGGGGGTCCCAGGCTGGGGGTGAGTGATAAGCAGCTTGGCTCACAACAAACAAAAAGTGGAAACCCAAGTGTCCATGGATGGATGGACGGACGGGTGGATGGATGGAGACACAGCGTGGGGGCCACGCACACAGTGAATATGACTCCGCCATGGAAAGAGTGAGGCTCTGACGCAGGCGACCGCGTGGACGGACCTCGAACACAGGATGCGCAGTGAGGGAAGCCTGACACAGAAGGACACACAGTGTGCGATTCCATTGATAGGAAACGTCCGGAACAGGCAAACCCACAGACACAGAAGGCGGATTAAGGGCTGGGGGAGGGAGATAGGGCGTGACTCTGAATGGGGACGGCCGGGGTCTCCTTTGGAGATAATGAACACTTTCTAGAAACAGGTAGAGGCGAGGGTCCCAAAACCTCGTGCACGTGCTCCGTGACGCCGAATGGTCCGCTTTAAACATGGCCGCGCGTACGACCCGTGAATTCGAACTTAATTTGTTAAGCTGTATCCGTGTGCGCTGGGGTGACGGCCGCGGTGAGCGAGGTGTGTTTTCGAGACGATGGAAATGTCCTGGGATCACGTGACGGGGGTGGGTGCACGCCTGCAAATGTATGAAAAACTGCTGCAGTGTGCATTTTAAAAAATTTGTTTAATTAGTTGTGGCTGCGTTGGGTCTCCGTTGCCGTGCGCGGGCTTTCTCTAGTTGGGGCGAGCGGGAGGTCCTCTTCCTTGCGGTGCGCGGGCTTCTCATTGTGGTGGCTTGTCTTGTTGTGGAGCACGGGCTCTAGGCGCGCGGGCTTCAGTAGTTGTGGCTCGCGGGCTCAGTAGTTGTGGCTCGCGGGCTCTAGAGCGCAGGCTCAGTAGCTGTGGCGCACGGGCTTAGTTGCTCCGCGGCACGTGGGATCTTCCCGGACCAGGGCTCGAACCCGTGTCCCCTGCGTTGGCAGGCGGATCCTTCACCACTGCGCCACCAGGGAAGCCCTGAAGTGTCCATTATAAATGGGGGAACTTGATGATATGTAACTTACAGCTCAATAAGACTATTAAGAAAAAAGAGACCAAGACAGGGGATGGGGGCCTGGAGGGGGGGGGGATGCACGGGAGCCCTGGACACCTGAGACGCAGCTGAGTGTGTGTCTCAGAACTGCCTGCGGTTTCCTGCAGAGAACAGGCCAGAACTTCCCGCCCGCCGCCTCCAAGCCGCCTGCTTCGGGCAGCCCCGTGCCCGGTGCCTTTTGCAAGAGCCACCTCTGCTCGCCCAGCGCCCGGGGAGCATCTGGCGGCCACCAGCGGCTGTTTGTTGCTCGTGTCACAAAATTTCCATCCCGCCACCGCCCAAACCTCCTCCAGGTCCAAACCACAAACGCCATGGGTTTCAGAGAAGCCGGCATCTGTTAGAGGTGATTTCTTTATTAATCAGCCGTGATCTATGCAGCCCGCGGCAGGCTGGGGCTCCGGAGCCCCAGGGGGGCTGCCTGCCCTCCCCTGAGACGGTACAGGTGAAAGCACGGAGGGGGGGGCCCACGGCGGGGCTGGGAGGCAGCAGCTCCAGGGCTGCAGATGGTGGCCGGAGCCTCCTGACACCCACATGGGTTTTCTGCAACCCATGCAGGGCAGCCGCGTGTTATGCAAATTCACACTCTTTTGAAGCTCCCACCTGGAGGTTAGGACAGATCAGATCCCGGTGTGTGTGTGTGGGGGTGGCATTCATAACTGTTTCAGCAGAAGTGGGAAAAGGCCCCCCAAATGCCGCCCCGCCCTCGGAATGCCACTCGAGGGGGAGGGGTTCTGTGTCTGAAGCTCTGTCCATGGTCCATCTTCTCAGACCACCCCCCCACCCCCCCGGGGACACACAGCAGCCTCCCCGGTCACCCCCGGACCTCTGTAAATGATCGGCATCTCTCCCTTCCGTGGGTCCCGCTGCAGCGTCCGCGGGGACCCCGAGAAGTACGGCTCCCTTTTCCTCCTGAAGCAGAGGATGAAGTGGAGGTGGGTGGCTGTGAGCAGGGCACAGCACCCCTCCCCATGACCGTAGGACGTCACCTGGCCGTAAACCAGCGGAGCAGGAAGCCTTCCACTCAAAGAGAAACTCGGGCCATTTTTAAGTGGGTTTGCGGAAGTTCGCCGCGCACACATTCACCGCAGGTGGCACGTCTCCTGCAGAGGAGGAGAGACCGGGGCAGGAGGGCTCGAAAGGGGAGCTGCAATCAGGTCAGAGTCGAAGGCTGGGTCCTGGCCTCGCCGGTGGCTCCAGGACCACGTTTCCTGCTAACAGACATCCGGGGATGGACGCCCCTGTGACCACGTCAGGACAAGTCAAACCGCAGTGGGGATGGGAGCCGTGGGTGTCCTTGGGTCCTGATGCCCGGCTGAGCCCCACGCCCTGATTTCAGGAGCCCCGGCATCGTACACGCTCACGGTCAAATGCAGAAGGGACAGCCTCGGCCAGCGGCAAAATAGCAACGCGGTCATCCTCGGCGGGATCTCGAGAAGAGAAGTAAGAGGTACGGTGAGAAACCCAGACCCCGAAACCCGAAGCCGGTGGCAGAGTTTCCTCTCGTGGGGTGTACGCTGGGCTCCAGGGAAAGACCCCCAGGCTGGCTAAGACTCAGCCAGCTTTTACGTGACGTGCCGTTTGCACAAGCTTGCAGCTCTGGTTTCCGAGTCCCAAACCCTCAGAGGCGAAGGGCTTCTCCAGGTGAACTGAGCCAGAAGGAAACTCTGGATTCAAGAGGAGTCAGTCGAAAACCGGGTGAATCCATCAGTGAGACCTAAGAGCCAGATGCAGGGTCCTGTGAGGCGCGGTGCAGGGAATACACACCTGTGACCACTGCTGTATCACCACAACAGCTCACGTGGTGCTGAGGTGTCTGCAGCCATGGGCTGAGGCCATCAGGATAATGTCTGTCTGGGTCAGGTCAGGCAGCCATCACAGAATATCCCAGGCGGGGCGGCTTAAACAACAGGCATTTGTTTCTCCCAGTCCTGGAGGCTGCATGTCTGGGATCAAGGTGCCAACAGGGTCACAGTCTGGTGAGGACCCTCTTGCTGGCTTGCAGACGGCCCCGTACAAGAACGCGGCATCCTGGGCAGATCCTCAGCTCAACAGCACACCTAAGGGTCCCTTACAGCACCCTTAAGCCTTGTCCTTGACCCCCACCGGCTGTCGCCACCACGTGGACTCCAGGTCAGGTGGCCCAACTTGGGTGCTATTTTTGAAAGTGAGAAAAGACACACGCCGTGCTTCTCTTTCTTTCTTTTGTGTTTGTTTGTTCGTTATGTTGAGGTATTTCTGTTGTTGTTTTTCCTACTTTAAGCGTTAAAGCTCTTTTGTCCAGCATTCAAAGAAAGAGAAATCCGGTATCATCCAGGCCAATACGGCAGCAAAGCCGTCACCCAGACTTTGAAAACCGACAGAACTGAACTCTGAGCTGCCTTTGGTTTGCATTTGCATAAGAAATTAGAAAGAAAGTGAGACGGGGACCCACTGTGCCACAAGGCGGGCTGTAGGCAACCCCAGGGATCCTTTGTCCCCGCCGGGGGCCCGGGCCCTCCCTCTCTGCGGGTCTCGGGGGCTGGCAGTCAGGAGTGGGGTGTGTGCACAGCTGGGCAGACTTCTCTGTCACGGGGGCGGGGGGCGGGGAGAAGATCAGCGGGAAAAACAGAAGTTCAGCAGTGCAAGGTCCAAGTGCCAGCGGTTCAAGTTCCAGCAGCTCAGAGCCCACTGGCTCCAGACGGTTTACATTTCCAGACCAGGTCCAGGGCATCTGCCCACACCTCAGTCATGTCCATATCTGCAGGAGCAACCCGGCATGTTGGGGCCTGGCGTCGGCACGGGTGGCCAGCCCAGGGCTCTGGGGCTCTGGCTCCAGACTCTGTTCCGTGAGCTCTGAAGGGCAGGCTTGGGGCTCCCCAGCGGCTCCAGGCCAAGAGCAGGAGCTTTCACGCCATGAACGTGGGCAGGAGACGCAGCCACTGGTTCCCAACTGGTTTTGGTTTTAACGTTCCTGATAAAGCACGGCGTGAGGACCCGGTGGGAGGTGTCGCCGTGGGCAGGGACCTCCCACCTCTGTTATCCCGAGCGCTCTATGGAAGGGTCTGGAAATGCAAACCCACTATCTCTTAACACGAGGGCCAGCAAAAAGGTAACGAGCATCGAGTCATGGTCCCCCAGCCCCAGGGGGGCCCTCAGGACCATCGGCCCTGTATCATCAGGCTTCTCCGGAGGAATAGATACCAAAAGATGGAGAGCTAGAAGTATGTATATATACACACGTATCTTCAATTGCACGCACATATATGTGTACACATGTACTACTGCATAGAAGTGTGCGTATATCTATACATAGACATCCTAGGACATGCATATATATATATATATATATATACACGTGCGTACACACACACACATATATAACCTATGGCATATATATACCCTATTGCATTTACATACATGTTTATGTTTACATATATACACATAAATTGTATACACATACTTGTGCAATTGAATATACGTGTATATATATACATACACATGCATGGATATGCCATAGGATATATATCTGTGTGTGTATACACACACACACACACACATATATTGGATTGGCCAAAAAGTTTCTTTCGGTTTTTCCATAAGACCTTATGGAGAAGCCCGTACAAACTTTTTGGCCAACCCACTGTATACAGGTAATAGGGTGTGTACGTGTATATACACGTATGTATACATGCAATATGATATATATACGACCGGATACGTGTGTACATACACAGACACACGTATATACACACCCATACATACAACTGTATGCAAGAGGATATATATATATATACATAAGTGTACACGTGTATACACACACACGCGCCTATATCTGCACATATACGTACCTACAAATGTAAAATACAACATATACATAAAGACATTTATCTCGAGGGATTGGCTCTCACTGGTTGTGGGGCTGGTGAGTCTGAGATCCGCAGGGCAGGGGGCGGGGCTAGAGACCCAGGCAGCAGCTGACTCTGCTGTCTGGACTCAGAATTCCTTCTGCTCCGGGAAACCTCAGCATCTGCTCTTAAGACCGTGACCTGCTGGGCAGCTTCCCCCACTCCCGTAATACATATCCCAGTTGCATCCTCCTTTGCCCACAAAGAGCCCGTCCTATGCTTGGGAAAAGCGCTGGGAGCTCACTGGGGTGTGGGGGGCGTCGAGACAAGAACAAAGATGTCACACACCTGCCCATCAGCCGTTCCATCTTCCCCATGGTTCGCAGCAGGATGGACTGGCGGTCCCACGAGGTACCTGGGCCTCTCCGAGGGCTCCTGTATTGCTGTGCGCTTCCCAGCAGGCAAGGAGGCCGCCGGGGTTCCAAAGCCACGTCCGGCGGGGATGGCGGGGACGTGGTATCTGGAAGCAGGTGCTTTCAGGACAAACACCGCTTCCTCCAACCGTGGTCCCCGGGTCCCTCGGCTGGGACCAGCCCGGGGGAGGCTCCTCTGTGGGGCCACTGGGGGACGAGCAGAGGATGCTCTGTGTGGTCTGAAGGGGACCCCCAGGAGCCCCCATCGGGGCCGGAGCCGGGGATCCACTCCCCTTTGCAATTTGGGAACGTGTCACCAGCACATCTCCAAGCCCCTTTTCTATCTTCATGTCCTGATGGTGCTACTGGTGATGTCACAATAAGAGCATTATTGTGACATCACCGGGGAGGGAGGGAGGGAGGACATGGGAATGATGGATGTCTCAGGGGCCCCGACATCACCCCCCCGGCCCCAAAGGAGCAGCCACAATGGGTGCTCTGGGATCGGGGTCCCGAATGTGGAAGGGAGTGGAGCTGCGGTGTTGCGGTGATGAGCTGTTATGGGCCAAAGGCAGGAGGCCAGGCACAGGGTGACAGTTACTATCCTGGTGGGACCACGACGCCAGCAGCACAGCCCACCCGTGTGGTCCGGGAGGGCAGCCTGCGATACCCAGCACAGCCCCGGGGCGGGGGGACCCTGGCTTCACTGTGTGCCAGTGAAGAAATCGGGGCTCAGAGCATCCGAGGGAAGCTGCTTTGCAGGTTGGAAATAGAGTCATTCCCTTGGTAACTTTGTAACCTTGTACCTCGGCCTCACTGCCCAGCAGCCTACCGGCCCCAGCATTGCAGCCTCCGCACCGTGCCTCACAGCAACGTCCCCCATGCTTCCAAGCCGCAGGAAGGAAGGGACTTGCCAGGGGAGGGGCAGGAGTGCAGTCACCCAGGTGCAGCCGGGCTGTGGGCAGTTACAGGAAGTCCTGCGCCCTCTGGCCCCAGCAGACTTGCCACCTGCTGCCTGCAGGGACAAGACACGGATCTCCACGTCCCGGGGCGGGGCCTTTCCCCCCACCCCCCCACCCAGTGCAGGACGGAGGGGCAGGTCTGTGACCCCCATGCTGGGTCAGGAGCCGGGCAGCCGGCGGTGGGTGTTTTCAAATGGCTCCCTGGAGCTTTTGCGGGTGACGCAGCCCTCGAGGACTTAGCATCTCTCGGGTCTGGGATACAGCTGGAGGGAGGGTCAGCAGAGGAGGAAACGGGAAGTGCCCGCCCCGGGGGCGCCGGGGACCCTCCCGTCTCTCCGCCCCTGTGCGAGCAGACCCCGTCGTCCGCCCCCCTCACCCCCGGCGCCCCTTTTCCCTTGCAGGTCGGCCCCCAAGCGCCCGGCTCCAGGATGGACATGAACCTGACGCGGCCGGACAACGCCACGCTCCTGATGCTGCGGGACCCGGCCATCGCCGTGGCCCTGCCGGTGGTGTACTCGCTGGTGGCGCTGGTCAGCATCCCCGGCAACCTGTTCTCCCTGTGGGTGCTGTGCCGGCACATCGGGCCCAAGACGCCCTCGGTCATCTTCATGATTAACCTGAGTGTCACGGACCTCATGCTGGCCTGCGTGCTGCCCTTCCAGATCTACTACC
Source organism: Kogia breviceps (assembly GCF_026419965.1). NCBI lineage: Eukaryota > Metazoa > Chordata > Mammalia > Artiodactyla > Physeteridae > Kogia > Kogia breviceps. The sequence goes on from NC_081330.1 coordinate 133,889,147, forward strand.
ACTGCAACGGCAACCACTGGGTGTTCGGCGAGCGGCTCTGCAACGTGGTGACCGTGGCCTTCTACGCGAACATGTACTCCTCCATCCTCACCATGACGTGCATCAGCGTGGACCGCTTCCTGGGCGTCGTGTACCCGCTGGCGGCCGCCCGCTGGCGCTGCCGCCGCTACGCCGTGGCCGCGTGCGCGGGCGCCTGGCTCCTGCTGCTGGCCGCCCTGTCGCCGCTGGCCCGCACGGACCTCACCTACGCCGTGGAGGTGCTGGGCATCGTCACGTGCTTCGACGTCCTCAAGTCCACCATGCTCCCCAGCGTGGCCATGTGGGCCGCCTTCCTCTTCACGCTCTTCCTCGTGCTCTTCCTCGTGCCCTTCGTGGTCACCGTGGCCTGCTACACGGCCACCATCCTCACGCTGCTGCGCTCGGCCGACCGCCGCGGCGAGGCCCGCAGGCGGCGCGCCGTGTGCCTCGCGGCCGTGGTGCTCCTGGCCTTCGTCACGTGCTTCGCGCCCAACAACTTCGCGCTGCTGGTGCACGTGGTCAGCCGGCTCTTCTTCGGCCGCAGCTACTACCACGTGTACAAGCTCACGCTCTGCCTCAGCTGCCTCAACAACTGCCTGGACCCCTTCGTCTACTACTTCGCCTCGGGCGAGTTCCAGCTGCACATGCGGCACTACCTGGGCTACAGGCCCCTGAGCCCCGGCGGCCCCGCGGGGCAGCTCGAGAGCCTCGGCTCCGGACGCACGCTGTCCGCGCGCTCCGTGGAGGGGCTGGACGCGGCCGGCCGGCCCGGCCTCCGGCGGCAGGAGAGCGTGTTCTGAGCCGGGCGCCCCTCGGGGCCGGCGGAGGGGCAGCCGGGAGAGCGCGGCGGGGTCCTTCCCCCGCCCCGCGGGCAATCGCCCCGTGGTCCCTGCGGGCACTGCGGTTTGGCCCCGTGGGGCACGTGCTCTGGGGGCCCATGGGTCCCCGCGACATCACCTGCTCCCCCCGCCCCCCGGAGCCAAGCAAACACGGGGGCTGCCCGTCGGGGATCAGGGTCCCCTGAAATATCCCCGAGCCACAGCCCCCAGACCGGAAGGCCGTCCGTCCCGGAGGTGTGGACCGGGGGCCTCTGGGCGGATGACAAGATTCCGAGTGTTCGCAGCTACGACGGCATCTCCCTGACCCGCCTCGGGGTGCAGCTTACCTCGCGGGGCCCCCTCAGGCCCGTTCTCTGGCTCCGCCTCCCGGCTGAGGACCCCGGGCCACGGCAAGTCGTCCTGGGGGTCTGGAGAGGCTCCTGGCCTGACCCGTGGGATCCTTCGAGGACCGGGGGAGAGCCCCGACCGCGCGAGCCCGTAGCAGGTCTTCTCAGCACCTGGGACACACCTGTGCCAGCCCCAGTACCCGGGCCGCTTTGGGAAGGGAAGGGGCCCAGCCCCCGGGGTGCCCAGGATGCTACACCAGCAGGTTCCCGGGAGGCCGGGATTCGCCCGAGAGAACAAACTTGTGGGTGCTTGGCACATCACAAGGAGATGCACAGAACTGAGTTCAGGGCTCCCTTGGGAAAGGAAAACAGCCCTGCAGCCTGTAAGGTGAGACCTCGGAGGGGCTGGCAGGTGGGGGCTCAGGGGCCTCGGGGGGGGCTTGGCTGTGAGGCAGATGACGTCAGAGACGCGGGTGGCGGTTGTGAGCTGATGTTCTGGAAGCACCCGGTCACATTGGAAGAGAAGCAGACTTACGTCTACGGGGGCGAACGGCGTCTTCTCAAAGTCCGTGTCCGCTAGGAACCGCAAAGCGTGACCTACGGGAGGAGGGCGGTCCTACATCCAACGACAGCGTCCTTCTAAGGGGCAGAAGAGGAGAGACCCAGACACGGAGGAGAAGCCCCGGGAAGACAGAGGCAGAGACGGGAGGGAGGCGGCCACGCGCCCAGGGACGTCTGGAGCCCCCAGAAGCTGGAAGGGGCGGGAAGGAGCCTCCCCTGGAGCCTCCGGGGGGACCGCGGCCCTGGGTCACCTTGACCTCAGACGTCTGGTCTCCAGGATGGGGGAGGATGCAGGTCTGTCTGGGGTTTTACCCTCCACTTTATGGGAATTTGTGATGGCTGCCCCAGGAGACACACACACACTCTGAAATTCTGAGACTGAGCCTCTGGCACCTGCTTGGGTGACTGCAGGAGGGCCCGGTGCCTGGCGCTGGCTCCCAGGGTGGGACCTGCTTTGTGGGATCCAATCTCTCGGCTTGGAGGAGCAGCCTGGAGGGCCCCTTCACCCTCCCCCACCCCAGGCCACGCAGCTGGGACATCTCCACAGAGGACAGTGTCCGAGCCAGTTCCTGTGTGTACAGGGAGCCGAGAGCCACCCTCGGGGGCCTCAGAGGGACAGCCGGACATGCCCCTGAGGAAGGACTTGAGCCCATGGGCGGAAGGGACGAGAAAAGGGCAAGCGTCAGGTACCTGGATGGTCCATGGATGGCGTGCCGTCCCTCCACTCTTCCCGACTGTCCCAAAGCCGAACCCTAGAAAGCCAGGTCGAGTGAGCAACAAGTCCGGGGGCGGAAACCCTGAGCTGGAGAGACAGTGGCACCCACGTCTGGGCGTGGGCCTCCAGTGCCTGATGCTCCAGAGCTGTGAGAAACCTCAAACGACCCTCACAGGACGTTTTTCTGCTGCTCTGTGATTAAGCATCACAGCTCGAATTCAGAGGAAGCCAGGGTAGGTAGTAATACCCTCCGCCGGTGGATGCCATGCCCCTCCAGCCTGTGGGGCACAGAGGGCTCTGCCAGCCCTTGGTTGGCGGCCACTCAGCCATCCAGGGCTGTCGACGCCCCCATGACTTCTGCATTCTAGGGGCCCCCAATTCCACCGAAGATCAGGAAGTCCGACAGGGTCTTTCGAATTGCTGGGAATTGCCATCCAGAACTTCAGGTGACCGTCAGCCTGTCCGAGAGGTCCGTCAGATCACCTGAAATCCCAGGGTGGGATTTGCCCCTCTTTTGGCCTTTTAATAATGGTGTGTGTGTGTGTGTGTGTGTGTGTGTGTGTGTGTGTACGTGTGTGTTCTCCCCACACGCTCGTTCAATCTGTTCCCCTCTTAAGCCCCCCCTACAAGGATAACACATTTGCATGTACATAGACATGAGAAAAAAACAAGATGTGATTCTGTGATTCAGCTCTTGGGAGGGTGTGGGAGACGGAGGAACGCAGAGACCCACATCCCTGACTTCTCCCCATGTGCTGGGCAGACAGGTTTCTCCCTCCGACTCCTGAGACCCCTGCCTGACCGAGACCCTCCCGTCTCACGGCCCAGCCGTCCCATTACCCTCCCACCAGGCTCCCTGGAATTCCAAGGACGGCAGAATCATGCATGCTGTTCTGGGCTCCTGGCATGATCCGGGCCAGCAGAGCACGAACGGGGCGCGGGGCGGAATCCAGGATTGGCTGGGTGGGATGATGGGGCTTTGGCTTTGTTACGAGAGATCCTAAAGTGCTGAAGATGTAAAGGAAAATAGTCCTGGGCGGAGTGCTACGGTGGTTGATGCTTGCTTTAAAATACGAGAGCAAATACCAGCATGCACACACATACGTGCGTGCATACCCACATAGGCACACTCCACACACGTGTACACGTGCGGGCGCCCACGTCTTTGTGTGTGCATTTGCGCCTGCGTATTTGAGGACCGGATGAACGAAAGCTGCCAGGATGCCGATGGCTCCTAATGCTTGAGCCTGGGTGAAGGGAACACAGGGGTTCATTATGTCATTCTCTTTACTTGAGCCTGTTTTAAAATATCCATGCTAAAAACAGGTGGCTTGTTGGAAACTCTCGCACGAAGACATTGATTTATTTTTTCTTCCAGCATCTGATGTGTCTTTGGAAACCTATACGATTCTGTAATGCCAATGAGATTCCTTAGTGCAGTTAAAATACCGCTAGGGTAGGAATGGATGTAAATAAACGTGCAGGGCGGGTTCCGAAGGGGGACGAGGTGTGTAGGATTACTGCTGTGGGACTCACCGATGAAGGCCACAACGGTGCTCCGGAGCTGGTTTACAGCGAGTCCCGTGCCAGCCACCGTTCCTTTCTTGCCCTCCTCGTCACCTCGTGGAGTCTGTCTGCCACCAGGACCTTCCTACAGCCAAGGCGAAAACCATCGAGACATCCGTCAGCCTGCTCCCCTCCTTGTCAACAATCCTGAGAAAGATGGAAGCTGGAGCATCTAAGGAGAATGAGAGGATCGCAGACAGGATCCCAGAAGAGCACTGGGAAAACAGGAGAGATTCCAACACCAGTCCCTCCTCCGAAACGGACCGATGTCGATTCTTCGTGACGGCCGGATGTCGGGTGTTAACGCGACGGGGAAGGACGGAGACGGTGGTCGAGGAGCCTCAGGGCCACGCTGACAACTGCCCTCGAACTTGCCCAGGATCAACCGTCTATTTTTGTAAGCAAGACGCTTGGCTTGTGCATTGAACTGAACAGGAGTCCGCGGGGCTGGCTCTGGAGATTCGGGGGGGATTGACCCCAGCGGATCCTTCATTAAATGGTTTTCGAGTTTGCCTTTGCGATACCTTCTCTGATGTCTTCATCCAGATAAAACTCTGTGTCACCAGCATCGACAGAGGAGAACCAGTAAAGGGGGCCTCAAGCTCGGCTGGAGGGAGGGCAGTTGGACACCTTTTCTGCTGTGCAATTTGAAAACAGGTATTTACGCCTCTATCCTGACCTTTCCGGCTAAATATTGTCACTGTCCGGGGGAAGGTGATTCAGTGATAAAGATGTTTCCCGACTGGTTGAACTTATACATTTCCTTGAAATGCCTACAATTAGACAGAAGAAGAAGAATATGAAGAGTTATCTCTAACTCTAGACATTTGAGGGAAACGTAAAGTTCAACCAATCAGGAAATGACCCCCCCCCCCAAAACGGGTAAAGTTTGGGGCAGAATCAGAACTCACTGTGGAGGGGCTTGCTGGTGGGTGGTCAGCCCTCTGACGGGTTAACCAAGAGGGGGTTAGGGTGGGGACCTGGGGGGCTTGGTGCACAGGGACCTGGTTTGCACGACCATCCGATGCCTTGTGCGGGATCACCCAGCACAGAAGGTTAAGGGGAAAAAAATAGTAAATTACGATGCCATCAAAACATACATTAGGGGGCTTCCCTGGTGGCGCTGTGGTTGAGAGTCCGCCTGCCGATGCGGGGGACGCGGGTTCGCGCCCCGGTCCGGGAGGATCCCACGTGCCGCGGAGCGGCTGGGCCCGTGAGCCGTGGCCTCTGAGCCTGCGCGTCCGGAGCCTGTGCTCCGCAACGGGAGGGGCCGCGACGGTGAGAGGCCCGCGCACCGCGATGAAGAGGGGCCCCCGCTCGCCGCAACTAGAGAAAGCCCTCGCGCAGAAACGAAGGCCCAACACAGCCAAATAAATAAATAAATAATTAAAAAACCCCCCATATATATATATATATATATATATATATATATACACACACAGACACATGTACATCTACATACACCTAGGTATGTATTAGTTTATATATATGTGCTATGTATTAGTCAGGGATCATTTTGCTTGTCCCCATGGTGGCGAGGGGAGCTCCTGGCACGTGGTGGGTGGAGACCAGGAATGCCGCTCCGCACGCCACAGAGTACAGGACGCCCCGTATCAGAGAGTCACCCAGCCCCAGATGTCAGCAGTGCTGAGGCTGAGAAACCCTGACCGAGCATTAGAGACTTTATCTATCACCTATCATCTCTCTATCTATCTATCCATCTATATCCTCTATCATCTATCTACCTATCTACCTACCTATCTATGTATCTGTCTCTTGTCAATCTCTCTGTGTATCTATCTATCATCTGTCTCTGTGTATCTCTTAATACATACCTAACTATCCATCATCTATCCATCATTCATCTATTATGTATATCGATTATCTATCTATCTATCTATCTATCTATCTATCTATCTATCTATCTATCTATCTATCTATCTATCTATCTACCTATCATCTATCGCCCTGGCAGACAACGAGGGCGATTCGGTCCCCCAGTGGATAGGACATGCGCAGAGGTTCGGTTGTCCCCAACTTGGAGGGCAGCTACTGCCATCTAGTGGACAGAAACCAGAGATGCTGCTAAATATCCTGCAATCGCCCAGGGCAGCCCCACAAAAATGAATGACCTGCCCCCAAACAGCACCAGCGCTGAGGCTGAGAAGTGCCGCACGCCCACTGCGCCCCGTCGACCCCCATCTCCGCCCCCCACCGCGCCCCGGGGACCCCCTCACCTCCGTCCCCCACAGCACCCGCGGGGACGCCTCCACCGATACACGCGGACACTCCTTTTTTCTTCTCCATCGCCCGCTCAGTGCTCCCAAGGTGCCCGTTGGTCTCTGGGTTCTGGGGACCTAGAGACCGCCCTCTCCCCAGGTCCCCAGCCGGCGCCCAGCTCGCGTCCCCAGCTGCCGGGCGGGCGCGGGGCGAGCGCGGGTGTGCGGCTTCGTGGGTGGGGCGGGGCTTCGTTCGGGGCCGGCACGGAAGCGGTCCGGAGCCGCTTCCTCCGAGGGAGGGCGGGCCCTGGGCGGGGCTTCCTGGGGTTGGGGGTGAGGCCTGGGCGTAGCTCCAGCGGCCGGGGCGGGGCTTGGTTGGGGCGGAGCCCAGCGCGCGTAGCCAGCTACGCGCGGCCTGGGGCGTGCGGGCGCGGGATCGAGCTTGGGTCGGGTCGCGGCGGCACCATGGTGCTGTGCCCGGTGATCGGGAAGCTGCAGCACAAGCACGTGGTGTTGGCCAGCGCCTCCCCGCGCCGCCAGGAGATCCTCAGCAACGCGGTGAGCGGCCTGGGCCCGGCCTGGGCCGGGATCTGCAGGGCCGGGGTCTGGGGCGGGCCTAGTGACCCGGGCCTAGGGACCAGGGGCCTAGTGGCCCGGGGGCTAGTGACCAGGACTTAGCTGGGGCCGGGGTGGTGTCTGCAGGGCCGGGGCCTAGTAACTGGGAGTGTCCAGTGATGGGGGGGGCAGGGTCTGGTGGCTGGAGACGAGTGACCGAGGGTCCTAGTGACCTGGGCTTAGTGGGGGTCGGGGGCACGGGGGTGGGTTGGTCTGCAGGGCCAAGGCCTAGTGACTGGGGGCGCCTAGTTGGGGGCGTGGTGCAGGCCGGGGCTTCATGATGGGGCCTAGTTGAGGTCCAGGGTCTGCAGGGCCGGGGCCTAGTGACCCGGGCCTAGGGACCAGGGGCCTAGTGGCCCTGGGTCTGGGGTCTCTGCAAGGCTGGGGCCTTGAGATAACCAGGGGGCAGGACCCTAGTGACTTTGGTCCAGGCCTGTGGGCCGGGGGAAAGAGGAGTCTACCTGATCTGGGGGTCGGCGTCTTCCAGCCAGGGCCTGGTGACCTGGTGCCCTGCCGGCCGGGGTCTGTGGGGCTTCAGGCCAAGGCCAGGTCTGTGGGCCTGAGGCGAGTCTGTCCAGGAGCCGGGAGGCAGCGGACAGAGGCTCCAGCGGAGGCTTGGTCTTGATGGGGAGGCCCTGCCTGGGCGGGGGGGGGGGGGGGGGGAGTGGTGGGCTGGGGTAGGGGTAGGTGCCGTGCCCAGGAAGGGGTGCTGCCCGTACCTCCAGGGGGAAGACGGGCGGGTGCTCTGCTGTCTGGCGTGGGAGGGTAGGGGGGAGGGGAGGGGAGGAGACCCTGGCTGGATATGGTGGGGAGAGGGGCGGTAGGTGCAGAGTGAGGGGTGCCTTCCGTACCTCCCGCGGGACGGCTGGGGTAGTACAGAGCCGCGGGGGGCTCACAGCGCGGTCCAGGGGGGCCTGGGGGCGCGGGAGGTCCGTGAGGGGTGGTGGGGTGGTGGAGGGCGCTGGGCTGCAGGGAAGGGAAGAGTCAGCTCGGTGCTCCCCGCGGGGGTGGGGGTTTTACCCTCTGTGGGCGAGACCCGCAGCCCTGTGCCCATCCCACGGTGGATGTCGCTGTGTCCATGACCTGCCTTCCACAGGGGCTGCCTGGTCGCACGTGTTAGGGGACCAAGTTAAAGCAGCCATGTTCACCCTCACGCAGCCCTCCTTAGTGGCATTTCCTGCAGGCGGTGTCATTTCAGTAGTTTGACCCCTGTGGAGGCAAAGCCTTTGGGACTCTCTGGGAGCCCTTTGACCCCTCGGGGCCGCAGGCCCCAGCATCCCAATCAATACAGCCCTGCTGGCCTCTGCGTGTGCAGAGGTCTTCCCGCCAGCGCCCCCGGGTCCTCTGCAAGTCCCGCAACCCCTGCGGCCGGGAGTTGGCGCTTGGTCAGCATCCAGTGCCTAGACCAGGTAGTCAGGGAAGGTGGGCTGCGCGGGGAAAGGCCAGTTCCTGCAGATCCTGCGCGTCCGTCAGCATCCTCAGGTTCCTCCCATAAACCCTCCTGACCCCTTCTGTCCGGTTTCAGGGCCTCAGGTTCGAGGTGGTCCCTTCCAGGTTCAAGGAGAAGCTGCGTAAGGCCTCATTCGCTACCCCGTACGCATACGCTGTGGAAACGGCCAAGCAGAAGGCCCTGGAGGTGGCCAGCAGGATGCACCAGGCGAGGCTTCCGCTTCTGCTTCTTCCTGGGTCTCCTGCTAGGAGGGCGTCTTCAGCGTTTAAACATACGTGTTATAAATCAGTGCCACTTACGGCGTGCAGTTAGTCTAGCATCTCTATGGCTGAGGGTCCTTGTGTTATACACCGCTGTGATTCGTGCGATCGTGTCATTTACAGGACGTAGCTTATCTCTTACTTTGCTAGGATGTAGCCTACTATTGCAATTCCTATCATAGTATCATTTACAATAAAGAATTGATCTACCTGATCTATTACTAGGTGTTTCCATGTCATATGCTATTGTAGCTAATATAATAGCATCATTTATTATATAGAATTAATGTAGCTTATCTATTACTAAGTGTTACTATATATTATGATATTTAATATAACAGCATCATTTATGGTACAGAAATAACCTAGCTTATCTACTACTGTTACTCTATAATATACTATGGTATTTAATACATCAGCATCATTTACGATATAGAAACATTGTAGCTTATCTATTACTGTTACTATATAATATACTATGGTATTTAATATAACATCATTTATGATATGGAAACAATATACTCTGCATTACTATGAGTGTTACTATATATCACTGCAATTAACGTATGACTTACGATATAGAATTAACGTACCTTATCTATTACTACGTCTTATTATATAATATACTCTTGTAATTAATGTAACGGTATCATTTATGATATGGAATTAATGTAGCTTATCTATTGCTGTGTGTTACTATATGATATACTAATTAATATAATAGTGTCATTTATGATATAGAATTAGAGTAGCTTACCTGTTACTATGTGTTATAATAATACCTAATTGCAGTTAACATATATGACCCACGTATTCAAGTGAATGCTGTAAGAAGTATTGGTATAAATAAATGAATGTTGATGGGCCGATTTCCGGCCGTGGAAAGGTTAGAGTTTAAGTGCAGCCAGAGCGGAAGGTTGTGTGCAGGTTTCCGATGAGTGTCTCGGGGTCACGTTTTCCCTGCTCCGTGTGTCGAGGACACTGAAATCTTGCTTCCCAAAGTGAGACTGGATTCGCAAGTAAGCAGCGATGCTGTGTCATGTGCGTCATGGCATGAAAACGTGTAAGACATGCGGAGTCATCCTTTCTAAAGCTGAGTCTGGATTTCTTGCAGAAGGACCTGCGGGCCCCTGACGTTGTCATCGGAGCGGACACCATCGTGGTGAGTCTGCTTTCTGGCTCTCCGTGTGGCGGGCACGGCCTTGGTCACCGAAATCAAGGCCTCGGCAAGGCTGGTTCTTTCTGGAAGACCTAAGGCAAAGAATGTCCTGTTCACAGGGCCGGGCATCAGGACCTCGGCATATGTTTCAGAGGGAAATGGTTCTCGCCAAGATAGGGGTTTTGGCCACTGAGGGTTGGACTTTTTGGTGGGAGGTCGCAGTGATCGGTACGGCAGCTCTGCCGTGCTGGTGTCAAGCCTGTGTCTGAGACCCTCGCTGGCCTGATGGCAGGCGTCTCCCAGGGATGCTGAGCCTGATTGCTAGGGTATCATCACGGTCTCCAGGCGAGGGACCACCTACCTGAAAGAGTCTGGAGTTACTGTCTGGAACAGGGAACTATATTCAGTATCTTGTAATAACCTGCAATGGAAAAGGATCTGAAATATATATATATACATATACATATATATATATATGTATATGTATCACTGAACCACTTTGCTGTATACCTGAAACTAACACAATATTGTAAACCAACTGTACCTCAATTAAAAGGAAAAAAAAAAAAGAGTCCAGGGTTGGAAAATGCCAGGTGGGGTGATCCCAGGGTCTGCCTTGCCTTCACGTGGCATTTGTTTCTGTGCAGCCCAGGTGGATGGGACCTACCTGTGTGCAGGTGAGAATCAGACATCGTTTCTGGTTCATGGTTAAGGCTACATGGAAGTAAAAAAGTGAACGGTGCACGTTCTTCAAAATGTTAATCGAAGAATTACCGTATGACCCAGCAGTTGTGTTATGGGCTGAGTTGTGTCCCCCAGCCCAATTCCTATGTTGAAGTCCTAGCGCCCAGGACCTCAGAATGTGGCTGTATTTGGAGATGGGGTCTTTAAAGAGGGGAGGAAGGTGAAAAGAGGTCACTAGGGTGGGCCCCGATCCCATAGGACGGGTGTCCTTCTAAGAGGAGGAGATCAGGACCCAGACACACACAGAGGGGCGACCCTGTGAGGACACAGGGAGGAGAGGGCCGTCCACACGCCCGGGAGAGAGGCCTCGGGAGGGACCAGCCCTGCCCACACCTGCATCTCAGACTCCAGCCTCCAGGACTGGGAGAAATAATGTCTGCTGTTTAAGCTGCCCCGTCTGTACTGCTCTCGGGCAGCCCTGGCTAAGACACCTACTCTTAGGTATATGCCCCAAAGAATTGAAAATAGGTGTTCAGACAAAAATTTGTTC